>NW_027142456.1:0-375592 GCF_026170545.1 Melanerpes formicivorus | reverse complement strand
AAGAGAAGAGAAGAGAAGAGAAGAGAAGAGAGAGAAGAGAAGAGAAGAGAAGAGAGAGAAGAGAAGAGAAGAGAAGAGAAAGAGAAAAGAGAAAAGAAAAGAAAAGAAAAGAAAAGAAAAGAAAAGAAAAGAAAAGAAAAAAGAAAAGAAAAGAAAAGAAAAGAAAAGAAAAGAAAAGAAAAGAAAAGAAAAGAAAAGAAAAGAAAAGAGAAGAAAAGAAAAGAAAAGGAGTAGAAAGGTAGGTAGCTATATTTCATCTAAACACTGCTTGCTGTGCATGCTTCCTAGATAAGCAGGATCAGAAATATCCAAATTCTTTTTTGTGCAAAACATTTTTCCTAGGATTAAGTGGTGTAAATATGTAGACCCGAGATATCTAATTCTTCACTGGAAAACTGAGATTTTCATATTAACTGATTAAGAAATGTTTGAACACATATATTGCTCTAAATACGCAAAGCACAAGTGAAATACTTGGATTTTCCTAAAACTCAAAAAAATTTTAAGTTTACTGGATGCAAACCAATGTAGAGATATTGGGGAGGCAAAATAGGAGGAAAAATATTTTTTTATGTGTAATATTATCAAGTTATGAATACGGTGACATTTTCAATATTTAGGAATAAATCTTAACTGATATCTTAATGAAATGTTCCTATATTGTGCCATGTAACCGCCAGTTCAAAAAGAGCTCTGTGTGTGAGAAGAAAAGCAGTAAAGGAGGTTGAGAGACTAAAGACAGCTATTTACAAGTCTGGAATATTTATGCATGTATTTTTGGTTTTAATTCATTTGACCAGCTTCTTTATGTGTGGCCCATTTGGCATCCACTTTTTGTCTGACCTGTATGGTGATCGTCTGAAAAATGGTAGCTGAAAACACAGCTTGGCATGCACTATGCATCTCCTAGCTTACTACCCTTAGAAGAAAGCAATACAACAAATGAATAGCAAAGCGTAGGGAGGCAACATCCCCTGGCAATCACTTTTAAAACAGAAAATAATAAAATGGTGGAATTTTTATTGTCTCATTAAAGAAACCCATAAATAATAATAATAAAAAAGATACGTACTTATGTCACATCCATGTACACAACTGACTATAGCACTTCTTGTTTAATGAACTGCATTCCTAAGGATAAGATTCTCCACTAGCTACATGCACAGACCATTACACCTCTACAAAGCTGAAGAAGCTTTTGTAAAAAAAATATAAAATAATAAAATTAAAATCCAGTGTATTTACAATATAGTTACAATAACACATATTTTGTCATGGAGTGTTAATAATGGCATGCAGTAGTTTCACTGACATTCAATTATAATCCCCTTTCTTATATTGGCAAAAAAAAAATCTTACAGCATTTGTATTATACAAAAGTGTATTATTTTATCAGTATAAAGTTGAAAAGTCATTCTCATTGGAAAAAATCACCACCCTTGCCTGTTTTATTGCTGTCTGTTGTTGCCATTTGCTTTACTTAGGGCTGTAAAAGATAGATTTCTGCTCTACAACAAGAAGGATGCTGCTGTTACCTGTGAGCTGTAAACCACAGGGATTAGAAAAGAACTGCATATTTTGATAGAAAACCAAGAGACAATAACAATTTCTTTAGATATTTCCAATGCTTGAGTAAAAGGAGTATTTTGTTTAGCCTTGTTATTTTAATAGCAAGTCCTGTATGTATTTACAAAGTATCTCACTTTTAAATAACTGATCAAATTTCTTCTTTAAAGTGTTTTTTTTTTTTTTGGTTTTGGTTTTGGTTTTGGTTTTGGTTTGGTTTGGTTTGGTTGTTGTTGTTGCCATGGTTTTTTGGTGTTTTATTTTTTATATATAGACATGCAACTTTTTGGTACCTTTTCAATTTATTCTGACTTTAAAAAAGAAATAAAGATAAATAATTAAAACTCCTCTGGGACATATCTTTTGGTTTGGTTTTTTGGTGTTTTATTTTTTATATATAGACATGCAACAATTGGTACCTTTTCAATTTATTCTGACTTTAAAAAAGAAATAAAGATAAATAATTAAAACTCCTCTGGGACATATCTCTTAGACTTTTTTAAGAATAAAAAGAAATTAAAGAAAAATATTTGCTCATATATCAACATAACACAGCTAACCATTCACTGTGAGCATACACATTTCTTCACAGGAAGAGTTATGGGCCATTGGAATGGGCTGCTCAAGGAGGTGATGGAGTCACCATCACTGGAGGTGTTTAAGAGGAGACTGGATGAGGCACTTGGTGCCATGGTTTGGTTGATTGGATGGTGTTGGGTGATAGGTTGGATTTGATCTCCTCAAAGGTCTTTTCCAACCTGGTTAATTCTAGTCTATTCTAGCAAATTCTCAAAGTGTTCCTTTAAAGGAGTTGAAGAAATGAAATAAATTAGTCACAAAACTGTATCTGAACAACTTGAGTAAGCTTGCACTGTCTCTTCTGCCTTTTTTGGTCTGATGTTTGCCAGCCAGTGAGTTCAAAGAGATTCATTAAACATGGCACAGGTGATTTCTAAAGCATCCCTGAAGCTACTGACAACCATTTTCTATCTGAGGACTATCCAAATTTTCAATTTCCTCAGAAGCACATTTTCATAATCAGCCCTATTTAAATTTGCCACCTAAAAAATTGTGTAGTTTCCAACTCAGGCCATTACACAGGTAAGTGAAAATATAAAGCCACACACTCCCCTCCTACACAGACAGAAAGATTTATTGATCATATCAAAATCTGACCTTGAATATTGTTGGTTAACCTGATATCCCAGAAAGTGAGTGGTTCATTAAATATCTTCTTAAATCTTACATTATATTCATGTAGGCATCACACTGCACAGATTTGCACTGCATAGCAATTTTTTTCTTCTCTCTCACGTTCATAACAGGTAATTTTGGCACACACAGCTTTCCACAGACACCAAAAACCACTTGGCTGCAAGTGCCACCTTTATCTTTTAACAGGATTTTCCTAAACTTCCTCAGAATATTTACAACTGGACACTGATGACAGTGGTGGATTGACCTTGGCTAAGTGTCAGCTACACACCAAGTTGTGCTATTGCTCCCCACCTCAGCAAGCTGAGGGGTTAGAAAATAAGATGGAAAAAAACTTGTAGGTCAACATAAACACAGATTAATAAAGTGAAAGCAAAGGTCACACATGGAAACAAGTGAAAACAAAAGATTTATCCTCTACTTATTATTGGCACTCAATGTCCATCCACTTCCTGGGAAGTACGGCTTCAGTACACATAGTGGTTGCTCAGGAAGACAAATGTCATAGTTACAAATGCCACTCCCCTCCTCCTCCTCCTCCTTTGTCTTAGCATTTATTATTGAGCAGTATTCATATGGTCAGTTTGGGTCAATTGTCTTCACTTTGTCCCCTCTCATGGTCTTGCCCAACTCCAGCCTACTGGTGAGGGGGAACAGGAGAGACAGCCTTGGTTCTGTGCCAGTACTGCTCAGCAGTAGGAAAAGCAATGGTGTTTTATCAATACCTTTCTATCCACCAACACAAAGTACAGCCCTGTGAGAGGTGCTAAGTGGAAAACACTCCATCTCAGCCTGACCAAATGCAACAAATCACGGAGAATGTGATGTTTTTACCATCCTAACTAAGCAAGCTTGATAAAACTAGGCCTAACCTGCAAATAACACACAGGCTGTATTGTTAGATAGCATACAAAAGCAAGATTATTTTATCTGATTTTATTTGATTTTTTAAAAAATAAAATTCATTTTGGTAAATAACACAAGCACAATTTGGCTAAAATAAGTTATTCTACAGCACAGTCAGAGACTGCAGACATGAATCAATACTGATATGGTTCACAGCATCACAGAAGAAAGCAGTCAACTAGAGTCAGCAATTGGCCAAAAAAAAAATCTGACTGCAGGACTGGGATCCTATCATGTTTGAGACCCAGTCATAACCAAACAAAATATTGTTCACTCAGACTTAAACACTGATATTCTCAAAGCTGCCTTCTAAGGAAAGGGTGGATTGAATTAGCGAGAACACCAACTTCAAAGGGGCCTTTACAGAGAAGACATATGTAAATATCAGTTCTTTGATCAAGAGCATCCATCACCTGTCTTTCTCCCAACATGGTTCTACTATGTGTCATTGCTAAAAAATACACAAATTATAGAATAGGCATCTGTTCTAAATATTGCCTATTGGCTTGAAATTCACTTACCAAGCTTTTGAAATTTGCATTGCCCAAAGAATGCACTGCTACTTTAGGTTGAGAAAATTCATTCTTTAACAACCTCTTATACGAATGGAGCTTCACTGAAATTACCCCATCTTAATCTTTAAACTCACACACCCTATCAATAATGTTATTGAAAAGCAAAAACTTCAAGTCATTTTCTATGTCCCACATATTGGGAGCCATCTCATGACAGTTTATAGAAAAAAAAATATCACTACATACAGTGTGGCCAGCAGGAACAGGGAGGTCATTCCTCCCCTGTACTCAGCACTGGTTAGGTCACACCTTGAGTTCTGTGTCCAGTTCTGGGCTCCTCAGTTTAGGAAAGATGTTGACTTGCTGAAATGTGTCCAAAGAAGGGCAACAAAGCTGGTACTGGGTTTAGAGCACAAGCCCTATGAGGAGAGGCTGAGGGAGCTGTGGTTGCTTAGCCTGGTGAAGAGGAGGCTCAGGGGAGACCTTATTGCTGTCTACAACTACCTGAAGGGAGGTTGTAGCCAGGTGGGGGTTGGTCTCTTCTCCTGGGCTGCCAGCACCAGGACAAGAGGACATAGTCTCAAGCTGTACCAGGGAATGTTTAGGCTGGATGTTAGGAAGAAGTTGTTCATAGAAACAGTGATTGGCCATTGTAATGGGCTGCCCAGGGAGGTGGTGGAGTCACCATCACTGGAGGTGTTTAGGAAGAGACTGGATGGGGTGCTTGGTGCCATGGTTCAGTTGATAGTATTGAATGATAGGTTGGACTCAATTATCTCAAAGGTCTTTTCCAACCTATTCTATTCTATTCTATTCTATTCTATTCTATTCTATTCTATTCTATTCTATTCTATTCTATTCTATTCTATTCTATTCTATTCTATCAGTATTTCATAATAAGGAAGAAAAGAATCCAAAATAGAATAACACCTGCAAAAAAATCCCCAAACCCCAAGTACCACTCCTCAAAAAAAGCCCCCAGACAAACAACAACCCATGTTTGACTAATATCTGAGAAAATTGGTTCCTTTTCTAATCTTTGCTGAATTTGTACTCTCCCACCACTCTGCACCTGTTTCCAGCCATGCTACACCTGACTTAAAGATAGTAGCTGATAAGAAAGTGCAGTTTATTCCCACATGATTGTGCCATGGGGTGTGCATGAAAGGGATGCATGAAAGCACTGTCTATTCTGTCAGGCCACATTTTTAATGCCATTTCACCCAGAAAAAGATGGTCTGAAGTTCTGTAAGCAATTTAAAGTACAGGTTTACTATTCAATGCAAGACAGTGCATAGACTCTTATCTAACCCTTATCTTCACCAGCTATAGCACACACCTAGAAGCAGGCAATAAATTAATTCAGGCACTACTAGCTCAGTATTTATTCCATATTCTTCCTCTCCACCTTCAGAATGAAGTCTCAAGCCATCACTGAGGCAAACTGTAGAGAAAGAGGAGAGGATAGTATCTGGAGTCTGAGGCAACAAGGGCAACCTTGTGGCTGCTGTTTACTACAGGCTGCCCAACCATAGGAAGCCCACTGATGAAGCTATGGGGCGCATGAGGTTCACAGGCTCTCATCCTGCTGGGGGTTTTCAACCATCCTGACACCAGCTGGAAAAGTCATGATTTTGTAACTGTGTTCAGTTGCAGTTGTAACTGCTGTTCAGTTGTATGATGATGAGGTCAGGAAGCCTGGGGGTACTGGAGCTGAATTTGTCCAGAGATGTGAAGAATAACAAGAAGGGCTTTCACATGCATGTCAACAAGAAAAAAGAAAGTTAATGTACACCCACTGACAAGCAAGAATGGAGAGCTACTAAGAGACAAGGAGAAGGCTGAGACTCTCAATAACATTTTTTGCCCTGGCTAATGGTTACTGGTGGAAGAAGTTGGAGCTGGTCCCTGTTCCTTTGGTGGCCTTTGCTCTGTGACCCACTTAGCAACCCCCCCAACTACATTCCATCTTCCCTTACATAGCTTTCACCTTGCTGTGGCTTCTCTCGCTTTCCTCTGTGCCTAACTCTGCCTTTTTCCTACTGTCCTACCCAATGAAATTGCTGTTCAAAAAAGTTGTTCAAAAAAGGATTGGACGTGGCACTTGAAGCCATGGTTAAGTTAGTCATGAGGTGTTGGGTGATAGGTTGGACTTGATGATCTCTGAGGTCTTTTCCAGCCTTATTGATTCTATGACTTCTCTCGTCATGACTCATGAGTCAAAGGACGAAAAGATGGGACCAAATGGACCATGTCCCTCCCAAAGTAAGTGAAGACAATGTTTATGATCACCTGAGGAACCTGAACATACATCTACAGAACCTGATTACATGTATCCCAGAGTTCTGAGGGAACTGATGTAGTTGACAAGCTGCTACCCATGATATTTGAAAAGTCCTGGCAGTCAGGTGAAATCCCTGGAGGCTGAAGGAAGGGAAACATTACACCCATTTTTAAAAAGGGTAGGAAGGAAGACCCTGGGAACTACTGACCTCTCAGCCTCATCTCAGTGTCTGGGAAGATCATGGAACAGATCCTCCTAAAAGTTCTAATAAGGCACATGGAGGACAATGAGGTGATTTGAGACAGTGAGAATGGCTTTAATAAGGGCAAGTCCTCCCTGACCAAACTAGTACCTTTCTACAATGGAGTGACAGTGCACAAGGGAAGGGCAATGGATGTCACCTATCTGGACTTCTGCATGGTCCCCCACAACACCTTTCTCTGTAAGTTGAAGAGATATGGATTCAATGGGTGGACTGCTCAGTGGATAAGGAATTGGCTGGATGGTAGTGATCAATGGCTCAGTGTTTAGATGGAGATGGCAACAAGTAGTAACCCTCAGACGTCCGTGCTGGGACCAATGGTGTTTAATATTTTCATCAATGAGAAAGACAGTGGGATAAAGTGCACATTCAGAATGTTTGCAGGTGACACCAAGCTGAGTGGTACAGCTGATGTCAGAGAGACAGGATGTCATCCAGAGGGACTTGGACAAGCTGGAGAAGTGGGCCCAGGTAAACCTCATGAGATTCAACAAAACCAAGTGCAAGGTCCTGCACCTGGGTTGGGACAATCCCAGTTATTAATACAGGCTGGTAAAGAGCAACCCTGCAGAGAAATACTTGGAGATACTGGTGGACAAGAAGTTGGACATGAGTCAACATTGTGTATTTGTGGACCAGAAGGCCAATGGCATCTGGGGCTACATCAATAGAATCATGGCCAGCAGGTTGAGAGAGGTGAATCTGCCACTCTGCTCTGGTGAGGCCTCACCACCTCTGGGGTCCTCAACCCCAGAAGGGCATGGGCCTGATGGAGAGAGTCCAGAGGAAGGCCACAAAAATGATCAAAAATTGGAGCACCTGTCCTGCAAACACAAGCTGTGAGAGTTGGGTTTGTTTGGCCTGGAAAAGACAAGGCTCTGGAGAGACTTTATAGCAGCCTTCCAGTACCTGAAATGGACCTCCAAGAAAGCTGGGTAGGGACTGGTTACAAAGCCATGTAGCAACAAGACAAAGAACAATGGTTTTAAACTAGAGAAGGGTAGATTCAGAGTGGACATTAGAAGTTTGTTACTATGAAGGTGGTGGCACACTGGAGCAGGTTGTCAAAGGAGGTGGTGGAGGCTCCATGCCTGATGACACTGAAGGTCAGTCTTGACAGTCTTGAGCAACCTGATCTAGTTGGGGATGTCCCCCCTTCAGGGGGGTTGAACTGGATGACCTTTAAAGATCCTTTCCAACCTAATTCATTATGCAATTCTATGATTCAGTGAAAAATGTCTGATTGCTTAGAGGCTTCCTACAAGAAATGTCTTCTTAGAGGAGACAAATGTTTTCTCTGGGGAATTTGAGGCCACAGCAGCATACTCTATCTAGCATGGGTATCCTCTATCTGCCACAGAAGTCTGATTTGCTACTGTCTTGATCATTGTGTAGTGATCTGTGCCTGTATGGAATGAGTATAAAATGCTGTTTTCTTCTAGTTCAGTAGCAGTTTTACACTCACTTTGCACTACAGTAAATGATTACACACATCGTGAGGCAGTGAAAGTCAGATTTGAAAGGCGTTACTTTTTACCTGACCTTTGCCATTTCTCCACAGAACGCAAGTGTAAAAATGTTGCCAGCCACCTCCAGTCAGAGTCACTTAGCTCCATCTGAGCATTTCAAAGCACTTTTCAAACAAACAATTCCCTCCACATCCACACAAAAGAGAAAACACCTAAATTATTATATAGTCAAGCAAATTAAGACGCAAAAATACTATCTGAGGTGAAGGGTAAGTCAGATGGAGAAACTTTCATGTCTCCAGAAGATCTAATTCCTAAATCCCTGGCCTAAGATTAAACCACACCCATACTTTGCAATAGCGCTATTAGTAAAGGTCTTCATTTAATTTTTTATGTGTTGGCAGCTGCTTTATCTCTCTCCCCCTTTTCCCCAAACCCTAGAAAAGAGAGCTTAATCCTCCTCTGATGCAAATGTCTGTTTTGCTGACATGCTGATGTTCATCTAGATGTGAGTTTGTAGCTCTTCTTCACTTTTCTTCCAAGTCAGTAAAGCTTAAGATGTTTTTATGTTGAATGAAAGGGTAAACAGAAAAAGAAGAAATAAGAAAGATGAAAAAGAGCAAGATAAGCAACAGCAAGCAATTCCACAATTCTCCTCAACACATGAAACTGCTATGTGACATATGAGACTTGTACAGATTCTGTCACAAGCTAAAAATAAAAAAAAAAAGACAATATAACTTTCAAAGGTCATCCTTGTTTTCAAAACTCTGCATTAGAACAAGATGTTGCCTTTAATTGCCTTCTTTTTTAGCCAACAAATATGTATTTCTTCCTTTTTCAAATGATGACACGAGTTAAGTGTTTGTGAAACACAGTTGCCACTCAATTCTTGGCAGCTAAATTCCATAGAAAATACAAATACCAGTAAGGATAGCGGCAGCATTTCTTTCATATGATGGTGTAATTTGTGTGATTTAGGAGCCAATCAGACCATGTTTTCCTCAAAGACACCAGCTGAAATCCCTAACCTTTCAGAGAAAAGGTCAGGCTCAGCTTTCAGACATGCTTATATTCAGCTGTATGTGAATGAAGAACTTACCAAATCATTGTTACCCCTTCAATAGGTGCCTTCCCAGCAGGTACTTCTTTTTAAATCACATTGATTATTAGGTCCAAGAGTGGCACTAGCTAATCATATGACAGGTTATATCATTACATCATAAAAGTCCTCTTTAAGAACATCATATGCACACTTACAAGGACTTTTAAAAGTGCAATTCCAATGTCATGGCAGTAAATGCAGAGTAAACCGTGTTTAAGTATTTTCTGTATGTCCCACAGGAACACATCTTAGAATTTCCTCCTCTAAAAGACTTTAGCAGAGAATCATTTTTCTTTCCTCAGTGTCTTTTGTTGCAGTAACCTAGCGCTGGTTTATCTGAACTGCTACATGTACTTAGTGAAGATGTGATTATCTGTGTCCTTTAAGTCTCTTTCTTTCTCCTTCTTCCATGACCTGCCAGCATCAGGAAATTCACAGCACAATTATGACACTTAGTTATCAAAAGCATGTTGCTGTGACCCTGCTATTTACTCCAAATACAGTGAACATTTCCAAGTCAACACTTTGCAAAACGGAAAGCTGAACTGGATCTCAACACAGCATGAAAAACCTACCACGTTGTGATGTGTGTGCAATCAGCTATACAGGGACTTAAACTCAATTTGGTTTTATTATGCAAAGAGGAGACTCTACTATGCAAATAAACACAAACAAAGCAAAACACAGAAATCTTGAATAATAGCAGCTGCTGCTGGCAGTCAAGAAATAATTTCTTATAATCACCTGAAAACAAACAAGACCCCCTAGTTTTAAACATGATTGTCATATACACCTAAAGGGACCTTGGATGATAGGAATGCATTTAAAATCCAAATCTCTGCACCCATTTCTTTAACAAATGGTGGCCCTCTACAAGAAGACATTCTAATTAATCTCTCTTGTGACTGAGCCATCACCACCAGCACAGCTACATGCTTGCATTAGGGTTACAGAATTTAATTACAGAAAGCAGCTGACAAAAGCAGAGTGACCTAACATACACAGGAGTAAACTTTAAGTAGAGGACATATGCAAAGGACAAAGGATGGAAACTGCAGTTCGTAAAGCATTGTTAGCAGCCTCCACTTACTCTTCCTTCTGCCCCCAAAATAATAAAGAATAGATGAGAATACATGTAGTTCTGAGAACAGCCAGGAGCCAGTACTGCAGAAGATGCTCCATGTCGCCTTTTGTTTCCGAGTTCTTGCAGCAGCTATACTGAATCTGCATTACAATGCTTTGCCTCTGGGCAGCAGCAATACCATAGTGTACTACGGTTAACTATAAATGTTTAATCGCTGCCTATGATCTCAGCACAGTCCACCAGTTTCATTTTGTGAGCCTGGGCCAAGCTGTGCAGAAATATCCTCAATCAAGGTTTAACAGCATCAGTTAGAAATTACTCTGGCTGTGAATCCTCTTATCTCCTCTTATTCATACTACCCAGCTCTGAAGGCAGACTGCTTTTACAGCACAACTGTTAAACCTAAAGATGCACCCCACAATGCAGAGCACGTAGACAAGCAAATTAACTCCCAGTCCCATTAACGTTATCTAGACCTCAGTGATATCCACACTCCTACAAGCTACAGAGCTAGATGTCTGTTCTCTGTGAAGCTGAAAAGTCATAGTAGGACCCAGAAAAAGTGAGAAAATCAGACTGATCAGATTCATTGCAATAGTGCTGTTTTACATTGAAAAAAGACTTTTTTTTGGTAAGTAACTAAAGAAGAGGTTTCTTTCTTGACTTCAAGAAAAAAAAAATCAACACCGCCACCAGAAAACAACCAACAATAACAAAAACACACAAGCACGCAAACAAACCGATGCACACACACACAAAACCCCCACAAACAAACCAAAACAACCAACCACACAAAAAAAAACCCTAACAAACCAACAAACAACAAACCCCCAACCAACCAGGAAATACATAAGGCAACATGTAATAGGAGGGTCCATTATATATGTTAAACTGAATATTCAGGCAACCAGAAGATAAATTGACTAAGGACTTAACAAACTGACATTCAACATCCTGTAGGCTAATTACAAGCAACTGTGCTCATAATTCTGAGTGAACTATTCACCTTCTTCATTGACAGAAGTGCACTGGTGTAACCTGACTTTAATAACGGACTGGTATCTCCAACATTGTGTTTTAATGAGTTCTGATTTGATATTAGTAACAGCTTGCCCCATATTAGTGTACTGGTGATGGCCTCCTACAGTTTCTCTTTGAAAAGAAACTAGATTAGGATCATAGAACAACAGATTTTGTAAACTCTAGTGAATAATCAGAAAGGCAGGCACTGATCTATAACGAATATATAGGGCATCTGATACAAGGATAATTTTGTGGTTCAAAAGTTAATCAAGTCTGTGCCTCTGAAATGTGTGCCACTTATTAACATCTTTTTATATTTTAGACAGTTAACTGGATGTGCAAATAAATATTTCTGCATGCAAATATCATCTCTTTACAAAAATACATAACCATTCACCAGGTAATACTATTTTCTTGTTACTCCAGTGGATGATTTATCTGTGCATGAGTATTTTGTGCATTGCTTTAGGAGTTATTTAGTTGTTTTACCTGAGTTTGGAGGAGCTATTATTGCACAATATTTGGAAAACTACTGTATCATCAAGCCTTACTCCTTCAATTGAAGTGAAAATGTACTTTTAAGAAGTGTCTTTTTGAATGGACAATATTACACTCCTAGGAAGTACCACAGACACTTGTGTTTAGCCACACTCATACAATTATTATTATTATTATTATTATTATTATTATTATTATTATTATTATTATTATTATTATTATTATTATTATTATTATTATTATATTTTAATTTTATTTTTTTTATATATTTTTTTGCCACTATAGCAAAATGGAGTCACAAGAGGTTGTACTGGTAGAGGGCACAAGAATCCTCTCTCTAAATCAGGCAGAGTAATACACTCAGATGTCCCATGAGAAGAATTACTAATCTTATGAAAAGATCTTTCCCACATTCTACAGGAAGAGAAGAGAAGAGAAGAGAAGAGAAGAGAAGGGAAGGGAAGGGAAGGGAAGGGAAGGGAAGGGAAGGGAAGGGAAGGGAAGGGAAGGGAAGGGAAGGGAAGGGAAGGGAAGGGAAGGGAAGGGAAGGGAAGGGAAGGGAAGGGAAGGGAAGGGAAGGGAAGGGAAGGGAAGGGAAGGGAAGGGAAGGGAAGGGAAGGGAAGGGAAGGGAAGGGAAGGGGAGGGGAGGGGAGGGGAGGGGAGGGGAGGGGAGGGGAGAACGAGACGAGACCAGCTTGGAAGAGACCTTTGAAATCATTGTGTCCAACCCATCATCCAACACTATCTAATCAAATAAACCATGGCACTGAGCACCCCATCAAGTCTCCTTCTAAACACCTCCAGTCATGGCAACTCCACCACCTCCCCAGGCATCCCATTCCAATGGGCAATAACTCTCTCTATGAAGAATTTCTTCCTAACATCCAGCCTAAGCCTCCCCTGCTGCAGCTTAAGACTTTTGTATTCATTTATTCCAAATATTATTACCTGACATTCCACAAAAAATTTTTGAGGTTTGTCCATTAGCTTTTGCCTATTATTTTAGCAATATGTATGTTCCATTCAAAATTACAATAAGCTGCATAGATACAGGGCTTCTCATATCCCTTTCACTTTCAAAGAGAATAATAAATTTAAAAAAATCTTTGGAGACCCAGTGAAAAAACCCTGCAATATTTGCTTTCAAACATTATGCATCCTGTATAACAGGTCAAGCTTTTAACTAACTTCTGCTCTCTGCTCACTGTAACAAGGCAAAAAGACAAAGGCCCAGACCCCAGCTGCAAAAACACAGGATTCATGTTGGAAACCCACTCTTCTCACCTGTTCCCTCTGCTGAAAGCAAAGGGCATGCCTATTTTGATATTGTTGTTGTGAAGTGATCATTAAATTATTGCACATAGCAGGGGGCAAAGATATCTTTGACTAAATCTGTTAGCCAGACTCCTGCAGTGACTCTTCTCTGGATTCCCCAGCAGGCATCTCTTTGAAGTGCTTACAACAAATGGAATACAACAGGGAGAAATCAGAAAGGGCAATGTTGACAACTGTCATAGCAGGTTACAACTTGAATGGCAACTGAGCAGAAGGTCTCTGTCTCTTTCTGGCTCTCTGATACCTCAAATCTCCTTAGCATCATTTCTGGTAGGCATCCAACCTCCATTAGCAAGAGTTTCTGGAAAATTGTGTTTCTCCCTAAATTCTCTCTCTCAGCTGTAACTGTAATGCACTGTTCCAGGCCATCAGGTCTTCCAGATGAAACAGTTTTGCAACTGTAACAGCATAACCACTATGATAGGCAAAGTGCCAAGATGTAATTGGTGATACATAACAGAAATTATAAGCAATATTAATGGAGGATATATTTCAAGGAAAGGCCCATTTTCATTCCATAAGCATTTTTATGCCATTATATAAAGGGCAAAAAAGTTAATGATGCTAAATATCGTATAATTCCTCAGCAAGCCTTTTTTATCTGATGAACGCTACATATTTATGCTAGAGCACAAATTGCCTCATCAATTATCTCATTTCATCAGCACTAGAAAATTCAAAATATATGACAACTTTAACATTTCCACTAATACCTGATAGGTTTACATACTACTTAATGTACTGTGAAAGCACACATGTTTTTTCAATAAAAGTTTTTAATGTACTAAAATACACACACACTACTTTAGCTGGTAATAATAACTGCTAGTTCTCCTGAACTGAGGAAAATTATATCTCACCCCCTGCTCCAAGTATTCCAATACCTAAGAATGCTTTCAGCTCTTGTTAATACATCACTTTGCAATATCACGATAGAAGATGAAGGCTTAAAACTCTAAGACAAAGTTAAGATATATAACAAAAATCATTTGAAGAGTAAAACAAAGAAGGAAAAAAAAGCAGCAAAAAATACAGGTTAAATAACCAGATTTCACATTAAAAACAAACAAACAAACAACAACACAAAAATACAAAAATCCCCAAACAAACCCATATTTCACATATAAAAAACCAAGATCTAGTAAAGTGAAAAGCTACTTGAATGGACATTTTACTTCTTCAAATTAGTCTAGAAAACTCCTGCTACAGCAGAAGATAATGCTACACAATCCAACAGACTTTTACACATCTTGATTTTTATGATTCTACAAAAAAATGCCCACCAAGTTAGCGGGAGGCAGAGCATCTCCAACTGAAGGATGCTAAAATGCAACCTAACTCTGAGCAACAGCAAACACATTGTTTTCTTGTTCTGGATGATAATTTGGTGCATGTGTGAGATGAGCCTGAGGCCTAATTAGGACTTCCCACAGACAAAAGAGGAACAGGCAGCATGGTATGTGCCCCACAGCAACACTTTCAAGTGATCTATTTTAAAAAAAAATCTCACACTATGCACAGTAGAGAGGACACAGGAAGAGGAACAATAATTAACCCTACAAAGAACAATTTTTAGGGTTTTATTTCTCAAACACCTTCTGAAATTCATCATTTATGGAGTAACATAAGAAGAAGAAGAAAGCATATTGGTAAAAAACAGCAGTGATGACAACAGCGCTGCTAAACTGTGCAAAAGATCATGCCAAATTTGAAGAGAAACAGCAATTTCAAGTTTCTAGAAGAATGAATAATGACAAAATATCTGGAGACTCAAATTTACTCAGCATATGCAAACACAGGGAAACTGGTCTTGGACTCTACAGAAAAGATTAGAAATAAGATGTCACATATTCTTTCAAGTCACTCCTAATATAGCCCTAGGCTGATATCACTGTCCTTAAAGTTCCCTATTGCACTATTTAATTGCAAATTTCAAGCTAATCTAAGTTTTCCTATCACATTCCTGTCCATCAAACCAGTGTTACAGCTATTTTAAAGTTGTCTATGTGTGAGAGATCGTCGATGCTGGAGAAAAAATTGCATCGCTGAAATATTCGTCTAATTAATTCTCAAAACAGATTGAAACATAATGGAAAACAAAAAGTGCAATTGCAGAGTTATAAAGTGATATCACTTCTCATCTTGGCCAGGCACCATGGACTACAACTTACATGCTTGTAGAGCTTTGCAGAATGCACCAACACATGTCTCTTTTATGCTCGCAACTCTGTTCTCCAGTTGTCTGTACTAGAGATTGATACTAACTTATGCACTTGGCAAATAGGGACTTAGAGGCACATTTCAAAATCTCCCACTTACTTTTGACACAATGTTATGCTATCTTAAACGTTGCCAAAGAAAATACATAAAAGTTACTATAAGAGAGAAAACTTGAAAGTCTAAAGGACTCTGACTTTGGGTGTAGGTGATATTGGGCTTGTATACAATTGTTTTTCACGAATCTGATTCAATATAATTGCCTTCAGCTTTCCTTAAAGCAACAAAGACATTCTATTTCTCTACCTGCAAAACGAAACAAAGAAAAATCCATAAATGTCACTAAGAAACATGGCTGAAAATAGGCTCATATGATTTTGCCCAGAAAGATGATAGGCAGGCTAGACAACATCTATCTATCCTATCTTGATGTATGGTAACAAAAGCCTCTACACAAGAAAATACTTCATTGTAAAATCTGATGACTACATTAATGCTTGTTTTCTAAGCAGCTTCTTAAATCTCTTATTCCATTCTATAATGTTTGCCCAAAGAAAAATTACAAAGGTAGTTCCTCTATTTTTACCCATCATAACAAGTAAGTTCAGCTCTGTTTCTTAGTGACGTTTAGCCACAACAACCCCATGCAGTGCTAGAGGCTGGGGTCAGAGGGGCTGGAGAGCGGCCAGGCAGAAAGGGACCTAGGGGTACTGGTTGATAGTAGGCTGAACATGAGCCAGCAGTGTGCTCAGGTGCCCAAGATGGCCAATGGCAACCTAGCCTGTATCAGGAACAGTGCCAGCAGGAGCAGGGAGGTCATACTGCCCCTGGACTCAACACTGGTTAGGTCACACCTTGCATACTGTGTTCAGTTCTGGGCCTCTCAGTTCAGGAAAGATGTTGAGTTGCTGGCACATGTCCAAAGAAGGGCAACAAAGTTGGTGAGGGGTTTGACACAAGCCCTGTGAGGAGAAGCTGAGGAAGCTGGTGTTGCTTAGCCTGCAGAAGAGGAAGCTCATGGAAAACCTTATTGCTGTCGACAACTACCTGAAGGGAGGTTGTAGCCAGGTGGGGGTTGGTCTCTTCTCCCAGGCAGCCAGTACCAGGACAAGAGGACACAGTCTCAAGCTGCACCAGGGGAGGTTTAGGCTGGATGTTAGGAAGAAGTTGTTCATATAAAGAGTGATTGCCCATTGGAATGGGCTGCCTGGGGAGGTGGTGGAGTCACCATCACTGGAGGTGTTTGAGAAAAGACTGGATAGGGTACTTGGTGCCATGGTTTATTTGATTAGATAGTGTTGGTTAATAGGTTGGACTCGATGATCTCAAAGGTCTCTTCCAACCTGGTCAGGTCTATTCTATTCTATTCTATTCTATTCTATTCTATTCTATTCTATTCTATTCTATTCTATTCTATTCTATTCTATCACACTATAAACTTGGTCAATTTCAAAGTTAGCCTCCTATTTTTGTCTTGTTCAACAACAACAAAAAAAAAGGTACACGAAAACAAACAAACAAAAAAAACCCCAAGCCCCCCCAAAAACCAACACCACCACCCCCCACCCCCCCCAAAGCTATCAGCAAAAACTTATCTGCAAAATAAAAAGTTGGTACAAGGGAAATAAAAATAATCTATACAACTAGTAACAATACCTTAAAAAAAAAAGTGATTATTTATTCTCTTATATATTAAGCTTTTTGCATTGCAAAGTTATTTGTAGCTACTTTACTAACAGATTCAATGGTTTAAGATCTCAGCATCCCACAGCTGTGCTAGCAGAAGAGATCACCTGAATCAATTTAATCTTTAATCAATTTAAGAAGAAAACCTTCAAAAACACCTCTTCTGGTCCTTTAAACTGGCTGTCTGTTTGTGGTGAAGAGGTTATTAAATTTATTAATATGAAATATGAATTATGAAAATATTATTTTATTAATTATCACACTATTAATAACTGATGAATCACCAACTTATATACATGTTCTAGTGCACGTTTGTGAAATACATTCCACAAGTGGCTTAATGTTATGATTAGAACTTAATTGAACTATCTATAGACCCTTTCTATATTTACATAACAAAGGGTGCTGTTCCCCCGCTTGGCCACTAGATGGCGACTTGGCGGGACGCGGGCAGCTTCTGGCTATACACAGCAATATTATAATCTTTCTATGCGTCAGCGCTTACTCTGCTAGATGCGGATACTTTGAACTGAGTGCTAATGGATGGAAAGCATGTGGAAGATGCTCTGTAGCTGTTTGTAGCAAGGTGGGGGTCCTTGCAGATGGTTGTCGCTGGACTGGTTCCTAGTTGAGTTGGATGGCGGCTTTGGGTTAACTGTCTCCTCTCTTCACAACAGGGAAGAGGGAATAGTGGAACCTGGGCTTAGCACGGAAGCAGGTTCCCTTCAGGACTCGGTTGATTCCCTCCAGACAACAGGGATCGGTCCTGGTCGGGGTCGGCCCATGGGGTCGGCTTGCACAACGGGCAGGACGACGGTTGCCAGTAGGTGGGCTTGGAGGATGTGGCAGCAGGCAAAGCTATGGGGTCGGCCCAACCACAGCGATTCTCAGGGCTGATGCAAACAGCCTCAGGGAGAGAATGCAGCTGCGTTAGGTGGTGGCTTATCGTTTACTGAGCTTAAAGGAATAGCGGGATGCTCAGAGTGGTCCTGGGTTTGGTGCAGTATAGGCACGAACAATGCCTTAGTCTTCCCTGAGATTCACAGGGCTCAGAGCGGCACACATGACGGCTCCTCTCCCACTACAGCGGGGCTAGGCATACGTGGACTCGGTATCGATCCGGTGGCATGGTGGGCTCTCCCGGTTGGTACAACTGGCTGTAGCAACGCTGGGCTCCTCAGCGTCGCTAAGGTCCTGCCTCTGTGCTTCTCACAATGCAGAGGCTTTCAGTATGCGTGCATGTGTAACAGAAGCTAACAACAATAAGCTCAATGGCAAAGGCTGCAGCTCAAGAGTTGCTCTCTCGAGCAAGCACAGAGACAAAGTGAATGAGGTAGCAACTTGTTTACCAACTGGGGCGATACTTATAGATTCCTCAAGGCTGGGCTTGACCTATGGGCACTCTCATAAACAACTGGCTTCAGCCTATAGAAGGCGTGAAGCTAGAATTATGCCCATACTTGGTGTCAGCAGGAGCACTGCATGCGCTGGGTGCGTGCAAGCCCGGATGATGCCTTGGCTTTTGTCTTCCTCCTGAAGGAGGGGGAACTTGTCCACATGCTGGGACAAGATTCAGTATCTGGGCATAATGTGCCTTCACCACACTGTTGTAACACTAAGAATCATAGGAATTCATAATGATGACAGTAGCAATTCTCAGCTTGTGCATGGTAATGAAGATCAAAAAAGTAAAATATTTTAGAAACAATAAAAAGAGAGAGAGAAAGGAGGAAAGAGTAGAGGAAGGATGCTTTTAATGCAGCAATGATTTGGAAGGCTGTGACATGCATGAAAATGGAAATAGTTGCTCTAATGAAAGATTAGGATTAATCTTCTATAATAACAGGAAGTTTGAGAAGCTGACATTTACACAATCAAAAGTCACCAAAAACTAGAAATGACAAATACAGTTCTAGTTTTCAAATCCTAGTCTAGCTTTAGGGAATCTTTACATCATGATGTGCCCAGAAGTCTTTCACTGCCTTTAGCAGAGTAACTAACTGATTTAGCAAGGTAAACAGTTTGCTGTTGGATCTGTTCCCCTTTTCCAATTAGCCCAGGATTGTTTGTGCAATTTGGCCTTGCCAACGGGTACGTACTGGAGATACTCTATTCTGAGTTAGCATAAAATTCACAAATTGCAAATACTATCCATGTATATATATGACATCTATCATTCTATGAAGTTATGTTTAAAATACTGTTTTTACCTATTTTAAGTATTTATTCAGTTCTTCCAGGACAAACCTTAATCCAACAGGCAGTTGGACTTGACTGTGGGTCCCTTTCAGCTGAACTATTCTATTCTGTAATGTTTATTAGCATTGATAATTGTTATTGTGGTCATAGCAGTGATAGTGTTGATCAATGAGCATACAGAGTAAGTGCTTTTCATATAGGATTTTGCATGTCACAAGATTTAGAAATTGAAGCATTATGTCAGTTTAACACAGTCTTTTCCCTGCAATACAGACACGAGGGAAAGTTACACACGTGAAAAAAAACAAACCAACAACCAACTTTTGGCTTGAGATAAAGATTTTAGGTAAGAGTTTAATATAAATGTGATAACACACTGCACAATTTCTTTAGACTATTTGTAGAGAAAGAGAATCAGAAGGCAGCAGCAAACAGAAGACAGCAAGCTAAAACCCAAGCTGTGGAGCTACTCCCCCACCCCTATCTGTCCAGCTGTCACCCCGGTGGAAGAGAGCCAACAGCCAAAACCCCAGAACCCAAAAGCATCAACCGGAACAGGAAGCCTCTCATGGTATAATCAGAACTTCAAGCTCCATAATACTTTGCTCCAGCACTTTCATTTTGAAGCTGGCATGAGGCAAGCTGGTATTGAATAGCAGCAGATTAAAACTCAAGCTATGACAACCATATAGATACACTATTGCCAAATAGGATGAAAGATCTTAGAAAGTTCAGCTCTGGAATTTTTATTTGTCTCTCAGACTAATATCCAGACATTATATAATAACCCAAATCATACTTTGGGGTACTTCTAATAGTTTAAGTCACCAAACCCACTTTTATTCAGACACACTGTATATTCAAAGGCAAAGAAACGGTACATTGAAAATAAAATGTTTATTTGCAGGCTATGCTGGGAGCTGAAGTGGGTTGTGTATCTCAATAAGTAAATAAAATGCATTGTTGTATTTTTTAATTGTAAAAGGTAGGTGTCTTGGTACAATTTATAAAAAAGAAAAAATTTCTCAGGTGCTGACAGACCCTGAAAGTGCCTACATTGAATAACTATGGCAGAACCTCCACTATAGAGATCATTAATTATTCCCAGATTTTACCACAAGATTTGATTATTTAGGAACATATTTGCTAGATTTTGGGACAGCATACTGGCACTTTGCTTTTCTCTTACTCAGTTACTTAGCTGCCTGAAAATTCATATTGCCAGCAATATGCACTGAGATGCAAATACAGTGCATTGTTTTATATCGAGTCTTCTGAAGACAGACTTGTGCTTTAAGGATAATACTGCTGTTCTGAAAGATGCAATGTTGTTGCTGATTATGACGTTAGTTGTTTTCTTCATCAGACTTTATTGATTAAATCACTCATGGGATGAAATGGCACATGAGTTTCATAGTAAGTAGGGCTATAAAAATAGTCTAAGCTAGAATTTGAATGCAAGGCATTAAAAATGCATATGTTGTTCTATATAATGCAAATACACATTAATCTTAGCAAGCACTATCCTTTTGTGTGTAAAAAACAAACTGATCAATGGGGTACAAATAGAAACGTGGTTTTGACTTTGGAAAAGAGAAAAAAAAAAGAAGAAAACAAAAAAAAAGAAGAAAAAAAAGTAAGATTTGTCCTTATCCTGATGTAAGAATAAGGGTGCCTAATACAAAAAAAAAGAAAGAAAACAAACAAACAAACAAAAGCCAGTAATTATTCCTACTTATGTTATATTAGACTATATTTCTACTTGGTGTTTTACAACAGTAAAAAAGGGGGCTTATTCTTATTTTTAATATTCTCATTTCACTAAATTGGAGGATTAACTCAAAAATCCAGATAAGATACAGCTCCTTCAATCTGTTCAATAGAAATATGCTTTAAAAAAATAATCTTTCTTTCATAAATCTTAATAGTGAAATATATAAGAAAAATAAGACTCTCTTTTACTTTGCAGATATGAAACTAATTACAGAGATAAGTGAGTTACCAAGGGTTATTCAAAATCTTTAAAGAAGTTAAAAACTGAACACCAGATCTCAGAGCAGTGTGTAACCGGCATATTATTTTTATGAGTGGCACAACATCAGATCTATTATTAAAAATACATATAATTACAGCCTCTAAATACACAACCTATTCTACTGGGAAACAAACAATTCACAAATAAATATGAGGAGAGAGAAGAGTCAATCGTGAACACAATCTTTCTTCTCTTCAGAAATCGGTATGCTAACACAATTTTGACCACATAACCATGCATGGACATTCTTACAAGTACTGTTCAATAAATCCTACTTATTCAAAATACTGGCTGCATGCTTTCACAGAGCTAATGTGATGCATTTCTTACACACTGGTAGAATCCAGAGAATTAAACATAAAACTTACACTGATGTTGATTATGCAGTGAGGAAGTACTATCCTGGGCAAAACTATATAAATTCATAAAGGATGTGGCTCACGAAGAATGACCAAGCCTCTTTTTTGATCAAATATATGGGGGCTCAAGTCATATTTACCTCCACATCAGATTGGCAGGATGCAGCTCTTTTACTGACCTTCATCACTGAAGACACATGCCCCTGGTTGTCCACAGTCCTACTGTGCATTTGATCTCAGTTTCATACAGATAAGAAATAATCATGCTAAGAAAAGCAAACATGGTCAGTAATGACTTTTATTTGAGCCTTTCTATGTGTGTACATTGTCTAAGCCCACCAGCTGTATAGAAGCAGGATTTGCTTCCAGATGGATAAAGGGCAAGAGTATCAGTTATGCTCCGGGATCCCTGTTGATTGGGATCAAATCCATAAGTCAAAGAAAAGAGATTTTGGCTGTTCAGGGGCATCTGAGGGAAGTTTGCTGTTCCCAAGGGAACTGTCTAGCAGGCTATAGCCAGCAAGGCCTTGTGAAGCATTATGGTTCAACTCAGTTAAGTTATATTTCCAAGTGAAAGCACAACACAACTAAACTCCAGATTCAAACATAAAAATGTTAACATTAAAGTTGACATTGGACCCGCATTCAGAAATAGTTTTGCCCAGCATTTCTATTAACATGACCCTTTCTCATGGGACAAGCAGACACGTGGTGCAGGAACTCCTGGATAGGTTACATACTTTGGATAGAGATTCTTGAAGGTCTCTTCCAACCTGGTCTATTCTATTCTATTCTATTCTATTCTATTCTATTCTATTCTATTCTATTCTATTCTATTCTATTCTATTCTATTCTGCATTCATTTTCATTTGCAGGAATTCAGTGTATGACAAGGGGAAAACAGTTAAATTATAGTATATCTGCTTAATAAGAGCTACTTCAAAACATGAAAAAAAAACAGTAGATAAGAATTTAAATATTCAATGTAGAAGCATGCTACCTTTTCACTGAATCATTAGTTTAGTTTCCTTTTTAATGAATTCACTTCTGAGACTCTGAGAATAAAGATACACATATTGAATGCACTGTTCTTCCTGTATTAAGCAAAGAATATCATGCTTCAGCCTTAATTGTATTCTACTCAAAGAACAGGAAGAAATAATTTGAACCAAACCAAATCCAAATATTCTTTAACCCAAAAAATTAAAGAGTTCAAAATCCAGGCAAAACATTTTAGTGTTGATTAGTGATGTAATGCAACTGCAACCACAAACTGTCCTCATAAAGATACAGAAAAAAAATAACAATCCAAATTAATACACAACAGTGGAAACATGCCTGAGAAATACTAAACTAAAGCTACTACTAAAAATAGGGGGGAGAAATACTAGTTTTTAAAACCCACTTCAGGCCTTTTAAAAATCAAGCTTGTTCTTATGAAGAGGAATGACTTCTAATATAAACCCATGAAGTACTTAAATACTATAAGCACAGCATTAGAAATTAGTAGAAAGGCATTTTCTCCTTAAGAAGAACACTACTACTGCTACACAACACACACTACTACTGCTACACAACACTACCCTACTACTGCTACACAACACTACACTACTGCTTTATATCTAGCTTAGACATACACAAGTCTATGGGGCTGGATGCCATACAACCAAGGGACAGACTATAGATGTTGTCTACCTGGCTTTGACAGTCTCCCACAGCATTCTCCTGGAGGAACTGGCTGCTCATACCTTGGAAGGGTGGATGCTTCACTGTCTGGATGGCCAGGCCCAAAGGATGGGAATGCATGGAGTTAAATTCATTTGGCAGTCAGTCACAAGCAGTGCTCCACAGGGCTCAATATTTGGGCCAGTTCTTTTTAGCATCTTTAACAATGACCTGGATGAGGGGAATGAGTACTCCCTCAGTAAGCTTGCAAATGACACTAAGCTATGAGGGAATATTGATCTGCTTGAGGCTATGAAGGCTCTGCAGAGCAACCTGGTCAGGCTGGATTGATAAGACAAAGCCAACTGTATCAGACTCAATAAGGCTGAGTGCCAGGTCCTGCACTTGGGTCACAACTCCATGCAATGCTACATGCTGTAAAGGTGCCTAGTAGTGAAAGACTTGTGGGCATTGACCAAGAGTTGGATGTGCCCAGGTGGCCAAGCAGGCAAACAGCATCCTGGCCTGTATCAGGAATAGTGTGACAAGCGGGATCAAGGAAGTGATCATGCCACGGCTTGAGTGCTCTATTCACCTTTGGGGACCTCAGTACAAGAAAAACATAAGTTGCTAGTGTAGGTCCAGAGAAGAGCAACACAGCTTATGAAGGGTCTAGAGAACAAATCTTATGAGAAGCTGCTGAAGGAACTGGGCTTGTTTAGTCTGGACAAAAGGAAGCTGAGGGGAGAGCTTATCACACTCTAAAGTATCTAAAAGGACATTGTAGTGAGGTGGTTGTTAGTCTCTTGTCCCTAGCAACAAGTGATAGAGTAAGAAAAAATGGCATCAAGTGGCACCAGGGGAGGTTTAGATTGGATATTAGAAGAAACTTCTTCACTGGTGAAGTTATTAAACACATTTCCCCAGGGTGATGGTTAAATCACCAACCCTGAAGGTGTCTAAAAGACACGTAGATGTGGTGGTAAGGGACATGGTTTAGCACCAGACTTGGTCAAATTAGATAGTGGCTGGAATCAATTTTAAAGGTCTTTTCCCACCAAAACAATTCTACAGTTCTATAAACTTATTCATAAGTGTGCCTTTATTCAGAGGAAGAATGAAGCCAAAAGAGTAAAACAAACAAACAAACAAAAAGAAGTAAAAAAACACCCCCAAAAACCCCAAACCAAACACAAAATAAACCAACAAACAAAAACCCCACAACAAAACAAACAAACAATAAAATCCAAACCAAACTCTTAAAGGCCCTCCTTTAGTGTATTTTGAGGTGCAAACTCCCAGGAAACTTATTACCACTGTGGTATAAACTATACCACTGTTGCTACTGCTCACATTTTTACATAACTGTATCCATTATATCAGTCCATTAAGGACTTCCCAATCTAGCAGATGCTGAGTAAGCACTTCTGAAAATAGCTCCCATCGTGCTACCCATGGCTGCATTGCTAGCAAAAGCAAAGCTCCTTCACTTCAAGCTAATTGGGAATATTTACGTCAGTTGCAGTATTGCCACAGAGGTGGCCTACCAAGGTATGCAATTGTTAGGCAAGCAATAAGTGGACAGAAAGATCTGAGATTTGACCCTATTAGCATAGAAAAGGAATGAATACTGCCTTGGCTCTGAAGCGGATAGAAGGGCAGTCACACCAGAGGAAGCTCCAGATCTTCAACACTGACATCTGAGCTCCCCGATAACTCCTGAGTGACACAAGTTTCACCGTCAGCATTTTCTGCCACTACATGTGCCACTACATAGCACTACTTACAAGTAAAGAACACAGGCTGGAAAAGCCTGCTCTGAATTTCCACAACTATTTGAAGCACCTTCTGTCTTCTCCCACTCTCATCTGCTCCCATGAACACAGCCCAAAGGAGTAGTAGTGGAGGAGATGGTCTTCTCACCAAAAGGTAGCATGAGCTTACCTGACAATGAGCCTTTATCAATTCATACATGCAAACAGCTATAGGATGATTTTTAATTCTTTTTTCTTTGCTTACTTGAAAGAATATGTACTTTAAAAAACCTGCCAGGCTATCTAGCACTGTAAAAATAATTAAGTTTGATTGAAGCTAATGGGCATCCCATTTACTTAATAGAACCTTCAGTTTCTGCAACTGCTCTGGACCATTTTCATCTTAAGACGCCAAAGTGCAGAGAACTCAGTCCCACCACTGCCTCAACCAGGGATAAGAGACAGTGTGGGTACTCATACTGAAGCAGATGGCTTCTGACTGATTTAAAAAACAAAGAACAAACAAAACAAAACAAAAAGTAGGTGCTTTGCTTCTTTCATTGTTTATGTTCATTTCATTGTTTATGTTCATTTCTCTCTCAGACCTAGATGTAAAAGCAGAAGAATGTAGCCAGATGTCATCACGGTTTCAATACCGTGTAGAGGGAAACAGAAAATACAACTTTTTGGTATACTCATCAGTTTGAATGAAAAGCTGCACATTATTTATGAGACATGTGAGAAACAATCCATTGTACAGAACAACGATAGCCAATCCTAAATATAAATCCTCCACTGGTCGATAACCACTATACCCATTCCCTTCACCATGAAAATGACCTGACAGAGCCATAAATTCACATGCTGTCCTTTCTCACAGACAACCCCTCCCCCCGCTTCCCAAGACAGTCTGCAATGCAACAGCCATGACATTGGTGTAAACATTTACTCATTCATTATTTTATGCTGATTGTTCTTTGGCTTCCTGACAAAGGACAGCCAAGTAACAATGGTAATATAACCTGGGCCCAGGTTCAAGATCCAGCGGTAGGCTAAATATAGGTTTCAGAGATAGCACAGGGTGTTAGTACTTCTTATCCCAGCAGTACACTGTAACTCACTAAATATGGATTATTTTTTTTAACACAAAAAAAATCCATAAATCCATAGGTTTCAATTTACATATGCATAAAACAATTTCTCCACCTACAAGTTTCTTTCAGAGAACCAAACAGAAAACTCAGTCTAAACTTTCTGAAAACCTTTACTGCCTGGCATTGACCCAAAATCTCTTTGAAGAGCCTGACTGATAATTAGTACATTTTCAATGATTTGTCCCTTTTGGGGGCAGTGTTCTAATGGGTTTTAGTGCTAGCAAATCAGTGCTAGGATTTGTCCTGTGCATTAACGTGCACAGACTGTTAAGCTACATGTTTGTAATGATACTGTTCCTGTAGGAAAGCCTGCCTTGATTGTTAATGATACTTGAAGCTCTTAATCTTAAAACAGAGGGTGAGTGAAACTGCAGGGTGTGGCACAGTCTGCTCCACAGTTTGTAATTTACTGAAAACAAAAACGTCACTTAATTCCATTGATAGCACTCAGAATATTATAATAGGCATTTAATTTCCTAAACAAACTGTGTTTTAAGAAGCTGGAGCAATCTCTTAAATTACCCTATGTCCATTGTTTGTATTTGTTGGTTTTTTTTTTAAGCTGGGACCTATTTAGAAGTGATTTACTTCAAAGGAATAATGTAAAGAAACTTGCTCTTACCTTCCACAACACTCATATCAATTAATTAAAAAACAAAACCACCGCCAAAAAAAACCCAAAAAACAACCCAGACAATAATATCTTACTCCTCTTCCAGATTAAAGACTGCTGTATGATCAGTGTTACTGTACTGCTGCTTAGCAGTACATACTGTTTATACATTATTTGGCTTATTGACTGCTTTAAAGTTTTACAACATTTCATTCATCCCAGTGTGCCCTTTTTGTGAACTCACACAAATAATTACCAGGTTCAATACCCTAAACTATATTCATTAATACTACAATAGATATATGTAATAAAAAAGAAGAAGAACACAACTAATACCTTCACACAGGTAGTCCTACTGATTTCACTAAGACTGATTTTACAGAGCAAAACATTGCCCAGACATTCAAGACTTTGAATATCCAAAATACAATCTGTGTCTGCACAATATTAGACTTCTGAGCATCACAAGCTATAATAAAAATAAACTGGAAGAACAAGACCTGTAATGCTTATTCAAATGTACCTACGGTCAAGAACATTAAATCATTCAGGAAAATGAAAAAAAGTATGAAATCTAGGCTTACTGGTAAAGTATCATAAAATAGCATCATGCCAGATTGCCCTGACACTGTCAATCCTAAAAATATTGAACTTGAATCTTCCAAAATCATTTTGAAAATATAAATTGCAAAAATTTTCCCCTTGTAAGTATCAAGAAATTTAACACAGATATGTGGTCACCGTAAGAAATATCTATTGGATCTGAGCTTGACTCTTTTGTCTAGAGAAAAATGCCAGTTAATATACAAAATATAATGTCATAATAGAAGTAATTTGGTGTTTGCAAATTAGAATAGAATAGAATAGAATAGAATAGACCAGGTTGGAAAAGACCTTCGAGATCATAGTCTCTTCCTAAACACCTCCAGTGATGGTGACTCCACCACCTCCCTGGGCAGCCCATTACAATGGCCAATCATTCTCTTTATGAAGAATTTCTTCCTAACATCCAGCCTAAACCTCCACTGGTGCAGCTTGAGACTTTGTCCTCTTGTTCTGGAACTAGTTGTCTGGGAGAAGAGACCAGCCCCCACCTGTCCAAAACCTCCCTTCAGGTAGTTGTAGAGAGTAATACGGTCTCCCCTGAGTCTCCTCTTCTGCAGGCTAAGCAACCCCAGCTCCCTCAATTGTCCTGAGGCCAGGCAGATCCTCTCTTGCCACGAGAGGGACAAAAGAATGACACTCACACAAATGGATTGCAAAAGTGATGGAAAGTTTGAATGGAAAAGCAATTAGAGTTTTACAGAAACTACAAGCACAGTGATGAAGATACCCCAAAGCATACAGAGCATTCCAGCGCACCCAAACATCCCCAACATTTCCCATCTCCCCACCTGAGGGTACATCCAAAACCCCCAGGGCTTTTTCTTCCCCTCACCACTGCTAGGCCAGTCTCAGTCTGGCCAGGTCTGAGACTGTCCCTTCCCCCCCCCCATCATTAGGCCTAGCCACGCCTAAGAGGCCTTGACATACTCCCCTATCATTACCCAATAAAGATCCTCTCCCACAGGAGTAGAGAGGGCAGAAAGAGGAAGAGAACGACTTTGCAGATGGATTTATAGGGAGCAGGACATTATGGGTATGAATTATGCAGCTTCCTGTGTCCACCTACTGGGTTGGACCCTCGGGACACCAGAGGTGTGACTGATGTGGCAGGAACAGGAGGCACCCAGCCTAAACTGCCACCCCTTATTTCATACCATAATTCGTGCACCCAAAACATATCATCAAATTAGAAATCTTCAGATGACATGTCTAGCAAAGTCCATGTCTTCATCTGGGCATGCTGCCAAACAGTCTCTCATTTAGGCTCAGGTAACAGTTCATTCCAGTTCTTGTCCCTCTTCTGATGGAACCTCCCAGCGATGCAGAGCTCCCTCTTCTGCAGTACAAGCTCTTCATGGATTTGACGGACATCCTGGTCACCTGGAAAAACCTCATAACTTCTTAACCAAACCTTTATTTCCATCCACATCTACTCAGCTTCATGTTTTCACCCCTTGGGCAACTGAGTCAGAACAATCAGGCTCTTCAACTCCTTTTCCACTCCTCCAGAAAAAAGCATGCTGAGATTTCCATAAGTTGCTGCATGGACCTGTCCCAAGCCCAGTGCTGACCACTTCCTGCTGCAGCTCCAAGCCACATGGATGCACACCATACACAAGCATTCCACTCCCCACTGATCATTAGTGTACCGAGGCATAGCCACATCCAGTTACACAGCCTTCCCCCAAGAGAGGGAGTGGCTGCACTACAACCTGCCAAGAAGAGAAGTGAAGCCAGGTGCTAGGTGCCATTTTTTGACCGAGTCCAAAAATCAGGGGAGAGGTCACAACTGCTGCCACCCAGTACACGGAATGGCAGGGCCACCGTCGCCTCTGCTGTCACAGTACAGATAAAAGCTGCCGCTGCCCCTTGGGCCACAGGGTGGCTTTTTCAGCCAAAGCCATCCACTTGCTCCCAGAGCCTCAGGGGCAGCTTTCAGCTAAAGCCACCACTCACCTTCTTGGATTGTGGGAGCCACCACTCACCTTCTTGGATTGTGGGAGCCACCACTTGCCCACCCACTGAGGCTAGCCCCCACCGCTGCAGGACAAGCCGACTTCGGTCTGCTTGCAACTGCCACCTCCCCTGCTCCGCTCCCTGCTAATCACTGCCATATTTACAATAATACATATATAAATGGAAGTACTGTTGACTAAACAAAAGCACGAAGTACTAGAAAAGCCTTTAAGCTTAACAAAGAGATGTGAACCCAGCTGATAGTGCAAAAGATAAAAAGGACAGGATTCAGTATTGAAATAAGACACTGAAAGGAGGTCAAGCAACTTAGTGAATCAGCTGCTGACCTCATATCAAACTCAGACCTAATCACAGTGAATGAAAATTGCTGTTCATAGAAGGCTGCAAAAGGCTTTAAGCCACAAAGCCATTCTGGACTGAATATACTATATAGGAAAAAATGAAGAAAATCTTATCATGCCTTGCTCAACCGCCCTGACTGTCTATCTGCAAATTATATAAAATTGTCCTGCGTTTTCATTCCCATTAGTTGCCAATCTATATCTAAATGAAGATTTATTTGTAATAAAATACATAAATTCCACTCAATACAGTGCTTTAGAAATCATGTAAATACCTAAGGTAAATAGAAGTATTAATTCCAATACCTTTCAAAGAGTGGCCTGCCCTTATGAACTTGCCTGGAGTGCACAGGAAGGTAGAAAGAGTTTGGTATTTTCTATTCTGATTCAGTCTTAAAAAGGACGGTTCCAGTGAGAGAATAAGTCTGAGAACAGTTTCCTAAATCTCACATTTATGGAAAGAAAGATATACATCCACATGCACTCTGAATCTTCAGTCCTGATTTTAGAATATTCATCTACACATACACTACATTATGTTAAGGTCTCATCAGAGGGACTTTCCGACTCAGTAACTCACCTGCTGCTGTCATTATCCTAAATATTTCCTTACGAGGTGGCTATATAGTCACCGTTCCCAAAGTTGCATCACATAAATTACTTCAAAACTGCTGCACATACACTGTTAAAACGTCTTCTGAGTTATCATGCTTGTTATTGTGGTTATCAGACATGGCTAATTGCTGTCAACATGCACTGCATATAGCATCAAACTGGCTAATATAAAATTTGGATTTTTGAGCTAGAAAATACCCTGACATCAGAGAATCACAGAATCACTAAGAATCACCAAGGTTGGAAGAGACCTCAAAGGTCATCAAGCCCAACCTGTCACCACAGACCTCATGACTAAACCATGGCACCAAGTTTCATAGTTTCATAGTTTCATTCAGGGTTGGAAGGGACCACAAGGATCATCTAGTTACAACCCCCCTGCCATGGGACACCCCACACTAGATCAGGCTGGACAGAGCCTCATCCAGCCTGCTCTTAAACACCCCCAGGGACGGGGCCTCGACCACCTCCCTGGACAGCCCATTCCAGGGCTTCACCACTCTCATGGTGAAGAACCTCCTCCTCACATCCAGCCTGAATCTCCCCACCTCCAGCTTCATTCCATTCCCCCTAGTCCTATCACTACCTGATATCCTGAGAAGTGCTTCCCCAGCCTTCCTGTAGGCCCCCTTCAGATACTGGAAGGCGACAATTAGGTCACCTCGGAGCCTTCTCTTCTGCAGACTGTACAGCCCCAACTCCTTCAGTCTGTCCTCATAGGAGAGGTGCTCCAGCCCTCTGATCATCCTCGTGGCCCTTCTCTGGACACGTTCCAGCACCTCCACATCCCTCTTGTAATAGGGGCTCCAGAACTGGACACAGTACTCCAGGTGGGGTCTCACCAGGGCTGAGTAGAGGGGGAGGATCACCTCCCTCGACCTGCTAGCCACACTTCTCCTGATGCAGCCCAGGATCTGATTGGCTTTGCGGGCTGCAAGTGCACACTGAGAGCTCATGTTGAGCTTTTTGTCCACCAGCACCCCCAAGTCTCTCTCCTCAGGGCTATCCTCCAGCCAGTCACTGCCTAGCCTGTATTTGTGCCTGGGATTGCCTCGACCCAGATGCAGGACCCTGCACTTGCTCTTATTGAACTTCATGAGGTTGGCCTGTGCCCACCTCTCCAGCCTGTCAAGGTCCCTCTGGATGGCCTCCCTTCCCTCCAGCGTGTCTGCTGCACCACACAGCTTGGTGTCATCAGCAAACTTGCTGAGGGTGCACTCAATGCCACTGTCCATGTCCCCCACAAAGATGCCACAGCCAATCCCCCCTTGAACACCTCCAGGGATGGTGACATCCCAAAGTGTCACATACAGATCTGTTCATGAAAGAAAAAACCTTCCATGGTCCATTCTCTAAGGGAAACATGCAACACTTCCAACAATGGAATAAGGCAGTAAGACTGGCCCCATTCTCCATCTGCATCTAGAACAAACCCATCACTAGATGCAGAGGCTAGTATGTTTTGGTAACTATCATTGATCCATACTGCTTGTATCAGCCTAAAAGCTCTCAGGGTTCACCATCTGGAATCTTTTGCATCACATCTCTAACAAGTTTGGGTTTGTGGGTTGGTTTATTTGTCTATGCTTAGACTTCAGTCAGCAACAGTTTGGAAGTAAGAATTTATTTGCCTTCAGGTGAATTCTACAAGCAAGGCAAAATTAGGCTTTTTTTCTTCCACCCCACTCTGGTTGTGACACTAGAAAATAAGTTGGAGAAACAAACTAATACATTGACATCGAAAAAACTCAGAATGTGACAGAAAAATGACCATAGAGAAATCTCTCTCTTTCCTGCTGTGTTTCTTCCACATGTTTTCCTCTCCGATCAGCTATCTTTTCATAGCTCATCACATTGCCAAAAAAATCACCCAAAATGGTAGAAGTGATTATCCCCTAGAAAAGAAAATAAAGGGGAAAACAAACAAACAAACAGAAAAGAACAACCTTTCCAAAATCCCTCCTACAACTTGGCTGCACCCCTGTTCCATGCTGTGCCCAGCAAACTCCAGGTCTCGGCTATGTGGCAAGTTCCATTCTTCATTTTCACTTTCCCTGGCCTCTCTCAACTCCAACCCAAAGTCCAGCAACTCCCAGAAAGTGATGTGAACACTCTCTGCAGATATTTGCCTGAGCCAAAGGGCAGAGACCAGATCAACGTGACATAAGTATTTTTCTCAACTGGCAGTTAGAATCATTTTAAAGAAACATATTATGGTGAATTACAATAAATAAAATAGAAATAGTCTAAGTACTATTTCATGGACATTTAGGGTAAAGGCTCTTCTAGATTTTTATTTTTCTTTGTAGTGTTTTTAATATCAACATTTACTACAGTGACTCCATCATATAACTTGTTCTAAATCTAGTAAATATGGCATCAAATTAACAGATCTACATGATTACAAAGTATTAAGTTGTGGAGTCTATTTTTGTTTGCTTGTTTATTGTTTGTTTTGCTTTGTTTTGTTTTCTTTACTTATCCTAGTTTAATTCTTTGAATGTTTTGACCTGTTTTTCTCAGGGGGATTTTACTTGTTTTGTGTATTTTTCTCAGATATGTAGCATCAGTTTTGTACTGGCTAATTTATTTATTTATTTATTTTAACAAGCTCATCACAAAGCAACTGGACCAAGCACCAATTTAAGAAGGACATTGAGACTCTTGAACATGTCCAGAGAAGGGCAATGAGGCTGGTGAGAGGCCTTGAGCACAATCCCTATGAGGAGAGGCTGAGAGAGCTGGGATTATTCAGCCTGGAGAAGAGGAGGCTCAGGGAACACCTCATTGCCCTCTACAACTACCTGAAGGGTGGTTGTAGCCAGGAGGAGGTTCGTCTCTTCTCCCAGGTAACCAGCACCAGAACAAGAGGACACAGTCTCAAGCTGTGCCAGGGGAAGTTCAGACTCAAGATGAGGAGAAAGTTCTTCACAGACAGAGTTGTTAGCCATTGGAATGGGCTGCCCAGGGAGGTGGTGGAGTCGCCATCCCTGGAGGTGTTCAAGAGGGGATTGGACATGGCACTTGGTGCCATGGTTCAGCAGTCATGAGGTCTTGGGTGACAGGTTGGACTTAATGATCTTTGAGGTCTTTTCCAACCTCATTGATTCTATGATCCTATGAGTCTCTGATCTAAGATTTTCCATACATAAATGACCCGTGCTATTTCAAATAAACTATCTACACATCAGTACTCTGCACTATACACAACAAACAGCAGAACTATTTCAGCTGTTGTCTTGAACAATATAAACCACAGAGAGAAGTACATCCAAAGAGAGATTCTCACTAACTAGGGGAACTGAGGACAGTTTTTGCATGACTCTGCAAACCAGGACAGCTTCACATTAGTGCAACATATTATGAAAGTTTGCAGTCTATAATAATGAGTATATTCCTATATCCATGTAGTAGTCATGGATTTGAATTTAATCTCATGTTCCTTGGTGTGGTTAATGCATTTTAATTAAGCCTTTTAATGCCACAGGATAAGTGCAAAAAGTGCCTTTATTTGTCAGTATCCTGAAACAACTTTGGCTGTTGGTGTTGCTATTGCTGCTGACTTAATATATACCATTTTCCATTAGTTAAATACTATAGCTAGTAAACAGATTCTGAAACTTAGATTTCATTATACAAATTGCATTTTCATCTGTGCAAGCTCTTTAAGAAACTATGCAATTAATTTCTCAACTACTTTTTTCTAGTAATGAATGCAACCATCTGATAATGGAAATAGCAATCTGCGCTGGGTCACGAACTGGCTGGAGGGCCAAGCCCAGAGAGTGGTGGTCAGCAGCCAGGAACTACTGGTGTCCCCCAGGGATCAGTACTGGGCCCCATCCTGTTCAATATCTTTATTGATGATCTGGATGAGGGCATTGAGTCCATCATCAGTAAGTTTGCATATTACACCAAGCTGGGGGCAGGTGTTGATCTGTTTGAGAGTAGGAGAGCTCTGCAGAGGGACCTTGACAGGCTGGACAGATGGGCAGAGTCCAAGGCAATGACATTTAATACATTTAAGTACCAGGTTCTACGCATTGGCCATGACAACCCCATGCAGTGCTACAGGCTGGGGGCAGAGTGGCTGGAGAGCATCCAGGCAGCAAGAGACCTGGGGATACTGGTTGACAGTAGGCTGAACATGAGCCAACAGTGTACCCAGGTGGCCAAGAAGGCCAATGGCATCCTGGACTGTATGAGAAATAGCGTGGACAGCAGGAGCAGGGAGGTCATTTGTCCCTGTACTCAGCACTGGTTAGGCCACACCTTGAGTCCTGTGTCCAGTTCTGGACCCCTCAGTTTAGGAAAGATGTTGACTTGCTGGAATGTATCCAGAGAAGGGCAACAAAGCTGGTGAGTGGTTTGGAGCACAAGCTCTATGAGGAGAAGCTGAGGGAGCTGGGGTTGCTTAGCCTGGAGAAGAGGAGGCTCAGAGGAGACCTTATTGCTGTCTACAACTACTTGAAGGGAGGCTGTAGCCAGGTGGGCTTGGTCTCTTTTCCCAGCAACCAGCAACAGAGTCAAGCTGTGCCAGGGGAGGTTTAGCGTGGATGTTAGGAAGAAGTTCTTCATAGAGAGAATGATTGGCCATTGGAATGGGCTGCCTAGGGAGGTGGTGGAATCACCATCACTGGTGGTGTTTAGGAAGAGACTAGATGGGGTACTTGGTGTCACAGTTATGTTGAATAGATGATGTTGGATGATAGGTTGGACTTGATGAACTCAAAATTCTTTTCCAACCTGATCTATTCTATTCTATTCTATTCTATTCTATTCTATTCTATTCTATTCTATTCTATTCTTGCACTTTATAAAATTAGCCCATATCCCTTTAAAGTTCCTTCACACTGCCATGTGCCTAAACACCTGTGTGATTTTTTTGCTTTGGTGCACCCTCCTCAGGAGTACCAAGCCAATGAAAATGAATGCTAGTAATAGTTAAAATGTTTCCTGAATTTGTGTTATTTTTGCATGTGACACAGTGTCTTCAAACTCCTATTTAGCAGTTACTGCTGTAAACTTCCTTGTGCCCTTAATTCCTTGGTCTGTTATTAAAAAACAAACAAATAAAAACAAAAAAAAGCAAACCAAAGCAAAAAATCCTGTCCAAACAACAACAAAAAGCCAAATAACAATTTCACTTTCTCCTTCAAAAAAACCCACCAACAAAACACAGCAAAACCCAACAAAATCCAAACCAAAACCACAAAAATAAACTCAACCAAAACTCATCAGTTAAATATGGAGCTATTTAAACCTGCTTACCATAATAATGCTGTCTTTAATGCTTTAGCATCAAGCTTCAAACAGTTGATAACTAATCTTCTGCAGAAGACTACGTATTTTCCTAGAAGGAGTAAATGTAGTTTTCCAGCAAAACAGCTCCCAGAAATCTGTTGTTATTATTGTTGTCTCAAAACAATTTAGTTGAATAAATAAAGGAGCTTTCATTCACAATACTGTATTTGTTCAAGAAAATAAGAACACAGGGTTTTGGAAAGACAAGAAGCTTGATAACTTTTATTAGTCTCTCACAACAGTCAATTTCTGTATACATTGCCTTGCAAAGATTTGATGGTACCTTAACTGAATTTGATAAATATCAGGAAAAGACACCCCAGAGGCTCTCAAAGCTAGCAAGGGAAAAAAAAATGCATCTAGAAATATCATAAAACATTTCCCAGAAAAATGTTCATTTTCATTCTTCTCTGGAGATGGGGAAAGTCTGATAAATTCAAATAAAACAGATTTAGTTTAAGGAATGAACACCAAATGCTTATCCATGCTATCTGCTCTATCAGTTATGGGAAACTGCATTTTGGAAGATTACAAAAAGCCCTCCTTCCATCCTTCTCTCATATCCTCATAAACCTCCCACCTCACTGCACTCTCACCCTGGCACATCACCATCCTATGAGCTCCCTTACAGTAATTGTCTGCAGCAAGTGAAATTTTTTAGCTAAAAGCAGCCACGAACGATTTTTTTTCAGTTGAAGTTACACTTCATTACTAATGAAGCATTTTCAGAGTTTATTAAGTAGTTCTGCATAACAAGCTGATGTTCACCTAAAGTGTAATTTTATTCTGCATATCACATTCATACACAGCATAGAACACTTTTGCATTTTCAGTGTGCCACAGGATTTGCTATCAAATTTTCTGAAGTTGTAAGTCCATAGACAGTTTTTCAATCTATCTGATCCTTGCAGACTCAGCACACTACTTGCAGGCCAAGCTGTCATCCTGCAGGCTTTGTATATTGCTGCTAGCACTAAAGATTTTGGCAGAAAAAAATCTCTTGCTCAGTATACACAACACAAAGGAGTGGGGTGTGCTGGACATTCCCACATTAACTTACTTTATACAGTAGTGTTAAGTGCAGAACCACTCTGCAGTAAAAAGCACCATCAAGTCAATTTTCTAGCTGTAGTGTGTTCATGTGTGTTCCCTGATGTTAACATTTCTGGCTACATAAGCAGTGTATGTAGGTCTTGCAGCCTTTATAAAAATATGCTCTAAAAAGAGAATAATTATTAACATTCTGAAAGATGAATGAAGCAGAAGACCTTTCACTTTGCTCTTCCACAACTCCCCCAGATTTACAGGGTTATTAAGGAGAGAAAAAGAAAAACTAATTAACAAACCAAACCAAACCAACACAAACAAACCACCAAAAAAACCCAAACACGCCCAGTCAAAAAAAAAAAAAACACCACTCAATGAAACAAAAATAACCCCAGCCTCTCTAAGAGCAAAGTGGGCCCAACAAACCGACAACAAAACACTACACAAATTAAATCCTTCACTTTTCGTATGTAATTTTCTTTCTTCAAATGAAAGATGTGAAAGTGATCATAATAGAAACCAGAGGGCAGCATGTGATAAAAGTTCCATTCAATCTGTTTTTCAAAGTAAAGCTGTGCTTAAAATATCATTCTTCTTCAACTAACTACTTCCTTTCTAAGAAAAAAAATGGAATGGTATGATAAGATGTCATTGCTTGCAACAGTGAAAAGTAACTGAACACAGAAACTCCAGAAGGTCTTCTCCAGCCTTAAGTTGCCCACATTCTGTAAAGACGCATGTTGTCTTTTCTCTACGTTCTTTTCTAAGTTTGCCCCACAAACCAGCTGTCATCTCTGATGCCTGCAACTCTGTTACCAGGATTTGCTACTGGATCAATTCTGTAGGTGTTGTAAATCAGCATAGCTTCAGTAACTTCAGCTAAGTGATAATGATTTATAACGCCCCAAGGATCTGGCCCTCTGTCCTTATTACTTCATTAATCTGCATATTCCTGCAGTGCACACCAATCTTTTTTGTAAATTACTTTTACTTCAACCCACCTGTTATAAGTCTGATGTGGATTTATGCAGAGTTCATAACATAATTTCTTACTTATTTTTGAAGAAGCATTGCCCTGAATCTGTCCATGGTCCATAAATGATCTGTATGGCTGACTGAATCAAGCCTGAACGGGTAGCTGTCAGCAGGTATGAATTCAATTTCACAAGACCAATCCATTAGTATCTAAACACTATTAATAGAGTGGAGAGGGTGAAGCATATTTTTTCTATCCCAGGGAATATGAGGCTGGCCACCTCTGGTAGGAAGGTATTTGATTATGTCTGTCAGAACCAGAAGACCATGGTGAATACCTTCCCATAATAATGAGTAGCTTAGTCCCAAGTGAAGAGAAAGTTCCTGTCGGGAAGCGTGTTTTATCTTATTCCTTCAAGACAACACTGATGTGAAGAGGACAGCAGGATTCAAAGGAGGTTTTGATGTTTATATGTGGGTTACAAGACCATCAACTGCTACACTGGGCAGTATGTATTCATTTTTTTTTAAGAAAATTAACTCTCATATTTCAGTGCATGACCCTAATATTAAAAATGTGAGATAAAAACAAGCTCAGTGGAACTGTTGCTACATTTCCATTTTGGATCTTTTTGTAGCTCCTTTAACTTCTCCCTTATATTGACTACTGTTAAAAAAAGACCCTGAGAGAATAGTGCTGTGATCCTCCATGGCACAGCCTGAAAATCAAGAATTCAGTCACAGAAGGAAAACCTAACTAAATGCAAAATTCTCTTGCAAATATATTTTTGAAAAATAAAACATTGTGTTGATGCCAAGTTTATAGTGAAGCATCAACAACCCACATGAAATTTCTTATGTAGGCACATAAACACCTCCAGAGTCCCTGAAACTAGAACTAACATGAAGAAATAATTTAAAGGGAGTTAGGAGAACTATCTCTTCTTTCTAAAACCTGATGTTCTTGTAAAAGCAAATGTCTTCAAAGCATTCTTTGCACCAGTATGCAATGGTTATCTGTAACAAGTCAGCATTTTTCAAACATTACCATACTGTTGATGTGAAATGGTATTTTTCATAAACTTGAAAATCTTTGAGGTCTCTTCCAACCTTAGTGATACTGTGATACTGTGAAACAGAGTGAACTGAGACCTCACATACCATATTTTATTAACAAGCCCAGGTGTTTAAATAGTATGTGCAACCACAGAAAGTATTTAAGGAGTGACAGAGGATTCCATGCCCTAAGCGAATTAATATTGACTTGAAGGTTATGATGGACTGAGTGCTCTAAGAGAAAAGGATGACTTTTAGTCAGTACCAGCAACAATGGAATTTCACAGTATCACAGAATCGCCAAGGTTGGAAGAGACTTCAAAGATCATCAAGTCCAACCTGTCACCACAGACCTCATGACTAAACCATGGCACCAAGTGCCACATCCAATCCCTTCTTGAACACCTCCAGGGATGGTGACTCCACCACCTCCCTGGGCAGCACATTCTAATGGCTAACAACTCTCTCAGTGAAGAACTTTCTCCTCACCTTGAGCCTAAACTTCCCCTGGCACAGCTTGAGACTGTGTCCTCTGGCCACTCACAGATTCACTGAAATAACTAGTTCCAAGGGAGGGACAGTTAGAGGTGACCAGACTGTAACTGAGGTAACATCAGTTGTGCATGAGACTTCTGTACGTAGGAAATGGGAATCGACTCAGTTTACATTTTTAAAAAGCCTCATACCTTGCTGATTTCTTAAGGGTTATTTCATTGCAATTCTAACAGGTACAAAAATACAACTTCTTAGTCACCCCCTCTTCAAAATTTATTTTGGGCTGCAAAAGGATATCTTACTCATCAAGTAAAATTCTTTTCAATAATAAGGAATGCAGTAATAAATGCCTGCCTGCCTTCTGTAGGATCGGGATGAATTTTAAAGGGCCACTGATTCAAGTGAACATTTGCATGTATCATTCTGCATCACTGCAGTGTTATTGTTAACTTCACAAAGCAAAAAAAAATACCCCAAAAATCAACAAATTATTATGCTCAGTAAGTACTACATTATTTTTTTTTTTTTTTTCCATGCAGTTTCTGGGGTAGAGAAAAAAATTCATACAATCATAGATTCAACCAGGTTGGAAGAAACCTCAGAGATCATCAAGTCCAACCTATTACTCAATACCTAACACCTCATGACAACTAAACTATGGGTCCAAGTGCCACATCCAATCCTTTTTTAAACACCTCCAGGGACAGTGGCATCACCACCTCCCTGGGCAGCACATTTCGATGGCCAATTACTCTTTCTGTGATGAACTTTCTCCTGACCTCCAGCCTAAACTTCCCCTGGCACAGCTTGAGACTGTGTCCTCTTGTTCTGGTGCTGGTTGCCTGTTATATGTTCTGATTTTCCAGTGAATACTTCCAATTTGATAGGTTCGTTGTTGCTGTTTTTCTCTATGTACCTGTTGTACATAAAAAAAGAAATCTTGTTATGTCTGTTTCATATGCTTATGTTCAGTCAAGACACCCACCCCTGCATCTTCAATCCGGTAGAAAACAACATTTCTTGGGATTTAGTGACTGTTCTGTAGACACACATGCACGGAGTTTGAATCTCCCACTGTGTTTCAGAATTACTTCACTGAAATTGCATGGGTCTTCAGAGAATAAATATTAAGTGGATTTCAGTCACAGCTATGTCAAGGTCCTCTAAATGTGAGTCCATGAGGCAAATTAATGGGTGAGCCACTTGAAATTTCAGTCTAAGTTTTCCAGACTTCTAATTCCCTATTCCTACCTCCTTTCTTCTCTCCTCCCATTTCAAAACCTTAGCTAGCTTGTGTATTACATCTTTCACACCACCACCATCAATGGTGGTATAAAAAGATCTTAAGCGAGGTCCAAAAGTTCTGGAAAAATAAATGTCCCAATTTCCCACTGTTTTGCATCTCACATAATATGGTTTTATCCAGCATGTTTAATCCAAACATCCTAGTGAGGTCATCAGTTTGATTTGTATTTTACTGTAAATGGATACTGCAGTGAATAGATGCTCAGTGAGGTAGTTTCAGAGCCAGGAATGAATAACAGTGCTTTGAATTCCTACCCAGCATACTCTGTTTACAACAATGAAGAGCTGTGTAGATGGTTGTGAAACAACAGAATCAGCCCACTTCAAGTGTTTATATAGAAAAGTTTCAGAAGAAGTGGAAAACCAGTCCCTGGATAAGCTATAAAGTAAATAGATAAACCAAATGTACATTCCTCCTTTATTAACTTCCTTAATGAGGTTATCTCTGACCATCAGGAACTCTAATGAGACCAACAGGCATCTATTTTAAATGCCAAGCTGATGCCTTTTAAGCAATAGACCCCCCCCTCTTCCTAGGGCTGCTGCTCTCAAAACCGAACAGTAACTGACAAGACCTCCCCATCTGGGTTCTTTTTGTTGTAGTTTTATTGTTTCTGAATTTTGTGGTTGTGTTTTGGTTTGGTTTTGTTTGTTTCTTTGTTGTTGTTGCGTTCTGTGTTTTCACTTTTGAGTACGTGACAAAGTGCTGTGCAGGGCATTGCCTTTACAAGCAGAGCTAGTTTTTTAAATCGGGTGAACAACATTGTAATAATACATATGGAAAGATCAAAATGCAATTTCTTTTTATTATTCCTATTATTGCATTCCTCAACACAATGGCAACCTCTTCAGAGACAATGCCTTCAACATAATATTGATTTAATGTGCCACTTCATATGCCTGCCACGTCCTCAGATTAAAGATTTAAATTAATATGACAAGTTAAACACTAAGAAATGTAATAAATCATTAGAAAGGCTTATCCACACAGGCTACATTTTATAGGAAAAAACCACCCATCCCAAACAAACAAACCCACCCTGTCTCTCGACCCCAGCAGCCACAGCTTAGACTAAATTTAATTTGCTTGATTGATCTTGAGATCTTCAAGCACAAATTCATTATTCTCTTATTAACTATTATCATTATTGAAATTTAAGGAACCTATAAACCTATTAAACTGGTCTTAAATGTTGCAATCTATTTATCGAACACAGTAGCAATGAAAAATTAATTATTAAATAACCACCACAGGAAAACATTAGTGGCCTTGTCACCTCAGAGCTAGATTGATAGCATGTTACCTTCTGGAGAGAGAGGCCCTGCAACACTCAAATATAAACCTTGGAAGGGTAATGCTGACTATGTCACAGCATAATTCACATTTTTAATTTAATGTTTTATTAAATGTTAGAATAAATTTATCCAGGCCTCACAGACTGTCTTAGTAAATGAATTGGCACACCTTCAGATGTAAAGAATGGTCACAGCTTCTCAAGGGCATCAGAAACCCTGAAGCATAAGACACCAGCAAATACAAAGAGCAAAGGCAGCACAGACAGTGATATATTTGCAAGCACTGCGGGTGAGCCAACACTTTCAAAATGCTGAGGCTAACAAAACAAGGGCAGTGAACTCCCAAAATGGGAAAAGCACCTGCAGTAAGAAGCTATGCTTGAGTGCTGTTGCACAAACATGTCCACTGCTGGAAAAAAAAAGTAGAAAGGGTGTGGGTTTATCACCCTCCTGCCACTATATTTCAGGATATGTTTGTATGTTTAAAATTTCATGAGCAGTATTAATAATTTATTTTTCTCCTGTCCTTTAATTTTCTAAGGCAAAACTTTGAAAAGTAAAAGGCAGATAGATGATATATTCTTTCCCTCCTCTGCAGTTGTATACACCACCTTCATTTGTGTTTCCCTCTAGAATTGCCGTCATCAGAAATATCTAATTGGGCTAAGAAAACTGGTCACAAGTTCCTTAGTCAAAACCAATATGCCCCTGCCCTGGCACATCACTCCAGAGATATTCTAAGACATAAGTGTCTCCATTTCAAAAACATTTGGCTTATGTAAGGCAGGACAGCACAACACTACCACTCAAGCAATGAAAGGCTTTCACAGCATAACTGAGCTGCGCTACGTATTTCACGGACACTAAACTAAATGATTGCAAATGACCATTAAAACTGCCAGAAATGTCCTCATGCCCCCTTTGTAGACTAATAATAAAAAAAATACTTACCATGGTTTTTTTTCCTAGACCTCTAAAAAGCTAGTGTTTAATAGGTAGCCACTTCACATTGACATGTTATGCTGTTAGCCAGCATAAGAACTAGTTCCAATAAGCAAAACACAAAACTACAGTGAGCAGTGAGTTATGCTAAAAACATCTTCTGCAGCCTGTGCCTCTTGAATTCATGTAGCTGGCATCCCTCTGCTGAATGCACAAGAGCATTTGAATGAGAAGGTAAAAAGAAAAAATGACTATGAAACTTCCTTTGAGCTGGGCATTTCTCCAGAAAAGTTGAGAAGCAACTTCCCAGCATGTAAACAATATAAAAGAAAGCAAATATCAAAACAAAATGCATGATTGTGCTTATAAGTTTTAAATACATGATATTCTTAACTAATGACACTTGCCACCTCACTTATGAGTCCTACAGCTCATGTGAGAGGAAACCAGGACTTTATTAATCAAAAAATCAGATGTAACTTCACATAGGTACAGGGTTGCATGGAAACATGAGCAGTGAGATCAATTTGCTGTCTGTAAATATGACAAAAGGACCACATTTGAACTACACTATATTTAATACTATCTGACTTTAGCTCACCCAAGAAAATATATTACGCTCAGACAAGTAGTCATAGCTTATATAAGAAACTGCATATTTATATGGAGATCTTTTTTTCCACTTAAAATGTAGGCAACAGGTATAAAATGTCTTTTTTTTTTTCCTTCATTTTATTAAGATAGCAACTTGGACATTAGTAAACTTTGCTGAAATGTACAGCACTGCCTCTAAGAGAGGAAGCTAGAGTTAAAACTGTAATGCAGTACATTTTTATTTGAAGAATACACCAAGTTTAGCAAATAGATGAGATCAATAATATCCTGAAGTTTAGTTTTCTGCTAGTTCAGGCTGGGACAGAGTTAATTATCCTCATAATGGCCTGTAAGGTGCTATGTTTTGAATTTGTGAACAAAAAAGTATTGTTAACACTCAGGTGTTTTAACTATTTCTGAGCCGTTTTAAGGCCTTTTCTGTTTCTCACACCACCCCAATAGCAATTAGTCTGGGCATGCACAAAAAGATTGGAGGGGATACAGCCGAGACAGTTGACTCCAGCTGACCAAAGGGATATCTCATACTGTATCACATCATAGTCAGCAATAAATTAAGAAAAAAATGAAGGAAGAAGGAAGGGGAGGACATTCAGCGTCGTGGCATTTCTCTTTCCAGATCACTTTGAGAAAGCCTATGATGAAGCCCTGTTTTCCTAGAGATAGCTGACCATCTGCATGATGATGGGAAGTAGTGAATGAATTCCTTATTTTGCCCTGCTTGTGTGTGCAGATTTTGGCTAACTTGTTAAATTTGCTGCATTTCAATCCATGAGATTTTGTACTTTAACCCTTCCTATTCAATTCCCTATCCCATTGTGGGTGAGTGATCATGTGGATAGGTGGGAATGAGCTGCCTGCTGGGGATAGCCACAATCAAATTTTTAATTATTGTGGTAACAGATAAACTACTTTTCTTTGGTTGCTGTAAGCTTTTGGGTTTGTGGAGTTTTGTTGTTGTTTTTGGTTGGTTGGGGTTTATTGGTGGTTAGTTTTGGGTTTTGTTTGTGGTTTTGTGTTTTGTTTGTGTTTTTGCTTTTGTGGTTTTGGTTGGTTGGTTGGATGGTTGAGTGGTTGGGTTTTGGAATTTTTTGTGGGTTTTTTTGTTGTTGTTTGTTTGCTTGTTTGTTTTTCACTTTGCAATATCCACTTTCATTTCACAAGTGGTTTCCTTTTTTGTGCTTTATTACCAACCCACCTTTCTTTGGTGGTAGGAAGGAGGACATTCAGTCTTAAAGGAATTTCTTTTAACAGAAATTCTTGTAGACAAAGTTTCAGCTACTAAGAGAAACTGGTTGCTCTAGCACTTTCTAAGAAACTACTGCACTTTTAACTGCATTCCTTTGAAACTTGGGCCTATAAAACTGCTAATTTTAAGCAAGCCTGTGTGCGTAAGCAAGCAAATAAATATGTTACAAAAGAGCAGAAAATCAATCACAGTACAAGTAGCTCAAAAAGTTTCTACTGCATCTACACTTACCCTCTTGGACAACTCCATATTCTGTCCTCCATATACCCTGATTTCCTTTCAAGGATTATCAGGATACTGAGAAAAGATACATAACAGATGTCCTTCTGTTGACAAAATACAACATTTGCATCCTGTTGGGCACATGCTGATGGACTTGAACACTTACGGGGCTGGTATGCCCAGTTCTACAGATATACCCGCAGTATCTTCACCAGAGTGAAGAGAAATTTCATAGTGGCAAAATGAAAGGGCTTGTATCTTTATTCCAGAACAAATTGTGATGGAATGCAGCACTTGTTACCCAAGGATACACTCTCAATCCAATACATCTGAGTACTCTATTAAAATGACAAAAAAAGTATAGCAAGTTAGGCAGAGCAAGGACTACAATGTGATAGCTACAACAATAAGTAAATTTTAATCTTTTCCTAGTGCTTTAACATTTAATACTTTTTCTATAACTGTAAAAATCTTGGTATTCAGTAGTTATAAAGTTCACATTGCTATATATGTGACACTGCAATGTGTTAGTTCACATTCTCTCTATTAAGAGGCAAAATTTATGAGCCTGTCTAAAGAAAATTTGCCATCGGATATTAAATACAGGCTGTGCTTTTTCTGTAGCCAACCAAAAGATCATATATTCTTGCTGACTAGGGTAAATGGTCATACACATTTATTTTAGTTTTTCCAGGTAGAAGAAAACCTACCTAAATAGCTTTCTTGTTACCCAATAAAAGAACTCAAGATGCAATTCACAGTTCTCTGCTAGTAAGCAGGGATAAAGCTGAAGTCCTCTGTCCATTAAGATCAGACTTGTAATAACAAGCATAGGATGCTCAATTTCATCCACAATGTGATATATACAGTCCCATTATGTCTACAACAACTGGCCTAGGCCAAATTTAAACACTAAAATATCATGCAATTTAGGAAAGTCACATACTGCCAAGAAGGTATTGCTCTACTCCAATATAGTATATTTCTGCAGAAGCATCCACTAGATACAGATCAATATCAGACCATCTGTACTACCAGTACTTAAATCAGAAACCCTGAATCTACAACCTATGACTAGCATATTAGCTTTACCAAAACTAAGGGTATAAACTTAGAAAACTATGAACTGAGCCTATTTAAGGTGAGACAGCAAAGTGAAAGACCAAAGAGAACAGAAGCTAAAATAATGTCTCTACCAATTCTAACTGCTAATAAATTTGCTTTCGAGGTCTTCCCAAACCATAACTATTTTTTTTTTAAGGTGCACAAAAATATTCATATCTAACAGAAAATTTCTCAGAAATATATGAGTGCCCATAGATAGGATAGGATAGGATAGGATAGAATAGAATAGAATAGAATAGAATAGAATAGAATAGAATAGAATAGAATAGAACAGAACAGAACAGGTGGGAAGAGACCTTCAAGATCATCGCATCCAACCTATCATCCAACACCACCTAATCAACTAAACCATGGCACCAAGCACCCTATCAAGTCTCCTCCTGAACACCTCCAGTGATGGTGATTCCACCAACTCCCTGGGTAGCCCATTCCAATAGGCAATCACTCTGTCTGTATAGAACTTCTTCCTAACATCCAGCCTAAACCTCCCCTGTCGCAGCCTGAGACTGTGTCCTCTTGTTCTGGTGCTGGCTGCCTGGGAGAAGAGACCAACATCCACCTGTCTACAACCTCCCTTAAGGTAGTTGTAGAGAGCAATGAGGTCACCCCTGAGTCTCATCTCATGTCAAAAGTTTTTGTCCCATACAACATAGCAGAAGGATATGTAGATAGGTAAATGGGCCTTAGTGTGTGTGTGCATACATGTCCATTCATGACTAGAAAGTTTCTTTGGCAATACCATTAAATGGCAGAAAAACTTTTAGATGGATGTTAAATACAAATTAAAAAAATGGAGAGTCTGTGACATGTAGGAAGTCTGTCCTTTAGTAACCTTTGGTTTTGAGGATAAAAAATTGAGATTTGCCATCCACTCTTACAGTGACTAATGAGCTAATAAATTTACAGACAGATGAATGCAGAATACTTGATTTCTCTTTAAAAAGGTGCCTACAACCCAAATTAATTATTTTAATCAAAACCAGAAGAGCCATAAATACTGTGAAAGGGCTACATTTTCAAGAGCTCTACCCAACCCTTATGAACATTAATGAGGCTGTTTGCTGTGGTACTGTATCTTGTGAGTGTAAATACTTGCTCTTTTACTAAAGGCAAGCAGGTTTTAAATAAATGAATTCTCAAAAGTTGTACATGTTATAAATGCTTTCACACATGGAAACCACTGAGGTTATAAATTACAGACCATGTTATAGTGAGAAAGAATTATTATCCTTGGTGACTTGTGCAGGTAATTTCATTCTTCTTTTTCCCCTTCCTATTGTTTTTCTATGAATCCTATTTTTCTTGTAAGCTCTTTGAAGCAGGAATTATTTATATAGGTACTTTGGTTCTCCAGTCTTGACTAGGGACTCCAGGAACAATTGCAATACAGACATAATAAATGTATGTACAGATATTTACAGGTGAAAGTGTCATACCTACTCTACTTTTACAGTTACTTATGAAGATGCTACTTGGAGTACATGCTATACCAAGTACAATCATCTCTCTTTTCTCAAAAAAAAATCCCAAAAAAAAAAAAAGATTCTGCTACTTTCTAAGAGTTTCTGAAGTTCACTATAGACTTACTTCATTTATAGTCCTTATCACTCCATTCCTCCTTTTCTCCCTTCACTTGTCTCCTTTCTGTCCCTTTGCAACATATTGCTCCTGTGGGAGGTATTCACACTGTCTAACTTTAGTCAACTAATTTAGGGCTCTGAATCACCCTCTAGGAGTGCCTACTTCATAAAATATGACTATATATGGAATAGACATTTTTAAAGTTAGGTGTTCTAATGTGTACTTTCTTCAAATATCCAAAGTAGCTTGGCCTAGGTGGTGTTAATATTCCACTGTATAGAACACTGCCTGTCAAGAGTAAATGAATTTATGAAGTGTTTGGGTTGCAGTTATGTTTCAACTAGCTTAGCACCTCACTTCAATTTTCTCTCACCTAGGTTTAACACAGTAAGCACACTACATGTCGGAAAGCACAAATTTAAAGAAAACAAAAAGAAAGAGAAGAGAAGAGAAGAGAAGAGAAGAGAAGAGAAGAGAAGAGAAGAGAAGAGAAGAGAAGAGAAGAGAAGAGAAGAGAAGAGAAGAGAAGAGAAGAGAAGAGAAGAGAAGAGAAGAGAAGAGAAGAGAAGAGAAGAGAAGAGAAGAGAAGAAGAGAAGAGAAGAGAAGAGAAGAGAAGAGAAGAGAAGAGGAAAAGAAAAAAGAAAAGAAAAGAAAAGAAAAGAAAAGAAAAGAAAAGAAAAGAAAAGAAAAGAAAAGAAAAGAAAAGAAAAGAAAAGAAAAGAAAAGAAAAGAAAAGAAAAGAAAAGAAAAGAAAAGAAAAGAGAAAAGAAAAGAAAAGAAAAGAAAAGAAAAGAAAAGAAAAGAAAAGAAAAGAAAAGAAAAGAAAAGAAAAGAAAAGAAAAGAAAAGAAAAGAAAAGAAAAGAAAAGAAAAGAAAAGAAAAGAAAAGAAAAGAAAAGAAAAGAAAAGAAAAGAAAAGAAAAGAAAAGAAAAGAAAAGAAAAAAGAAAAGAAAAGAAAAGAAAAGAAAAGAAGAGAAGAGAAGAGAAAAGAAAAGAGAAAAGAAAAGATAAAAGAAGGGAAGGGAAGGGAAGGGAAGGGAAGGGAAGGGAAGGGAAGGGAAGGGAAGGGAAGGGAAGGGAAGGGAAGGGAAGGGAAGGGAAGGGAAGGGAAGGGAAGGGAAGGGAAGGGAAGGGAAGGGAAGGGAAGGGAAGGGAAGGGAAGGGAAGGGAAGGGAAGGGAAGGGAAGGGAAGGGAAGGGAAGGGAAGGGAAGGGAAGGGAAGGGAAGGGAAGGGAAGGGAAGGGAAGGGAAGGAAAGGAAAGGAAAGGAAAGGAAAGGAAAGGAAAGGAAAGGAAAGGAAAGGAAAGGAAAGGAAAGGAAAGGAAAGGAAAGGAAAGGAAAGGAAAGGAAAGGAAAGGAAAGGAAAGGGGAAAGGAGAAAAGAGAAAAATATGAAATGCAGATGATATTCACCCATGAAATTTGGTAAAACATTAGTAGAATTTTAAAAGAATATAGTTGCACAATAAATTGCAGTGTTTAGCCAAGGAGGGTGCAACTGTAACACAGTACATCAATCCCATGCCTAACCACATCTTGACCTTTCTTAATGAGACTGTCAACAAAGGTGACAATTAGAACAATGATTAAAGCAACGTATTTTGTATTGTGCTAAACACAACTGTTACCAAGGGAACAAAGATCATACATTTTGCTTGACACTGGCTTCCTGACTGGCTCAACATAGATCTTCTACTGACAACTACTTGGGTAAGCCTCGAGATGAGAAGGTGGTAAATGCACCACTAACATATTTTTCTTCTGAACTCTTGGGACATAGGAAAGCTTATGCTGCAAGTGTCTAAATTATTTCCTCGTACATTGTTGATTTTATCATCTCTCATGGAAATTAAGTGATCTAAGAATTCCTTTTATATCAGGATCTAATGTTAAAACTATTTGTTTCTACATCACAATTAATTAATGTTGGTTATAAATTATGCATCCTAATTCAAGATACTGACACCTGTAGACCAGGTATTTCAAGATCAGCTTCTCAAAGTCACAAGCAAACCATAAAAAAAGGCTAGGTTAACATATGTATCAACTATCTGTTTAGTTAATTAAAAAACACTAAATGTGACAAGGTGATGATAGAAAAAGAACTTCTTTCTTGTTTCTGTCTCACTTGCAAAATGAATGCATGTAATTTAAACAAAACATACAGAGACAAGAAGGACACAATATATAGTGGAATATGAACTGCAAACAGTATAAAAATGTGTATTAATGGTAGGGAAAAGACATGGGAATGACATTAAACTTTGTCATGGAGTTCCATTAAAAGGAGACATGTTGGTGATCTCATAGACAATACAAAGACTAAAAATCTATTTTAAGTACAGGGAAATATTTAGCTGACAGAGGCATGCAAAGAATGATTTTTAAAGAAATAAAGCATTTCTACACATGGTTCCTAAAATTTACATCTTTCAATTATGATTTATTCCTATGTATCAAAGGTTTAATTAAAATTACTGGAATTAGTTTTACTCAACACAATATTGTTTTCCCTTCCTAATTAGATCTGCTTTCCACCACAGTAATTACTAGGAACTAACCATTTAGAGAGAACCACAAGGATATGGAAAGATGGAAGATCTGTCCATGCAGATTTTAAGTAGAAAAAAACTATTTAAAATTGCATCTGTAGGAACACTACTTAATTGGATTTACCAGTTCCTGGTAGGTGGGAAGTACTTACATAACATACCCTATTTTGAACCACATATTTCTCTGTTAATGTTATGGACAAACTTCAAACATTTCACTGAAATTTACAGAGTAGTTCATAGATGTTTGCATGCAAGCTAACCAGTGCTTCGTTTTTATTTTTGTTTTCTTTTACAGGCACAGGATTAAAACATTTCTTTAGCAGTTGTCTCCTTCATAAATGAATTTGTGGCTTCTTTTATCCCGCCCCCCCCCCCCCCCCCCTTTTTTTTTCCCCACCCCATTTGTTGAGAAAAAATGCATTGTAAACCAGCGAGCTGTGATGTTACATAGATACTATTATCATCACTTCTGGCTGTACTCTAAATCTTGAAATTGTTTTCCTAAAATAAATCTGGGACAACAAAAAAATTCCAGTAGCTTGAACAGGCACATACTTTTGAAGTTAGAAATACAAGTTCACTGAATTAATATACTTTTAAATGTTAAAGGAAAAGACATTGCAAACTTTATTATTTTGCTGTTTTGAGGTGCTCTGTTGTTTTCTAATCCTGCAACCTTAACTTACTATTGCATGACTGGCACCGTGTTTTACCTGCTTAATGCAATATGAAACAGAACATAAAAGTTAAAGGCCAGTCTGATTTCACTCTTCAAAATCACTGAAATCTGAAATTACACAAAAACCCCCAAAACAGATGAAAACCGAACAAATTAGAGTGAAGCCATGACAGTTACTATTGCATTTAAACAAACAAGGCAGTTAATTTCTTTCAAGTTACACAAAGAAGACTCACCTCTAAAATGTAAAGGTAAATACAATATTTAAATCTTCAGGCCAGAATTTTAATTCTAATGACACTTTTGTTTGGCGTGCTTTTACAGTCAATGGTCAGTAAAATCTTGGGAATATAACACAGGAGTTTGAAGTAATGTGACCGTTTTAGGCTGTGCCTTTAAGAAGGGGACAGTGCTGGAACACCTCTGGCTGAATATTTTGAAAACAGATAGGTCTAAACGAATTTCATTGGTAGATTGGTAGATTTTTGGGAAAACAGGGAGGTAGGGGGAGAGAGGAGGTATGGGGGGGGGAACCATCCTCTGTCTGGAGGAGGCAGTTTTGTTCTGTATTACTTTCTTAGCTGTGGTTTCTTTCTTTGTGGGGGAGGGAGAACTATATTTACTATATTTAATTTTGATATTTCACTGATTCAGCCTGGAGCTCCAAATCAATGAGGAAAATTCATAGGAAGCACTGTGATAGTTGTGCTTTTAAAAGGCAATTCACTCTAGGGTTGGATAACATTCACAATTGCTGATGTTCACATGTTGTTATCAACACATTAATATACTTAAAATAATTCATAATATTCAGGAACAGGATATGCACATCTTGTGCACAGGAAGGACCTAAGTATTTTGTGAAATCTATGTCAGTTTGAAGACAGTATTTTCTTATAGAACTAATCAAATAAGAGAGCATTTTCTCCCCTAACATATACATAGCATAATATTTTGTACATTACCTGTCAAATACTTGATTTGATGGATTCTCTATTTCTCAATGTAGAATTGGTATGGGGAAAAATATATTTTAAGTTAATGTAATAATTAATGTATCTATCCAGCTAGCTTTAGTGTTTTCATCTGTTTCTTTCTGGGAACCATATATAATTCTACTCTAAGAGTTTTGACTGGATGGTTTGAAGATGACAGTTTGTCTTATATAGACAAGTATAATTAAATGTGTCAGGAAAAAAAAAAATCAATATGTTTGAAAAATAGAGTGCCATCACCAAAAAAAAAAAAATCACAATCACAAGTGACTTGAAAATGTTCATAAAAACAGCTTTTCAACTATATCTTTGTCACATGCGGATGAAATCTGAGTTATTATTGAACTACTAATAAAAATAAAACCCTATTGAATTTTACTAGTACAAATTCACTTAAAGGTAAAAATGGTAAGAATTGAATACAAAAGCTCATGTTTGTCTTTATGATTGTACATATACAGACAATCCCCAGTAAGGACAGGAACAATACATTGTCCCACCATGTGATTAAGAGTAGAATAAAAAGAATGTAGCCTCCTAATCCTATTAACTTTCTTAGTCTAGAGCAAAAAAAACCCAACCCAAAACAAACAAAAACAAACAAGCAAATAAAAGAACTACCAAACCAACCAAACAAAAAAAAAAAGCACCAAACCCCAAACATTATGATTTTTAGGATTTCAATGTACTTGAAATGCAGAGGTACTACAAACACCACCCAAGCCTGCTCCCAATGGTTACAGAAACTCCCATGACCTGAAGCTGATGGGTTGTTTTTCACTAACTTATTACTATAAACTGGGACCTTACAAAGAAAAAGGTAAGTTAGTTCATACAATCCTTCATAGAATCATAGAATTGTTAGGGTTGGAAGGCACCTCAGTCATGGCTTATTCCAATTGTGCTGCTACACTTATTCTCTTGTACACTGAAATTATAACCATTGGTACCACACGCCAAGAAGAAGTCATTACCAGGAACTAACAGGATGGAGGGAGGAAAGGTATTAAAACATTTCATTTGAAACATGAAGCATCTCTCATATGTTCCAATATCCTACTAAAATCTGGAGAACACAGCTGGATGCACATTGTTTTAAGGAGAGGAAAGAACCAAGAAACCTGCCTTAAAAAACACTGCTGGATCTGTTCTATGTTCACATTAGTTTTTAATACAGGTTCTAGAGAAATTAAAAAAGTGAAAAAATGTACTGATTATGTACTAGAATATCATCAGGATACCAATTTACTACAGAAACAGCATTTTAATGCTTATTTATTGATACATTTTATCATGGTGGGTTTACATGAAAAATAGCAGGCTACAGGCTGCATTTAACTAGTGACTCCTAGAGATGTTGAAAAGTATTCTGTGATTTTCTCCCAAATGACAACATACCATTAAAAAGGCATATATTTATCTCTCAATATTATCTGAATACACACACATTTCAAGAGATAGATTAACCCACAGCAAGTGCAAAGCATGAATATTTTCAGCATGAAGCCAGCATCAGACATCGTATTCTCACTGTTTTCCATAAACATTGTTTCTGCAAAACTCAAGTCTTCAATCACTTAATGTTAAGTTGTTTTCTTAGGTTTGGCTGGCAAACTGTAAAGACTTACATAACTTTTTATTAGGTTCCTACTTATTTTGCAAATATATTGTGAAAAGCATTCAGCTTTGAATTGCTCACTGCAGCAAGCTCATTTTTTTTGGTATATACTTTTTTTTTATTCCTCTAGATTAACTAAATGGCAGACAATATAGCTTTTGTTCTCATATTTTATGCCAAAGCATCATTAATATAGCATTATGTTAATTAATAGGTGTGACTGTACAGTTTATGTTCTATTCCTGTCACTGTCTTACGCTGTACAAGCACTGTAGTATTTTAGAACCTTCCAAAATTAGAGCATCTCATTTTCTTTCTATTATTCCTTTTAATAAGAAATTACTTATGTTTTAGATTTTGCTATATTACACTGATATTTTTTGTGTCACTGTGCATGAAAAAAATGGTCGTGGTGGGTAGTTTTAACATTACTCTCTTGTAATTCAGCATCCTATACCTGACTATATCACAACAGCTTATTCAAAGATAAAGAATATGTATAGTGGATATACTTATCTACACACAGAGGTATTTTATATGTGTATATTTACATATGCATAATGGGTCCATGGACAGGTGTATATTATATTCCATGTTCTGCCCTCAAATATTACTAGTCTTCAGTACTAGCTGTAGAGAGGTTACTAGCATTTTAATAAGCTTATTCAGAGAAGAAAGACTTGATACCTGTTGCCAACCTCCATTCCACCCAAATAGTATGGTTGTAGGATTGGGTGGACTACGGCATGAGAAATACTGTGTTTCCTTCAGATAAAATGTTGGCAATAATGTGAGAAATTCTAGTTGTCCTTATAGCTCTTTTACCAAACAGGTAGTGTCTGAGGTGATTGATCACATTCCCACCAATATGTTCAGGATCGCTTTTAGTGGCCGTTCTGAATTCAAGGCAGTGGCATGCATCTGTGCAAGGTGTCCCAGGCAGTCTGAGGAGCCTTCCTCTATGTAAGCAATCTTCTTTGTGAAGAAAGGTGGTGGAGTATGTTGCATATTGTAGGCAGTCAGTGTTGATGAAGCAGACAGACTCTCTCAGGGAGAGGATGGGGAACACTTGAGAGAAAGAGAGAGAGATACCAGGAAATAAGCAGGCCTAGGGGATGTCATATTAAGCCTCAAAATAAGTTTGCCTTTTCCCTTTTCCGCAAGCACTTTAGGGATCCCAAATCTTAAAATATCTTTGTTCATATCAGATATTGAAAGAAAGTCTAGAAAATTAACAACTACTTAGACTCTACCACTAGTTTCTTTTTTTTTCCCTTTTTTCCCCCTTATTTGCACACAAAGTCTGAGATGGAAGAAGTAGATTCATGTGCTCCTGTCTATTTAGACTGATTATATTCCTGTTTTTTATTACTGTCACCAAGAGAGTGGTAAGAAATATGCTAAAAGCTTGTTCCCATCGTAGTTTCAAATACCAAATGAATTAACTACTTCTCCATTCTCTATTTAATTTCCATTTGTTTGGTCACAAAGAACCTAGCAGTCTCTCAAAGTTTTAGCTTTGTTCCTTAACCTTGTTAGAGTAACTGAATACATGTGTTGAAAACAATGTTCCTCTCAAGATACTAACTTAATCTCCTTCTGAGTCTGAGACTAAGTAATTTTGGGACAGGATGCAAAATGAAGCAAAATTTTGCTCATTAATAATATATATATAAATTGTCAATTTTCATTATAGCAAAAAGTTAACAGTAGGATGTTTAAGGCACCTTGGAAAGACCAGGTGTTCAAAATGTACTAATGTGTGTGGGGAGGGAGAGAATAGTTGACAGCAGTGTGGCAAAAATTTGCAGATAACGCAAGAAAATTCTTTTAACTGAATATTGAGAAGACAGAAGTAAATGATCAAGCTAGATGGATTGGCCATCTTGAAAGAGATGAAAATTATTTTGAATGCAAAGTAGTGTACACTGGTGAAAAAGAAAAAACCCTGTAGCAAATCATTGACTTTACCAGAGGTCTCAATTAGGAGCACCAGATTACAAAACCCACTTGGGCTTCACTGCAAGGAAGTGAAGCTGCAGTAAGGAAAAAGGAGAGTGAAAAGTTAAGATGCATAATAAATAAAATATAATGCCATAATTTTCCCTCCTGTGTAATAGTGTGAAGTACTGGTCACCCCATCACAAAAAAGACATTAGTGAATTAGAAGGTATTCAGGGAAGAGTGATTGTGATAATTAGGCACATACAGAAGCCTTCATATGAAAAGAATGAAAAAAATTGGAATTGTTAACCTTAGAAAAAAAGATGAATAGGAAGGGATATGATGAAAGTATAAAAATGGTAAGTGGCAAAGAGAAAATAGATCAGGAGCTTCTGTAATCTCATAATTCAAGAACAAAAGGACATTAAGTGAAAGTGAAAAGCAGCAGCTCCAAATCTGATAAAAGGACATACTTTTTAATGCATCACATAATTAGATTATGGAACTCAATGCCACAGGGTGTCACTGATGTCAAGACTTTACCAAGATTCAAAGAAGGACTTGGCACTTACAACTTTTGATATTCTTGGGAATGTTATGCAGAATAACTGTTAAGAAAGTTTTGAGAAAGAGGTTATGTGCCATGCTTCATGATTTAAAAGACAGCACTTTTTAAAAAGAATTCAGAGAAAAGTTTCCTGGAAGTTGATTTTCCCATCTCTGGCTGTTTAATTATTTCATTCTTTGGTTTGCTTGTTCTGTTTGCACTTTCCCTGGAGTCATCTGGGCAGTCTTGGAGGGAGACTGTCATAATGACTTATTATACAGATTCATTTACTGTTACCCTACTACCTTAGTACCTCCAATGAAAACCTAGTATCAGGACTTTGGCCTTTCGCTCGCTTTCTGTGTTCTATTGTATTCCACCTTACTTGAGCTAGCTGACTGGATTTGTTACCCTTGTCAATAAATATAACCATTGTCTGGGCATGTTCTGGACTAATTGTAAAATTTCTAGAGAGAGAAGCCTTATATTTATTTTTTTTTCCTGTGGCAGCTATGTAATTGATTCAGTGTGTCCTAATTGTCTTCAAACCCTATCTTAACCTTCCAGCTATGATATTGACATCTTGCTTCACATCCTGCAGCTCCTCCAAACAAGAGATGCAGGAAGCGTCGCTAAACAAGAGATACTTTGCTTCTTGCTTCCTACTCTGCAGTTTCCTTACCACATTTTTCTCTTTTCTACTTATCTTCTACTAGAAGATAAGATAGACAAGGCATTCTTCTCCCCTGTTTTGTAGTTTGTCTTTCCCTAGGTTGTTGGATTTTTTTCTTTCTTTTTTTTTTTCTGTATGATGATTTTCAGTGGAAGCAAATAATGATAGGCAGAAGAATAAAAGAGCTCCTCCTCAGATCAGGTCTGTTGTTAACTGAAAACCGAATCAAAAATAGTGTGAAAGATACATGGTAGAAGCAGGATCATTGATTTGGAAAGTATTTTCAAGTAATTCTTCCTTCCACTGCTATTAATTCTGTTACATTCTCAAAGATGGGATGCACAATAAAACCTGTAAGTATTTTAAGTATCTGTTAAAGGTTGCGGAGGAAAATAGTTAAAGTCTATTTATTATTGATATTATGCTAAAAGCAAATTTAATTATATAGCATTAAAACCACCTACAATTTTCAAAGACTCAGACTTAACCAACTTGTCAGAAGCCTCATTCAACAGAAGCTATTAAACGAGGTATCAGGGAGATAAACAATACTGGTACCTTTACAGAGACTCAATTATCTGCTACTATTGTCTAACATGCACCCATCACAAAACCTGGTAGGTTCTCTGGAGGTTTGAGGGTAGATACAAAGCCAGGGAAGATATTGGGGTAAGGGCACATAGAGCAGCTGTATTTGTAGGGCTTGCTGGGTGAACAAAATTCTAGACAACCGCACCTGCCTTTTAGAGATGCTGAATTCGGACAGAGCTCACAAAATGAACAATGCAGTGAGACTGACAATGCTTGAATAAGGGATAATACTTGAGAGAAATGTGCCACCACCAATTGAGCTAATAGATGTGACTGGCCACTACAAACAAAGATGTTGTGTACTCCTTTCCCACTAACTTCCTTCTCTGGAGATTTTCAAGATGCAGTTGGACAGGGTGTTTCTCCCAGGAAAAAATATTAAAGTAGAATACAAAAATTATGTTCTACCTTTCCCATCTTGAGCTGGTATATCCTGCCAACACTGCAAAGGACTCTGAGGATTACATATTTGTGTTAGTGATGGGTTTTGAGGCATCCGCATTGCACTCACTACATAGTTCAGACATGTCTCAGGGTTTACAGCCAGTCTGCAAGAGTGTTTTTTAGCCCACAGGACATGCCCTGAACACACTCTGGCGTAAATATGTTATTGTAGTACAACATTCAGTAGCAAAAGAGAAGGAGCTGGCTAGCAACAATGAATAATTTCATTTTAAAATTCTAGAAGAAATGGACCCTATATTATGTGGGACAATAAGAAGCATGAATACTGATGGTCTCACAGGAATATGAAAGGTGGTTCCAGCCTATGAATATTTACAAACATGAGTTCAAGATAATCAAGATATTGTTCTTCACCTTTTAAATTTTGAACAGAATTACAGAATGTTAGGGGTTGGAAGAGACCTCAGAAGATCATCTAGTCCAACCCTCCTGCCAGAGCAGTATCACACCTCTACCAGATCACACAGGAACACATCCAGACAGGTTTTGAATATCTCCACAGAAGGGGACTCCACAACCTCCCTGGGCAGCCTGTTCTAGTGTTCTGTCACTCTCATAGTGAAATTTTTTTCCTCAAGTTTACATGGAACTTCCTGTGCCTCAACTTCCACCCATTGCCACTTGTTCTGTCAAAGGACATCACCAAGAGCCTGACTCCATCTTCTTGGCACTAACCCTTTACATGTTTATAAACCTTAATGAGGCCATTCCTTAGTCATCTCCAAACTAAAGAGAACCAGCTCCATCAGTCGCTCCTTGTAAGGAAGATTTTCCACTCCCTTAATAATTTTTGTGGCTTTGTGCTGGACTCTTTCAAGCAGTTTCCTGTCCTTCTTGAACTGTGAGGCCCAGAAGCAGACATAATATCCCAGATGTAGCCTCACCAGGGCGCAGTAGAAGGGAAAGAGAACATCTCTCAACCTACTAACCACACCCCTTCTTATACACCTCAGAATGGCATTGGCCTTCTTGGCCACAAGAGCACATTGCTTGTTCATGGGCATCCTTCCACCCACTAGGACCCCCAGGTATCATAGCATCATAGTATCAGTCAGGGTTGGAAGGGACCACAAGGATCATCTAGTTCCAATCCCCCTGCCATGGGCAGAGACACTCCACACTAAAGGGGTCCCTTTCCCCTTCACTGCTGTCCAGCAGGTCAGTCCCTAACCTGGGTTGTTCTTTCCCAGGTGCAAGATTCTGCACTTGCCCTTGTTGAACTTCATTCAATTTCTCCCTGCCCAACTTTCCAGCCTAAGTCTTGCTGACAGGCACTTGAGTGTCAGCCAGTCCACCCAGTTTTGTGTTGTCAGCAAAACTGCCAACAGTGCACTCTGCTTCCTCATTCAGGTCATTGATGAATATATTGAATAGTACTGGTCCCAGTACCAAGCCCTAATGGACTCCACTAGATGCAGGTCTCCAAATAGACTCCATCCCACTGACCAAAACTCCCTGACTTCTTTCCTTCAACCAGCTCATAATCCACCTCACTACTGGATCATCCAGACCACACTTTCTCAGTTTAGCTGCAAGGATGCTGTGGGGGATAAGTGTTTATTAAGATTTAGTTCTTATTGATAACAATTCCACAATCATGAAGCAATAAGATACCTTTAATTTGAAAGCCACCTACTGGGAAAATGTGCATTGTTTTTTGTTTTTTTTTCATACTAAATACTACACAAAAGCAAAAGCTATTCTCTAATGTTGCATAAATACTCTATTTTCAGCCATAATTTGGCTATTTTATTTTATTAATAATTATTTAGTTTTAAGTTAGCGTCTTCCATAATGTTTCATACTGTGAAAGAAGTAGAACATCCTATCAGGAAGAGCAGACTTAGTTAAATGATCACTATTTTGCAACAGGAAATTTTCACCTAGATGTGCATGCTACCTTTTCAAGTCAAGTTCTCTGTTCTAATTTTTTTCATCAGTTAGAAGTGTGGCCTGAAGTAAAATATTTTATTAATTTGAAAAATCTACACAATTACTGAAAACTATTCCAACTAATTTAGTTTCCCTTTCTTAGCAAAGAAGCACAAATGTCAGCCAACTATTAAAATAAAAGAGAAAATATTTCATTATGGCTATATAAAAGTAGGCTTCCCACAATACATTTACCTTACACATGTTACAGAAATATTCTTATTTTGAGTATTAAATCTAAACAATATATTATGCTTATTTTTCTATACCTCCTATTGCATATACATATCATTATACATTGTGCCTGGTATGAGTCAATAAATACACTTTCCCTACCATTAAAACAATCTTCCCATGTCAGAATTTCAGATATAATTAGATTAGGTAGAATTGTGCATGGAATGAAATATGAATGGGATAGATTTTAGCATCCCAGCTAAAGAAAGGACACACTGGGGTTTTTTGATGTCACTTTATACTTGAAAATTAGGTTCTGAAAAAGTAACAATGAGAAGAATATCAAATCTGCTGTAAGGAGGATCTGGGAAACTACAGACCTGTTAGTCTGACATTGGTGCTTATGGAGCAAATCATCTTGACTGGGACAAACAGGTGATGAGGCCCAGTTAGCATGGGTTCATGAAGGACAGGCCCTGCTCAATGAACCTGATCTTCTTCTGAGACAAAGTAACCCACTTAATGGATAAGGGAAAGGCTGTGGATGGTTTCTACCTAGGCGTTTGTAAAGCTGTTAACACTGATTCCCACAGCATTCTCCTGGAGAAACTGGCTGATCATGGCTTGGACTAGTTTGCTGGGTAAAAAATTAGCCGGATGGCCAGGCCCAAAGAGTTCTGTGAATGGAATTAAATCCAGTTGGTAGCTGGCAAGAAACATTGTTTTTCAGAGCACTGCATGGGGTTGTTGTGGCCAAAGTGCAGCACCCAGCATCATCGTCACACAGATTTCCAAGATATTTCTCACATGCCCTAATGGGCAGTATTTGGGCTTTGCAGCAGCAATTGGCCTTGTTAGACTATAATTACCAATCACCTGAAAAACATATGGCTTTGTAAGGACCTAATGAGGTACCTACAAATACTCCTTGTTCAATAGGACTAAATCCAACATTATAGAACTTCTACATGAAAACTTTATCATGGTTCACTCTGTTTGTTTGGAGATATTCACCAAGTTCTACTTTGGAAAATTCTGTCTTTTTGGTATATTGGGTTTTTAATTCTGCCTATCAGCAAGGAAAAATTAACCAGAACAATTTCCCAAGGGTATGAAATAGACAGAATAAGTCTCTGAGTGAAAAGATACAAAGGCTAATGAAATACATGCATCAGAGAAGGCAGTATGCAAGAAGGCAAATCCTGTCTGACATTCACTCTATTGCTTGGAAAAGATTTATATTTTTCTCTACTGACCTGTAAGCAAGTTATTACTGATACAGAAACCCACTGATACCTACAATTTAACATAATACAAGAACATACTAATTATAAGGAGAGATTTTATGGATCAGACTTACAACTTAGACATTGTCTGGGAAGGTCATAATTTGCCATTTTTAAGAGCAGCTTAACTACACCCAAATACCTATGACATTATATTAAACATCCTCCAAGCAAAACTGCATGCACTCAATCTGTCATTCTCAAGGTACTCTACTGCCCTTAAAGGAAGTAATAGATGGCATTTTAATAAATGAGCAAACTACAAAATCTCATTTCACTTTAAGGAGACTTTCCTACAATTTTATCCTCAACACAGAAGTGGCAGATACTTCACCCAGAGGCCATTTTCTATGTGCTTGTAGACCAAAGGGCTCCTTTTGAAATTGCAACAAGAGTTCTCCCTCTGCTCCTTCTCATTTAACAGAAAGTTTGTACTGTGTAACCTTCCACAGGGTAGAGCAGAGGATTCATGAGAGTCAATCCTCTCGGCCCAAGCATGAAAAAACTCTTTATTATTACCATGACAGAAATTTCATTTTCCAAGCATACTCTGCCTCTTGCAGTATATACAAAGTCTAAATGCAGATGCAGTCAAAATCTCATTAATGACTCAGATCAACAGCTGCCATTGATCGTAAAAACATAAATGCAGAGACTTCTAAATCCTAAAATGACACAGCAGCTGTGCATTTTGGGAAATGAGAGAAACTGTGACTTTAATGCAACAACCCATGAATATTTTCTTCTTTCTACCTTGGTACTGCTGAGAATTTTCCAGTTAAATTGAAAAGAACCATATGTCCTTTATTTGACATTTTTAAAGCATCTGATAAAAAAAAAATCCATTTTTTTTCTTGATGTCTATCATACACTGCTTTCTTGATGTGTGCGTAGATTGTTTTCACACTCTGCAAAGAGCAGCGTGAAAAGAAACTCAGAAAGCTTCTCCCTTCATTTTTAAAGCATTAGATTTTGCAAATTCCTACATTCTCTACATTTTGAAATACAATAACCACTTAACATAAAATGAACTTAAAAAAAATCATTTGCTTGTAAGGGATTAGAATGCAAACTGGGCAAAAGTTGCAGTTAACGGCCACTAGTGGGACCCACCACCTCCACCACTTACTGCAAATAATGTTATCTGGTAATCAAGGATATAGACTAAAATTAAAAACAAAACCAGAAACAAAACACAAATTAAAAATAATGCAACATTAAAAAAAATTAAAATCAGGTGGCCATCACCTGAGATCTCTAACATCCAGAAACAAGTAACTCTATTTCTCAATTTATACTTAAATCCCATCTAGTTAATGGAAATTGAGAAAGATCCCAGCAAAACAAACAGCAAAAAATAAAGAGTCCCATTAAGAAAGAAGAGAAGAAAACAGCCACAGATAAGAAAAAAACATCATGGTTAAAAATATTTTAGATCTAAATTTTACTCATAAACCCACAATTTGGAACAGGTGTTTATGCAATCTTTTCAATTTGCTGTGACATGCAATACGTGATGTGATTGAAAGAAAATAAAAACCAATCAAATCATTGTCAAGTACCTAAAATGACTGTGTGTTGCAAATGAGTTCTCGGGGGAGTCAATGAGAACTACCAGGTGACTCCATCCCAAAATGCCTGTGGAAAAGTGCAACAGGAGTTTTGCATGGCAGTCTGAGGAATAGACTTTAGGGGAAGATTAACAGCTGCAACCATTCCCAAATCCAAAAACAAAGAGAGAGAAAGCAACACATCCTCTCACAGCCATCCACCTTAGAAAGCTCACTAATTCATCTGCCAAGTGTATTGAAACATTATTGGTTAAGTAAACATCCTCTAGCACTACAAGCCCCACCCTCTGCAAGAGCAGATATATCTCTTATCGTTCACACAGAATCACAAAGAATATATTTGGTTGAAAGTCATTTTCAAGATCATCCAGTCCAATCTCGAACCCAGCGTGGCAAGGTCTACACTAAACCATGTCCCTAAGCACAATGTCCACTGCTGCCTTGAGTAGATTATTCTGATGTTTGATAGCCCTTTCAGTGAAGAAATATTTCCTAATATTAAACATAAACCTCCTTTGACACAGTTTGTATCCATTTTATCATAATAGTCCTGTCACTGCCACCAGGGAGAAGAGGATGTACCCCTCCTTGCTCCAATCTCCTTTCAGGTAGTTGTAGACCATGATATGGCCTCTTGTCAGTGTCCTCTTCTTCAGACTCAACAACACCAGAAGATCCTCATGGGGCATGTGCTCTAGGGCCTCCATGAGTCTAGTTGCCCTTCTCTGGACACACTCCAGGACCTCTACGTCCTTCTAGTAGTGAGGGGCCCAAAATGGAACACAATATTCAAGGTGTGGCTTCAATGTGCCAAGTTCATGGAGATGATCACCTTCCTGTTCCTGCTAGCCACTGTGGTTCCAATACAAACTAGAATGCCATTGGCCTTCTTGGCCATGTGGGCACTTTGCTGACTCATATGTAGTCGACCAAAACCTCCAGCTCCCCTTCCAAGTGGCTGGATATCTGCAACACATCCTCAAGTCTGTAGATTAACATGGGGCTTCTGTAGCCCATGTGCAGGACCTGGCACCTGACCTTTTTGAATCTCATACAATTAACCTTGGCTCATCAGCCTAACTTTTCCAGATCCCTCTAGAAGATTGATAGACCCATCCTGTTTGGTGTCATCTACATGCTTACTGAGGGTGCAGATCCCCTCATCCAGATCAATGATAAAGATATTACAGAGAATAGTACTGAGTACTGCCCCAGTACTGTGCCCTGGGGAATACCATATAGACCTGTTAGGTTTTTGATATAACTGTGTCAAAGAAAGCCAGTAGCAAATCAGACTTTAAGAGTTGTTTGTCATAAGCTCCCTGTGATATGAGTGGATCTATCTGGTTTAACGGAAGAAGAGACACAGGACCTTGAAGGAAGAAGAATATCTATTCAATGCCTTCATATTTTGCCAACAACCAGAGGGCAGGGGAAAAACAAGAAAAAAAAAAACAAAAAAAAAAAAAAAAAGAAAAAAGAAGGAAAAGGGAAGGAGCAAAGAAGAGGGAAGGAGCAAAGAAGAGGGAAGGAGGTAATAAAAAAGCTCATGAAGCAAGCTCGTGAACAGTGCTTATCTCATCACTACAAATTAGAAGTCTCTTCCTTTTCTCTTTGTCTCAGCCTGAACCACAATCATTATTGCAATATACTTCCAAGAACAAGTAGTGTGAATATGCTCCAGGGCTTTGTACTGGAAAGCTAAGGAAAACATTCACAACAATCTTCAGACTTGTGATGCATGAATGAAGCAAATGTTCATCTCATAGCAGAAAAAGCCACTTGCCTTTTATTGCTAGAGCTGTTTTGCTATTCTTCATCATTTATCTTTTCCCTCATAATCAAGAAAAACAAAAAGGTTCTTGAATATCCTCTCTATGTCTTCTTGACTTGTAGTTCTTTACCCACCTATCAAGAAGCCACAGCCTTAGGAAGCCGTCTCATACCAAGGAAGATTTGCATGACTAGCATAGCAACTCTGTTTCAGGCATTTGGGATTTACAGTTTAACTATCTTCACTGCAAACAAATTGCTTAATGGCTTTGTGTAGCAAACATGCACGGAGTTGTGCCAACTGATCAAGAAATAGCTGAGTAAGTATGACCTGTGATCATATTTATTGGCATTTCATTTAAAACCTCTTCTAAATAATCATTTGCACCATCATCTAAATCCAATTACTTTTGTTCAGTAAGTCTTAGATTTTTGTCTTTGTGCTCTAAAAACAATAATAAATCAAAACTCAGCACACTACTCCTCTATTCAAAAGTTTAAGAGTCAGTAAAGATGCATAGGAAGATTCCTCACCTTCATTAAACTTGGTTGAAAGGAGCAAAGTTCCCTGAAAGCACAGGTGGATGGGGACAGCTCATTCGCAAAGAACATAATGTCAAACAATAAAAGCTGACAGCACATGCTGGCACCACAAGACCAAATCCCTTTTGGCTAAAGTGCCTTAAAGACTTGTATAAATGGACAGATTTGACAGAAAGCGAAGCAAACCTCTGTGTGCAGCAAGTGCTGAATATCCATGGCATTTCTACCAAAGTGAGGCATTAAAAATTATGTAAGAAAAGACCATGCTTTTGAAGCATGACACGAGTACAACAAATCATCTAGGTTTTAAGATATTGCAACAATTAATACTGTCATGCATATTTTATCTTGAATGTTTTGCCATTACTGAAGAACTTGCCTGCTGTTTCTGTTAGATGAAACAAAAGTCACCAGAAATGTCCTTCACACAATTGTGTTTACTTACAGTAAATGTCAGCACACCTGACATTACCTAAAAACTAGATACAAATTACAGCTTTTATACAGAAATAAACATTATCAGCAAAATATAGAAGTGTCTAGAACACACAAAGAGTTTGGTTTGGGGTTTTTTTGTCATCTTCACAGCTGAATGGCCATGACTACTGCTCCTGCTTTTAACTACTCACCTTCACAGCTGCAAACAATAAATCCACTAGCCTCTAAATTTCTGTTTCAGAATCACATTTTATTTCTTCAAGTGAGTTGGTACAAGTTCGGCCATGCAGCCAAACACTTTGTGGCACAGCTTCATTGTTTCCAGCAGTGACTACATGAAAGAGTGTTTAATTGTTCCTTCTGTGTAGCCTGAAGGAAATATGATGAGCCAGCCTACCCAAAAAAATTTAACTAGGTCTGTGAACAAAGTTAGAGATAGAGGTTAAAGAACTTAGTGTAACCCATTTGAACAGATTGGTCAGACCCACTTTCCCCTGTTCCCTTTATTGTCTCTTATTTTTAATTCTTATTCTTAGATTACCTTCTAGATATCATCCACCACTGAAACCCACACTTTTGGGGTTTTTTCTTCCCTTTTTTTGTATGTTTGGTTTGTTTGTTTTGGCACTGGGTTTTTTATTTGGCTTTTTTGTTTGTTTGTTTGATTTGTTGTTGTTGGTTGGTTGCTTTTGGTTGGTTGGTTGCTTTTGTTTTGTTTCCTTCCCCTACAAAGGCAGAAGATCCATTAAATCCAAATAGTTACACATAACTTTTAAAATATATTGTTTTGCATGGAAGCACAAATTTAGAAGACTAATTTTCCAAAATATTTTGGGTATTTTTTGAGACTATTAACCTATAATCTGAAATTCTCACATTAGGTACAGGGTAAAACTATATGTCTTGAAAAATTTAGCCCAGACTATTCAGCGATATTTATTTCAAATTGACAGTATACTTCTGATCACAGACTGTCACTCCTATCTATACTAGGAAGGAGACTTACTTTCTGTCAATCGTCAAAATCTGAGTATTACTTTCATCCTGACACCAAACTTCCCTCCAGTGTAGAGGAATTATCTGACAAAAAAGCTAGAGCAGCTCAAAATAGAGTGGAAATACCTGATACCAAGAACAAATAGAATTGTATATCCTTCAGATGTGAAAGAACTGCTGATATTTCAGTTGTGGAATTTGCCTGGATCCTTAACAATAATTAAACAAGATGCTCATGTTCACACTGTTTTAATATTAGCTTAAGTGTCCGGAAGAAAATGATGGTGTTTAATATTTAAATATCAAACATTTTGATTAAACATTAGAGTCTTAAATTAATATTAAGGAAAGCTGAAGATGAGTTTATGGAACTGTTCCTAGGTCTTTTGTGTTGCAACTGCCAAAAATGCTTTTTGAAGTTTGCTGTGTAGGCATTTTTATTTTTTTCAAAAAGTAGCCTGACCCCAAGCTCAAGAATGTCAACCATAATTAATTAAGAAAAGCTTGTACTTCGTGCTGGGCTGCAATGTTTAGTTGGTGAGGGGTTTGGAACACAAGCCCTATGAGGAAAGACTGAGGGAGCTGGGGTTGCTCAGCCTGGAGAAGAGGAGACTCAGGGGTGACCTTATCACTCTCTACAACTACCTGAAGGGAGGTTGTAGACAGGCTGATGATGGTCTCTTCTCCCAGGCAGCCAGTACCAGAACAAGAGGACACAGTCTCAGGCTGTGCCAGGGGAGGTTCAGGTTGGATGTTAGGAAGAAGTTCTATACAGAAAGAGTGATTGCGCTATGGAATGGGCTGCCCAGGGAGGTGGTGGAGTCGCCGTCATTGAAGGTGTTCAGGAGGAGACTTGATGGGGTACTTGGTGCCATGGGTTAGTTGTATGGGTGGGTTGGATTGGTTGATGGGTTGGACACGATGATCTTGAAGGTCTCTTCCAACCTGGTTTGGTTTATTCTAATAAAGGTTTATTCTAAGAATAGTGAAGAGGTGATTGGGAACAGTCAGCATGGCTTTGCCAAGGGCAAATCCTGCCTGACCAACCTGGTGGCCTTCTATGAGCAGGTGACAAAATTAATAGATGAGGGGCGAGCAACTGATGTCGTTTACCTGGACCTGAGCAAAGCCTTCGACACTGTCCCACACCACATCCTGGTCTCCAAACTGGTGACACATGGGTTTGATGGGTGGACCACTAGATGGATAAGGAACTGGCTTGATGGCCGCACCCAAAGAGTGGCTGTCAATGGCTCCATGTCCCAGTGGAGGCCAGTGACAAGTGGAGTCCCTCAGGGATCAGTCCTGGGACCTGTCTTATTCAACATCTTTGTGGGGGACATGGACAGTGGCATTGAGTGCACCCTCAGCAAGTTTGCTGATGACACCAAGCTGTGTGGTGCAGCAGACACGCTGGAGGGAAGGGAGGCCATCCAGAGGGACCTTGACAGGCTGGAGAGGTGGGCACAGGCCAACCTCATGAAGTTCAATAAGAGCAAGTGCAGGGTCCTGCATCTGGGTCGAGGCAATCCCAGGCACAAGTACAGGCTGGGCAGTGACTGGCTGGAGGGTAGCCTTGAGGAGAGAGACTTGGGGGTGCTGGTGGACAAAAAGCTCAACATGAGCTCTCAGTGTGCACTTGCAGCCCGCAAAGCCAATCAGATCCTGGGCTGCATCAGGAGAAGTGTGGCTAGCAGGTCGAGGGAGGTGATCCTCCCCCTCTACTCAGCCCTGGTGAGACCCCACCTGGAGTACTGTGTCCAGTTCTGGAGCCCCTATTACAAGAGGGATGTGGAGGTGCTGGAACGTGTCCAGAGAAGGGCCACAAGGATGATCAGAGGGCTGGAGCACCTCTCCTATGAGGACAGACTGAAGGAGTTGGGGCTGTTCAGTCTGCAGAAGAGAAGGCTCCGAGGTGACCTAATTGTGGCCTTCCAGTATCTGAAGGAGGCCTACAGGAAGGCTGGGGAAGGACTTCTCAGGATATCAGGTAGTGATAGGACTAGGGGGAATGGAATGAAGCTGGAGGTGGGGAGATTCAGGCTGGATGTGAGGAGGTGGTTCTTCACCATGAGAGTGGTGAAACCCTGGAATGGGTTGTCCAGGGAGGTGGTCGAGGCCCCGTCCCTGGGGGTGTTTAAGAGCAGGCTGGATGAGGCTCTGTCCAGCCTGATCTAGTGTGGGGTGTCCCTGCCCATGGCAGGGGGGTTGGAACTAGATGATCCTTGTGGTCCCTTCCAACCCTGAATGAAACTATGAAACTATGAAACTATGAAACTATAATAAATGTTTACCATGAGAAACATAACATATAGGATTCTGACTGAAATCAGGTATGAGTGTAACAGCTCAATGAGTCAGGACTAAAAATACTCAGCATAGACTCACTCTACTTACTCTTTCAAATAAATGAAGTTCCCTAAAAGAAAATATTAAGCTGATAGGCCTCTCAGTCAGGTCTGCAACTTTTGAAATGCCTGAGGAATAAGCTTCTACACCTGGGAGCCATTATACCTTCTCTCAAAATTCATCCTTATCCAGAAATATCATTCATCTATCATTTGTAAGTGTTCGGTCCTGTTTCTCCTGAATATTTCCACCACAGCAGTTTTAAGTCAAACTTCCAACCAAACCCCAAACAGGGATTTTTCCAAACTCAGGAAAAAAACTCAGCACACTTAAAAAACCAAAACACACCAAAAAACCCTCAATCACCACAAAACAAACAAAACCAACAACAAAAAATGCCACAACCCACCCAAAAATGGAGAGTTCAAAGTTCAGATTTTGAATTAATTGCTCACTGCAAAACCTACGCAAAAAGGTTTGAGACCATAAATAATGAAACAGAACAAATCCCAGGAAACACACTGTCTAGAAACCAGTTATTCCTAGTCCTGAAAAGTTTTAGGGATTGCAGACAGGGATAAACATGACTTGCCTGGATGCAAACGTAAAAGCCTTCACATTTACCCATTTTACATCATAGCTGCAAATTATCAAATTATCAAAGCTGCATATTTCCATTGTACTAAGGTGACAGCATGTTATGCTTCTAGCTTTCAGTCACGTTTCATAAAGAGAAATCCTTCTACTGAATGAACACTGCCCCATGGCTAATTTTAAAATAATCTACTGAGAATACAAGAATATTTCCCTATATTTTTAAAAAGTATTGTGTTTCTTGAAGGAAGCAGCTACACAAAACATAACTCTTTTTTCATGTATATGGAATAAACCCATGAATACTGTAAGTTTAGTGGCTGAGGTCTGTTTGTTTCTTTTTATTTTCTTTTTATTTTTTTTTATGGGGTGAATTGGTGGGGTTTTGGCTTTAATTATTGACAATAGTAAAAAGATTGTTTAAGACTAGCTGTGTCAGAGTTTTGGATACCAAGTGTGACAGGATCTGCAGAGGTGTACAGTGTTTTGCTTATTGATACAAATTGAAACTGAGCACAGCAATTTATTCAGCAAATCAAACCAATCACTGCACTGCAGTTTTCTCTTTCAGCTCTCATTTCCCAACCAACTGCTCTTAACCACTTTGCTACTTTTACTTTACAGTAAAGTTTCAACTGCTGTTAGGGGTTGCTTTACGATGAGAGTAAACCCTGTTTAAAAAATCCCAAGGACTGTTATAACCTTCCACTTGTCACTAAGTGCTGCATCATTCACATTTGTTCTATACTTGTTGCCTGTCTCTGAACACGCCACCATTAAACACATTTATCTGTCCTTCACCCTGGTAAAAAAATAATCATTTTTACGCAATGCAATGCATTTAAATCGATTGCAATTGAAATTTGTTCTAATAAATGGTGAATACTTGTCCAATGAACAAGATTACCTCAAATTCTTCTTTTTTCATTAAGAACCATACTGAAAAAGAGATCCTCTAATACAGTCAGGCAGTATGTTATTTTGCTAAAATATATTTAAGCTAACCAGCCATCCAAAATAATTGACATGAGATCACTGGATTGCCTAATAGATATGTGAGGAAAGAGAAGCAACTAACTCAGACAAAGCATACTGGCAGCCGGCTAAAGGGGGAGAAAAATAGAGCAATCTTAGTGTTGAGCCAATGTATAACCCTGGATTAATAGCTAGCCTTGGCAAGGCTCAGATGTGAAGATGCTCACATCGGGCATCCCACACTTGCTGCTACCAGAGGTTGTTGCCATGGTAACCAGTGACAGCCAACACTAAAATGAATTTAGGAAAGATAGTTAGGAAATACTGAAAGGAAGAAAGAAAATGAAAAGGAAAGAAGTTTCATGTGTATAGTAAGTACATGCACAGTTCCATTGCCTGCTGTGTGCTCTGTGGCAGCAGAGGAATTAGTAAATGAAATGGAGCTGAATTTCCATTTTACCTCTGTGATATCTGACAGATATTCCTGCTTGTATGAGTTCCTAATTGAAAGAAATTATTGTCTCATTCACTCAACAGCTTGTCAGTGACTCAGCAACCCAGCAAATTCAGCATCCTCTGAAAACTGCATGGAACTGTTAGCACATTGTTCCCATCTAAACTGTTTACAGGAAGCCTGGAGTGGCCCATTTCTGTCTTCTGCCTTTAAATCAGCCTGGGTATGGTTCCACCCTGACATGTAAAAGGGCTCAATGGAAGACATATTTGTCACTGAAACAAAGGGATTTAGAACTCAAATCTGGTGGAATTTTTCCTCCCTCTCCCCCTGTTTGGTTGGGGGTTTTGTGCTTTGTTGTTGTTGTTGTGTTGTTTTGTTTTCCTGAAGAACAAAACAGAGACTGGATGATTAAAAGCAAGATTTGTTTCAAAGGAGGCTATCTAGAATTGCAGTCAGTGGGTCATAAGTTGCAGTGCCCATGCCCAGCTGTGCAGCTTTGTATGGAAAGAGACGTTTTGGGTGGCAGTGTCCCTTAGTGATAGCTGTAGTTATGTATGCTAGAGAAATAGTTATTGTTGTTTACTTGCTGTGCTATCAACGTGGCATGTTAGAAAGCATACTTTTTAGGAAACCCTGTGTGTACTGTATTATCTTATCTCTCACAAAACACTGTCCTAGCCCCATGGAAAACTACTGGAGCACTGGCAGAAAGAGATAAAAAATGAAGTACTACATCTGGTAAAGCTGAAGTGTGGAACTAGACTCCCCTACAAGCACCTTTTCCTAAGATTGACTGTACACCATGACCAAGAAGATGAACACAAAAACCTCATATTCAGCCCTAGAAATCATCAGTGGTCAATTTGTGTGTATGTGGTTTTCAGATGTAGAAATGGCACAAACCTGGGTAGAAATGAAAAAGCTGTGACACGGACAAACATAGAAGAAGCTGATATTTTCAGACAATAAATATTTAGAGGGGAATTTACACCAAAATAAAAGTGCTTTTACAGAAATAGCAAGCATGACCACAGTTGGAGAAATTGGCCAAGTTTTCTCCTCTTCCAACCAATTCTAATTCTATGATTCTATGATTCTAACCCTTGGAGCATGAATCATAGAATCACAGAAAAAGACCTCAAACATCATCAAGTCCAACCTACCACCCAACACCTCATGACCACTAAACCATGGCTTCAAGTGTAGCTTGGCTTCCTAAGTAAACAGCAAGGTGTGTATGAGTTTATTTCTGTTTTATTTGTATGGTTATGCTGTTTGCCCGCCTTTCTTCTCAACAGTTATCTACTCATCTTACTGCAGCACCCCTCATACCTACTGTGACCTTCACAGAATCACAGAACAGCTTAGGTTGGAAGGGACCATATTGATCACCTGCTCCAACCTCCCTGCCATGATGCTTCTCACCTAGACTTGATTGCTCCAAACCTGCGTCAACAAGAGCTTCTGCCCCTCAGATTCTCACTAGTGGCCCTCCTGCCTCCTTTGCCATTGGGATGAGTACAGACTGTGTGATTGCAGGTCAGTTTGGAGCTACACACACGGCAGCTGGTGGGTGCCACTTTGACTAAAACTGGTCAAAGTGGCACCCACCAGCTGCCATGTAATGCCATGTAATCTGGCTCCCCAGGTTACTTCATTCACCGTGCTGGGGTCATGACTCAAGAAAGTCACTTATCCATCCTTTATATCATTTTCTCCATAAGTAAAGTGGAAAAATACAGACCCACTTAGCCTTTAAGAAGTGCTTTCATGTTTAAAGAAAAGTGATAAGCAAGTGGTAAATATTGTTCAAGAGATTAATATTTGTGTGCTCAACATTATGAGGCTGCTCTTACTCATCTTGTTTCCTACAGCTAAGGGAATACAAGAAATAGTAATATGACAATTGCAGTTGGTAGAAATGCCCCTAGTAAAGGGTGCCAAGTTTCCTAGAAAGCAGGGAAAGCTATGTTCTCATTTACTTACACTTCAGTGTAACTTCTATTGTATGAAATCAAAATTAACCTTGTCACCTGAATCAGGCCATCTCAGGGGTTTTATTAACTGAAGACTCAGCTGTTATGTTGATATGACTTTACCAAATATTTTAGTGTAATACTTACTGGTTTTAAAATCTGAATCAAGTAATTTTTCATCTCTCATTCATAATGAGAATTGTCCTAGTACTTTCTTTTAAGGGCTTCATGAAGACTTTGAGCTACAGCCTGATACTAAGCAAAGAAAGAGTATGGAGACCACAGATCTAGATCCATGAAAACAATGCCAAAATAGATTTCATCAAGTTACAAGTTTCAAAAGGTTATATGCATTAAGAAAATAGGGCATATCTCTTTTGTAAGGAAGCAAACTTCATCTACAAGTATATGAAATATTCCTGCAAGCACAAGTAGGAAAATTTTTCTCAATGTTTGGAGAGCAACTTTGACAGTGCTGAAATATTTTTAAATTTTTCATTTAAAACTCTTAATAGCAACCCTGTCAACAAGTGCTAATCAGAGATTAGTGATTAGATCAGTGATTTTTATAGAAAGTTGGCATATGGTAGAATTTCATATAGTCTCTTCATATTCAGAAAGGATAGCAGATACTTTTAACATATAAGAGCAGCCTGTTATTTTTCAGTAGGTGACTCATAATACTCACCTAGATGATTACCTAATTGTGGCCTTCCAGTATCTGAAGGGGGCCTACAGGAAGGCTGGGGAGGGACTTCTCAGGATATCAGGTAGTGATAGGACTAGGGGGAATGGAATGAAGCTGGAGGTGGGGAGATTCAGGCTGGATGTGAGGAGGAAGTTCTTCACCATGAGTGGTGAAGCCCTGGAATGGGTTGTCTAGGGAGGTGGTTGAGGTCCCATTCCTGGAGGTGTTTAAGACCAGGCTGGATGAGGCTCTGGCCAGCCTGACCTAGTGTGGGGTGTCCCTGCCCATGGCAGGGGGGTTGGAATGAGATGATCCTTGTGGTTGATACTATTACTATCCCTATAAAAATCTAGATCATCCGAAGCAATCAAAAAGACAAAAAGTATACTGAAATATATAATGCAAAAATCCCTTGTTCATTTATTTCTAATACATTTGAACCTACAGATTCCTATTGCTTGAGGCTCAGCAACCTGCAACAACAATTCCAGAAGATGGCCCTTGCGGAAGCCTATTCCATGGTCTAACTGCCACCCTCCTCCCTCACACAGCTTGAACTGTAGAAGGCAAGAGTAGACAAAGATGAAGCTATGGAGATTTTCACACTGGAAGAAGCAGTTCCTCTTTTCACAGATGGTGGCTCTACAGTGCTTTTGCCATTTTCATCCCCTTTAGTGGGCTTCAAGAAAATCTTAAAAGTGCTCTCTTATAAAAAAAAATTAGGAAAGGAAAAAATCCTCATAGTTCAGAATATAAAGTGGGTGGGATTTTTGGTGGTGTTTTTTTGTTTTGTTCTGTTGTGTTTTGTTTTGTTTTGTTTTTCTGAGGGGACAGATAGTTTTATGAATATCTTGGTTTGTCTGTAGGTTCCTCACATCTTCTTATTATAGTGCCAGACTCTCTCTGAAGTAAACCATTGCTGAAGGTGTAAACTTGGGGCAAGCCAACACAACGAAGCATTTTTGTTTAGAGAAAGCTAGCTTGACAAAAATAAACCAACGTGAGTTCATCTATTAAAAAAACAAAAAAAAAAAAACCAACCAAAAAACAACAATTAAAAAAGCTAAGAGCTGAAAAACACAAGCATTTTGAATTCATAAGTGACAAAATCACTGTGTTAATATGTATGGCTAGAAAGGTAGGACCTTGCTACCTGAAGGGTGGTTGTAGCCAGGAGGGGGTTGGTCTCTTCTTCCAGGCAACCAGCAACAGAACAAGAGGACACAGTCTCAAGCTGCACCCAGGGAAGTTTAGGCTTGAGGTGAGGAGAAAGTTCTTCACAGAAAGAGTTGTTAGCTGTTGGAATGGGCTGCCAAGGGAGGTGGTGGAGTCACTGTCCCTGGAGGTGTTCAAGAGGGGATTGGACATGGCACTTGGTGCCATGGTTTAGTAGTCATGAGGTCTTGGGTGACAGGTTGGACTTGATGATCTGTGAGGTCTTTTCTAACCTTATTGTTTCTATGATTCTATGATTAAAGAGCAAGAAGAAATCCAGAAGAAACATTCATACAATATCCACTGTTTATCCACAGGGATAAACATTACTTCTCAATAAAACAAACAAACAAACAAACAACAACAACAAAAAACCACAAAACCCCCCACAAACCCACCACAGCTAATTTTGCTTCTTAATTTCACTAAATAATGAAAAATCTTGTGTTTCTTTTAAGTACCTTTGAAGTGTTTGGCACTAGTCCTAATGCTTTACTGAAAAAAAAAAAAAAAAAAAAAAGAAGAATCCCCTTTTCAGATTTTAAAGCAAGAACAGTTAGATACCAGCCTTCTAGGAAAATTGGAGTTTGCCTTTCCTGATTTCATTAACCATTGAAGTTCACCTAATACCAAAATAATTTGTGTATGTACGAAATATGAGAATGAAGATGCTTTTTACTTCCAGTAGATCTATTTTTGTCTTTACCTATGTTCATTTCAGGAACAAGTATGTAAGTTATAGGCCAGAAGATTTTGTTTATGGACCTCTCTTTAGGAGCAAATCAGCGAATCTGAGATTGCCAATGAGCAAAGCATTATGATCAAAGTATTATGGTCCAAAGTATTATAATTTGAGTACTCCTTCTGTGGGAAGTATATCCTAAAATAAAAAGTGCTGAGAAACTCAGAAAGACTCTTGCTGTCCTCAGTGGAAGCTAGGTGCAATTTCTGTATACCTGTTATCTCAAGGTACACATTTAGGTAGTAGGGGGGAAAGGGGTAATCACTTCAAAAAACTTAGCTTAAATTCACTTTTCTTCATATATTTTCTAGTGAATCCAGAATAATAATTCTTTAAATATTTCCTATATATTAATACAGTAATTGATTTTGTAGTGTTATTTCTCTAATCTCTTTTTAATTGTAACTGAAAAGGAAACTATACATACAACAGCAAAATACTAAGGATAAATAAAGATTCTCGTAAAACCACAAGCAGGCCAAATTCCTTTCATTTGATCCTTTCCTAACAACAAACCAAAAGAGTTTGTGTAATAAATGGCTTAGATAATTTGTTTTTTAAAAACTGCAACTTCTTAATTTTACCTGTGGAATACTCTGGCTAATTATCTGCCTGCAGTTTCTACCTGAATCAGTGCTTGAAAGCACAAATGGCCTAGCCTCTAAACCTACTAATTTGCCAGTCTGACCCCTGATAAGTCAATGTTATATTCTATAGCTTGATGTCCTTTGCTTTAGCTGTCTGTTAAATGCTTGATGAATATCTTCCTTGCAGGAGAAACATATGAAAATTACATCATGTGCAACTGGTTTGAACTCTCTTGCAACCATAAGACACTGAGCCACTTTGGGGAAATTGTTAAAATGAACTACAGTAGATAAATGTCAGTTTCAAGGGGTTTGACTTTATACTACATTTAAATTGAAGGGAATGTTATTCTGATACCTTCCTGCTCTGACCATGCTTTTTTTTTCCCCTTTCAGAAGAATCTGATAAAATACATGATCATCCTCTGCTAAGGCTCTCAATTCCTCTTCAGTGCAGATGGCAGAGTTTATATCTTAAAGCTTTAATGACCATGGACCTGTACAGCTATGTGAGGCACCAGCACACTTTCAGTAACACTGAGAGGACTGGAATCAGATGATATTCCTACTGCTGAAATCTTCATGCCCTACGAAGCAGGCTTTGTGGACATAGAGGCAGCACCAGAGAAAGCTCCATTATCATGCAGCAGTCATATGGATGAAATAGAGATTTATGAATCCCTGCCAAAGAAAATATATTATGGACTGTAAATTAAAATGAGGCCTTAACACATAGTGAACTACATGCTAGAGAGGCTGATTTTCAGATTGCCATGTCTATTCAGACCCAGTCAGCTGTAGACACCACCTCTCATTAAGCAGTTCTAAGCCCTCCATGAAATTCAGATATTCCAAATTTGAAAAGGCAACTGCCAAAGCTTTCATAGTCATGGGGGGAATAAAAATAAAAAAATCCTCATCTGTTTCAGTTGGCATTTTACTTGCAGCATACTATTGTAGTATGATAACTGTGATAGAGTGGCTTCATTCTCAGATGTAGTTCCAATGCCTTTCACAGAGAAACTTCAGTATTACTCGTCTGCAAGTCATAATGTATTGCAAGTTCAAAGGACCAGATTTTGGCCTCTGAATTACTGCTGCTCTTCATGAATCACAGTCTTAGAATCATAGAATCAACCAGGTTGGAAAAGACCTCAGAGATCATCAAGTCCAACCTACTACCTAATACCTAACACCTCATGACTAACTAAACCATGACTTCAAGTGCCACATCCAATCCTTTTTTAAACACCTGTGGTGGGCAGCACATTCCAATGGCCAATTACTCTTTCTGTAAAGAACTTTCTCTTCACATTGAGCCTAAACTTGCCCTGGCACAGCTTGAGACTGTGTCCTCTTGGTCGGTTGCTGGCTGTCTGGGAGAAGAGGCCATGCCCCATCTGTCTTTCATAGTGTAATGTGTTGGGGCAGACCCCCTCCCTACCACACGCAGAAATAACGACTCAGACAAACAGATTGCAAAAGTGATGGAAAGTTTAAATAGAGAACAGTGAGTGCGTGCAGAAAGCTAGGAACACAGTGACAAGAGAGACCCCAAAGCAGACCCAGAAATATCCCATCCCCACCTGAGGGTGCACCCAAAACCCCAGGGCTCCTCCTTCACCCACCCCCCCCCCCCCGCCACTGCTAGGCTAGTCTCAGCTGGCCAGATCTGAGACTGCCCATCCCCCCACAGCCTTGGGCCTAACCAGGCCCACAGCCGGGAGATCTCTCCCCCAGTTACCGGGTGTGGGAGAGGAAGGAAAGAGGAAGTGCCAGACCCCGCTGTAAAACTTATAGTGGTGTAAGGGATCATGGTAGGAAATACATAATTCCCTGTGTCCACCCACTGGGCTGGACTTCTGGACACAGGAAACACCCCTGTAGCAGAGGGCACCCAGCCCAAGCTACAACACATAGATTCACTCCATCTAGGTCCAGCAGGTCAGGTGCAGTAAAAGTTGCCCCTTGATCAAAGAACCAAAAATTCCACTGCTGGCACCATCCCTAGAGCCATTTGTTGATGGCACGGGCTCTCCTGTTCCTTTCAGTGTACACCCCTGCCACTGAGGGAGCTGAGCAGAACAGCACTTGAGCTCCTGCCCCATCAACCAATTGTCCAAGGGCCTTTTTGATTGTCCTGGTGCCTTTCTTATCAAGCTCGTTGCTGCCAGCTTGGATTACCAGCAATGGGTAATAGTCTTCTTATAACCGTCACTTCCACTTGTGATACTTACACCTGAATCACTAAATGCAAATAATTCTTATTGTTTACTATGTTTTGGTGAGAATTTAGAATGAAAAGAGCTAGGCTGTAAGATGTGAAAAAGTTTTTTAAAAACCCTCTGGAACAGCAAGCTTGCCCAAGAACCTGTAAGCAAAGCAATAAATTCTATGCTGCACTACCCCTCTGTACATGCCAGTGTTTCAAGTAGGATGCAAATGACAGAACCTGTAAGACTGATCTTGAAATATATTCAAATATACAAACTAGATGCCCAAAAGCTAGGGCTTTCCTAGGGTAGACAAATGCACAGCACTTTTTCCAATAGACAATGAACCCAACACAATTATTTCCTTTTCCCTTTCCACCCATCTAAACAAAAAACTCCACATAATAAACCACAAAATATATTTACTCATCATACATGCCAAGGTAGGTTTGAGAGGCTTGCTCTCCTATGTACTTTATTTTATATTCCTTTGGCTTACATTCTTAAGAAAAAAGATAACTTGTCTTAGCCCTCCTACTCTCCCTAAAACATTTTAAAAACACCCAAAGAAGCAGACAAAAAGGGAAAACCTTCCCCTTGACTGCCCTGAAACAGGAAAAAGAATACAAATTAACTTTCTTTTCTGCTTATTTGTACAATATAAAATGATAAAATTCACTTCACACTTCAAACCTCTACAAGGACACTTTGCCTCAAGTGAAAGTAGTTCCACATGGACCATTTTGTGCTTGTCTAATGTGTAAATGTACTGTTTTATGTTGAAGTAAGTATAAGCAACTATACTGTACGTATACAGTAACTCAGCTATCACTTGAGCCCCACAAGTGCCATGCCCTAAGGCATGCTACAGGCCATGCTTCATAAGGCAAGCAAAGTATTTTCAGTGGGCTATCTGCAGTGGCATAGAATATAACAGAATCTATTCTAGACCTGGTGAAGCAATATGTTCCAGAAAATACAACATTTTTTCTGGAAGGCACAAGCATAACACTTTTTGAGGTCATTTTTCAATCTATCAGTCACATCTCAAAGCACACAAAGTTCCAGTAGAAAGTTCTCAGTAAGAGATCTATTCCTTGATTTATTCTCACATTTTCATGAATGCATTTATTTGCTTTCTCAAAATAGGAATATTAAAGATAGGCCCCACATCTCCCTCTTCCCACCACTGGTGACGTAGTAGTGTCAAAGCACAATATGGGTATGAATATATGAATAAGGGTCTTTGTAGTAAAGATCTTCCCAGATCCACAATGATTAGTACCAGGCAGCACATAGCACTGGCAATTCACAGTGTGACATACAATGAAAGTCTGAACTGCATCTCCTCAAGCAAAAGCAAAAGAATAGCAACTTTCCATATTCAGGAGGTTGCAAAATGTAAAACAGGCCATTTTAAAGCACTTGTAGCCAATCACAGTATCAGAATAACCAGAATATATCTGGTTGGAAGAGACCTTCAAGACCATCTGGCCCAACCCCTGACTCAGCACTGAAAGGTCAACACTAAGCCATGTCCCTAAGCACCATTTCCCTAAGTACCATGTCCATATGATACTGTGTATGATAACACCTCCTGAAATGGTGACTCCACCACTACCCTGGGCAGAATATTTAAATGTTTGATAAACCTTTCCTACATATTTTCTAATATCCAGCCTAAATCTTTCCTGGCACAGTTTGTAAACCATTTCCTCTAGCCTTGTCACCTGCCACCAAGGTGAACAGGCTGGTTCCTTCCTCACTCCAGCCTCCCTTCAGGCAATTGCAGAGAGCAATAAGGTTTCTCCTCAGCATCCCCTTCCCCAGACTGAACAAGCTCAGCTCCCTCAGCAGCTCCCCATACAACATGTGCTCAAGACTCTTCATGAGCCTTGCCCATCTGTGGATAAACTGCAGCACCTCAACATCCTTCCTTTAGTGATGGGCTCAGAACTGAACAGAATGCAGACGACACCAAGCTGTGGGCAGGTGTTGATCTGTTGGAGGGTTGAGGGGCTTTGCAGAGGGACCTTGACAGGCTGGACAGATGGGCAGAATCCAACGGCATGAGATTTAACACATCCAAGTGCTGGGTTTGGCACATTGGCCACAGCAACCCCATGAAGTGCTACAGGCTGGGGTCAGAGTGGCTGGAGAGCGGCCAGGCAGAAAGGGACCTGGGGGTACTTGTCGATGGTAGGCTGAACATGCACCTGCGGTGTGCCCAGGCAACCAAGAGGGCCACTGGCCTGCATCAGGACCAGTGTGGCCAGCAGGAAGAGGGAGGTCAATCAGCCCCAGTACACTGCACTGGTTAGGACACACCTTGTGTACTGTGTCCAGTTCTGGGCCACTCAGTTTAGGAAGGATGTTGACTTGCTGGAATGTGTCCAGAGAAGGGCAATGAGACTGGGGAGGGGCTTGGAGCACAAGCCCTATGAGGAGAAGCTGAGTGAGCGGGGGTTGTTTAGCCTGGAGAAGAGGAAGCTCAGGGGAGACCTTATTGCTGTCTACAACTACCTGAAGGGAGGTTGTAGACAGGTAGGGGTTGGTCTCTTCTCCCAGGCAACCAGCACCAGAACAACAGGACACAGTCTCAAGCTGCACCAGGGGAGGCTTAGGCTGGATGTTAGGAAGAAGTTCTATACAGAGAGAGTGATTGCCCATTGGAATGGACTACCTGGGATGTGGTGGAGTCACCATCATTGGAGGTGTTTAGAAGGAGACTTGATAGGGTTCTTGGTTGCATGGTTTAGTTGATTAGATGGTGTTGGATGATAGGTTGGATGCGATGATCTTGAAGGTCTCTTCCAACCTGGTCTGGTCTATTCTATTCTATTCTATTCTATTCTATTCTATTCTATTCTATTCTATTCTATTCTATTCTCGAGGTGCAGCCTCACCACTACTGAGTACAGAGGGACAATCACCCCCCTCTTCCTTCTGGCCACAGTGGTTCTAATACAAGCTAGGATGCCATTTGTCTTCTTGGCCACCTGGGCACACTGCTGACTCATATTTAGTTGACTATCTACCAATACACTCAGGTCTCCCTCCAAATTGCAACTTTGCAACCACACATCCCTCTCTGTAGCTTACCATGGGGTTGCAGTGACCCAAGTGACCTGGCACTGGGCCTTATTGATCCTCATATAATTAACCTTGGCCCATTGGTCTAACCTTTCCAGATCATGCTTTAAAGCTTCCCTACCCTCTAGAAGACTGGCACACCCACCCAGCTTGGTGTCATCCACAAATTTACTGAGGGTGCACTCAATCCCCTCATCCAGATCACTAGTAAAGGTATTAAGGAGACCTGGCCCCAGTACTGAACCCTGGGGGACACTACTAGTGACATCAGCCATTTTTTATTCTGTTCACCAGCACTCTTTGCTACCACTCTTTATCAAGATTTGCGTCAACTGCCCTGCCTGCATGCAGCTCTCTTTCCAGTGGTTGAGACTTTGCCCTGACTCCCAGCTTGGCCTCATTCAGTTCCCAGTGAGATGCCTGGGACTAGGGTTGCCCCCACTACCTTCCAGGTGCCCTGCTCCTACCTGGGGTGGTAGGGCTCTGATCTGCCATTCTCATGAGAACGACTCTAGCTGCCAGCCTCAGTCCACAGAGAGATGCTTTCCCATGCAATACCCAGACAGCAACCAATTCCAAAGCACAAAGGATGGGGTGCCAGAAATATCTATGTAACAAAGTGAAGAAATGGTCATGATTTTTACTGCAACCCCCAAAATTCTTAGTTTATGCAAGATTCTCCCTATCTAGTTTCACAAATCAAACTTTCCACTTTGTAAAAATGCCCAGAGTGATGCTAAGAAAATCTGCATGTGATTCTTCATTTTTTTTTAATTGTGCTTGTTGATTTCTTTTGCACAGCAAAGCTCCTCACTGAGATGAAGGCTCCTTGTACACAAGCACCTACACCATGCATCTGTAATCATACCCTGTAAATGGCATCAGCAAAAGAAAGGAGTGACATTTTTTCCTCTTGATCACAACAGAATAAACAACATTTTAAAGGTTAAATTATTCAAATTCTACAGTCACCTGTAAAAAGGAAAAAAAAAAAATGACATCTCTGCTGTATCTTCAGATTTCTAACATCCAATTATTTTGATTTTTTTTATCCTGTCCCTGGCTTCCTGACTGCCGCTGCTTAAGGGAAGAAAAAAAAGAAGTGTTGTAACTAGTGGCAACTCATTTACTTCCACTGATAGCTACAGCTCCAGATACAAGGCTTTCAGCTCAACTCAGAGAAGTTAGATGAACTATACAGCAAGTTAGAAAAACGGAAGCAGACAACACGTATCACAGTTCCTTGTGCACCAAGAAAAAAAAATCCTATTTGAGTGTCAACTTTAATTTTTCTAAGGTCAGACAAATGTGACAGTCACAGGGAATATCCAAGAGTACTTAAAACAGTCTGTAAAGATGAAGGCAAAATAAAACAAAACTAGGGAATTCAGTCTGAAATCGTTTTAAGTGATGTAAATCCCTGGAATCCCATTGCCGATGCTGCCAGTTACTCCATCAGGTTGATAGAACCATATTGGGTCACACTAACAAAAAAATCTGGTCTGTTAGTGACAGAAGAAATGATGTAGTATTCAGAAAACATCATATAATTTGTAAAGGTTTACTGATTTTTCATTTTCTGATCCCATGGTTATCTATACAACAAAGAAACCAAAATGAAACAAGGGATTCTTCAACGTACCTAGTGTGATACCACAAGAAGGATTTAACACAAAGACTCCCCTTCCTTAATATCTTTCCTGTCAATCGCTCACAGCTCACTTCCTTTGCTTCCCAGGAGCACCCCTGCTGCTGATCCCCGGGCCTCTAGCTGTGGTTTCGCACAGATTACCTAAGTATCAGGTTTACTCATGAATATCCACTGTTCTTGAACTTAAAGAATATATCAGTTTGAACAGTAAAAAGGAAGAGTACAACAATTCCAATCATTTTGTCTATTCCTTATCAATCCATGAAAACTATACCTTTACATCCAGACCTTTTGATCCAGGCCATTCTTTCACCCCGGTTTCTGGCGCTGTTCCATTTCTCAAGTTGTAAGAACAACACATGGTTATGAAAAATAACTAAAAGAAACTGGGGAAAACAGCCATACCACACTGTGTAAAGTAGCATTATGACTGAGCTCATAAAAAGAGATGCTGACTGAAGAATTTAAAGTTTTTCAAAACTTTTGATCTTGTTTATTCATGTGAAGTTTTGATGTGAAAGCTTGATGTCAGCTGTAAAGAGAAACATCTCTCAAGACAAAAATAAAAAACAGACCTCCTGTTGAAATGTACCCAACGATAACCAACAAGTTTCTGATCTTGAAGAGAACATCATGCGAGTGTCTTGCATTTAATATTATCTTATGCCAAGGAGCCCTACTTTTTCTTCTCATTATATTTTCGTCATAGATAAGTGTTTGGTTTCACATATTTGATAAAAAAGAAGGTTGCTGGAGTAGACTCAGTAAGCCTTATTAAAATAACTACCCTGTTATATTTACTTTGCACATAGGTCCTGAGATAGCATGCTGTTTTGTGAGGACCCATATGCAAAGTAAATACAACAATTACTCTTTGTACTTGTGATAAGCAGATTCATAAGAACCTCTTTGTATTTAACTCTGAGCTCTAACTCAGCTGAGAGGAATCTGAGCCTGTCGTTTCAAATATTTCTAGATTTAATTTATGAAATTATTACTTTTAACTTTCATTGCAAAATATCAGTAGAAATAATTTACTTAACATTTAAGCATTATATGTGCAGAAAGAATTTGTGCAAATTAGTGCAGATTTTTCCTTCCTGTTGGTGGTATATGCTTGCATCTAGCATCTTACTGGAGTTGTTCAAAACAGAGTGACATTGATTATAGTATTCCGGTGATAACAGACAAATTACATTTGAAACATTTCATCAGTACATGGATGATGGTTGTCTTTGTTTCTAACAAAATTGTCTTTATATGTATACAAAATTCTTGCAAATAAGATACAGTATTTATTCTATAAAACAAGATAATTACTTGGATATTTGCTTCTAATAGCAACACAAAGGGCTTTGGAAATGGCATCATTATGGAATTGATCTGGGTTTGCAGAGGAGAGAAGAGGCTGTTCTTTTTACTTAAAAGGAATACAAAGAGAGCCTAGATATGCCACATGAACAGAAAGTGCTCTTCAAATGTCACTCATGACCCAACACAGACAGGGAAAGGTTGACATACATTTAAAATCATACAGAAAGGCCTGAGAAATAGTTTGCCTTCAACTAGTTTATTCATTTTTGTACATTCAGAGAGGTTGAAAATGCATTCCCATCCATCTGTCAGTGTTCTAATGAACCCTTCAGCAGGTAATGGAAAAGGTTCATTATACTTGCATGGAGCAACATAAAACGCGTGTTCAAAAACCTGAAAAGACTACAGGACAATGTATTAGTGTTTCTAACGGCAACATGTATTTTAGTTCTGACCTTGGACAGATATTTAGGTAAATTTGTGAACATGTTTTTAAAATATGATTCCTTGCTAAAAGTGAAAAATAACAGTACATTACTATTTGAGCATTTTTAGGAAGAACATCTAATGGGTTTCTATATACACAGATATATTAACTCTGTGTGAGAAACACACAAGTTGTAGGGAAATAAGGTCAGGAACCTTGTGTAAAATTGTAAGATGCTACTGATAATAAATCCAATACAGAAGTTTTTTAATGAATGACAATGAACAAAAGAAACAGTAGGGAATAGGGGAAAAAATAAATAAGTGCCACATGGAAAAATCACAATGGAGAAAAGAATATTCCCAACTATGACAGAAAACCACAGTTTTCCAGTGAAAGGGATTAACTATATCATATATTTACCAAGCATATTATTTTCATTTCAGATTTCTTCAAGTCAATAGATTCTCCCTAGAGGCTCTATAAAAAGGATGAGTTTTGAAGAGTTACTTGAATGAAGACAGTGGCTTAACTCATGCATAGAAGTCTACAAAAGTTAATAGTGAGATCTAGAATAAAAGCCCAAAAGGAGAAAGTTATTAGGACAAAACAGAGAACAAGAGATCAGTAAGAGACACTCTGTAGTAAAGAGAATTGGGAAAAAAAATCTATAAAAATGAGAAACCACAGAGCTGGGAAGACCTTTGAAGATGGTTTTCAGTCTAATATAAAGTCCTTTTGCATTCACAGGAGTCTTTTCATTGACTACAGGGAATTTCTGATGAGACCATACAAATTTTGCCTTGATGATCTGAAGGCACTTTCTTTTTATTTAAGCTATGATAACAGGAATACAGAGTGTTTCAAAAGATCATCATAACTCTAAATAACATAAACTGCCTGTCTGTAACTTCACTGTCCAATCTACAGTCCTGACTATCCATCAGAGATTACACAATTGATAAATGAATGCCCTGACAACTTTAGAAGTAGTATGTACTAACACAGAGAACTGTTCTGTTGTTTTCCAAACAAAAATTATCAAGCTTGCAAAAGTTCGTGGGGATGTTGCTATACCAATGCCAATGCTAGCTCACCAGAATTTAGTGAATCACAATTAACTCTCAGTACAAGGATTCTCCATGCAATCCAGCATGTATATTCTGTGTGTATATATATATATAGTTAAATCCTACATAAACAGCATTTAATATTGACATATAACATCCTACAATCAAATAAAGTGCCTGCATGCAATTCTTTTTTTACTGAAACTGAGCATACTATAGGCACTATCCCATTCAAATTTAGGTTGGGAATACTAGAATTCCAATAGCAGGTAATATGAGTGCTCATTAGAGATATGCAAGTAATTCATTACCTAAGTGTGCCTAATTTAACCATGCTTTCCCCTTGAATGAATCCTGCCCTAGTGGAAATCAGTGATCCAGCCCACACACTTCCAATCCTGTTGGCACTTTCAGTTCATATTTGCAATTTTTTTAAGAATTCTAAAAATTACCTTCTCTGTCATCTCTTCTGATCTCCATTGGGTATTTATATTCAGCAAGTATAATTATTCTTTTGGCAAGCTAGTGAAAATTAAACCCTTACAAGCAAGGGGGGAAAAAAGCAAGAGAGTGAGGAAGCAAGGAAGAGAAAGAAAATCCAGTTTCAAGGGAATTTATCATGATCTTACTAGTGCATAAGCAGAAGGCTAGTGCAGAAGGCTGGTACATATTGTGTACAAGTTACGAGTTTGTTCAGCAGAGTATATATTGAAACATGTACGTGAATAATGAGAAAAGCATTTCATGGATTCCTTCATATATCAATACTTTTTGGTTGTTGTAGTACACTTCTGCCTACAGTAGTGTTCAAAGATAATTTGCAACCTGCTATAAGAGAACTAGCCATCATGGTACTTTTCTTCAAAGCCACTTGCCCTGAAATGGAATAAATAAAATTTGGGTTACTGCAAGAGTGCGTGTTTTACACACAAAATACCCACAGAAAGCAGCATTACTGTAACCCTGCTGGGAAAGTACAATGAAAATGAACCAGAATGAAAGAAAGTACTGTGCTTAATGCATGAAGATAGAAATACAGAATAGAAGGTTAAGAGGTGGGAGCTTAATGGTCATTGTCTTATCATATTTTAAGAACCTCATCTTATTTTTGCCAAGGTAAATGTAGTGCCAAGCAAACACAGGTCCATATTTCTAGCTTTAATATCCAGTATAAATATGTTGCACGCTATTCACTTGGCAGAATAATCCTTAAAATATCAAAACATGTTAGGTAAGAACATTGTGTAAAGTGAAGGTTAAACTGAGTTTGAGGATTCTAGGTTGTCCGTGAATGGTGCAGCATAGCTTCCACTTAGATATGATCATATCTTGTGATAAAGAATGGATAATCCACTTAATTGAAGGAGGGAATATAACCTTTCAGCTCTGAATCAGTAAAAAAGAAAAAATTATCATGGCCAAAAATTTTTGTTATTGGATAAACTCTGGATTTGGCAGTCAAAAATATTTCAGTGTAATTTAAAGTAAAAATAAAAGAATAGTCTTGGACTAGATGGGAAGCTTTGTCAAGAAAAGTTAAGGAAGTACTACTGCAAGACAAGGCGGGGGGATGGGGGGAGAAGACAGGAAAGTATTTAAAAGTGACATTTTCCTTATTACTGTGAGTTCCATTCAGCTTCCCTTAAGAGTTCCTCTGACTGTGTATTCATTGACCCTGCAAAATATTTGGGTCCACGCTTACTGCAATAGATGAATAGCTGAAAATTCCAAAAGTGAATTTTAAGGGCTCCCACCATGGCAATTAGTCATGCCATGGGTGCTCTGTGAAGGAGCCTGGAGACTTAAACCACTGGGAGGTCTGATTCTCACTGTATTTATCTCCCATTCTGCAATAGTGATGACCTCAAGTATCCCAATTCCTATCAGGCCCACAGATCCTAAAACTCAAAGTATCTGATCACTAAACTGAATTTGCTGGTCTGTTAAGAATGCCAGCCTCACTGAGCAACTGCAGGAAGCCTGTTTAAATTCAAAACACTATGTGCCAGCACTCTTGACTTTTTAAAAAAAATTATTCATTTTTGATTCAGCAAATTGAAAAAGGGTTTGTTTTTCATCCAGCTCAAACTGATTTTTTTAGCAAACAAAAAGATTCCCAAACCTGAATTCCTTTCTTTAACAGTCTCCAATGTTACAGGCCATTGAAATCAAACAATAGAGGTTTCAGCTCTACCTTTTGTAGTTGTTATGGTGTTCTTTAGACATTTAGTCCATCCTTGGTGTGAACATTTTGCATTATTAGCTCCTAGTTATTCCCTATTTACAATAAAAACAAAACAAAAACAATCAATCATGTCATTTAAAAGGAAAGTTCAAATACCAGTTGCTTGGTTTGCTAGCTTTTACACAGCTCTGAGAAGCTTAAACCCATGAAGGCCGGTTTAATATGGCTTTACGTCTGGCATTTCAATTATCCCATGCAAGCTCTGTTTTTCAAAGCTTAGGGGGTTCAACAGCTCTCTTGTGAGAACTCAGATGTCTGAAAGTATAGTTTATATATTGTATAAAGCACATACATCTGCACATATATCTAATATCTGAAAAATGTGTCATAAATTATCCGCAGACAAAACATGTCCAATGTCTAGGAGATTAGTGCATTAGTAGTTATAGAAGTTACAAAGACCTTATATAGAGTGACAATGATTTTTCTCCTCTCATTAATAAATTACATTTCTGCAATCACAGTCCTCTACAGTTTACCAAATCTGCTCCTGTGTCTGTTTCCCTGTAGAGTACCAAGTTTTGCCCTAAGTCCTTGAAGCCAGACTAGTTTCTACTTTCTGTCTCAGTGAGGCTTTCACTTTTCCTTCACAGCAAGAAATTATTACCTCGGATTCGATTAAAATGCATTTAATGTATTTTTCAGGCAGGATCATTTGCTGTAGGATTAATATGCACCTCTGGTTTCAGAGTCTACAAAGACTCTTTAAAAAGAAGTATTTTCTCTTTTGGTCATTTGAATTTATCAAGAATTACAAAATGAAATAATCCATAAGATTGCAGCTATCTATTGATAGCTTCACCTTTGCAAACAATCCTTTCTTTTTTGTTTAATGTAGTATTTTTAACAACTGCAATGACCATGTAATCTTGAATGTGCGACACATTAAAAGATGCACATGAATCCCAAATGCTGGTTGGTTTTTTTTTAATTAAAAAAAAAAAAAAGTGTCTTCATTTATGTGAGTTTTGATATCCTGAGCAATGTAATCTTATTTCATGGGACACAGTTGAAAAGAATATGAAAATCCATTTCCCACTGTGTTGGAAGTGACAGTTTTAATAAATAACTATTAACTTCAGGTAAATATTTTTGGCTGACCATTAAAATAACAAAACAAAACAAAAGAAAACAAAGCAAACAAACAAAGACCAAATTCCACCCACCCCCCAAAAAAACCAAACTAAACCAAAACAAAACATAGAGACTTGAGGATTATTTGCAGGTTGAAAAGATGGACATCTATTGAAGAGCACATGACAGATTTCCACTATCTAGTATAAGCCATATGTGTTTCTTACATACTACACTTGAAAGTTCCCTGTCTTACTGCATTGACCTTATGATCCCTCAAGTCCCAGCTCTGGATTTAAACTCAATCTCATTTTGAGTTTCCATTCTGTTGGCAGCAGAGTCATTCTTCACTGCACTGCTCAAGCCAGAAAAGGCTTCCTGACTCAGAGGCAGACTCAGATAAGCAATGGCTAGAAGAGAAGTTGTAATTGCACAAGCTCTTTCTTTCCCCCAACAGATATTACTACAAATGAGTGCCACTGAAAATTCTTGAGCTTCAGCTGGGGAGATAACCTTATAGGCAATTGTGAATCTAACATGGTGTCCAGATTAGCAAAGTAGACGGAGGAAAAAAAAAAAGCTTGCATTATTTAACCCCTTCCCCAGCAGACACACATTTTTCTGCTAGGCCTTGTTTGTTTGTTTCAGAGTGGATTGGAGTTTTTTTGTGGGGGTGTGGTTTGGTTTGGTTTATTGTTTTGGGTTCAGGCGTTTTATTGGTGGTGGTCTTGTGTTGCTGTTTGTTTATTCATTTTGTTGTTTTTTATATCTTGGGTGGGGGCTGTTCATTTTGGGAGTTGTTGGTTTGTGTTTGGCTTTTTTTTTGTTTGTTGGTTTGGTTGCCATTTTGGGTTGCTGTTGTTTGGGGCTTTTTTTTCCCTCATTTGTTTGATTAGTTGGTAAGAAAGGTGTCAGAAGTAAGGAAGATGAATATGGAGACCTAGCCTGAATATTAGTGAAAAACACACAGACTTTTAACACCACAAAATCAGGTAAGAGAAATCAGGGCAAGCTGAAATAACAATTGCTCTGTTTTCTTCTGCCCGCCCTGTACACAACCATTGTAATGACAGCTGCAGCTTCTCCTCACTGAATGTACAAATCAGACACTGCTAGTTAAATAGCAGCTACTCTGTGTTTACTTTATCCTCATTATTCAGTGAACACACCACACATCCTTCCCAAAATTGTGTTCAGATCATGTCTTGATACCAAAATATTAGCTTCCTCAAGAGTTCTTGTTTCTTCCACTACAGCTTTTTAGTTCTAAATGTGAACAATTTATTCACATAACAACACTGTGCAGCATGCAGTAGCATTGTTGAGCATGTTTAAGCATGTTTCACAAAGGAAAGCTAACGTGCATCTGCTGAAACCAAAACCAGAGAGGTGTGAAACAAATTTCAGAGCTCTAGGGTCTTTCTTTTTCCAGCAGTTAGCACTCCACAGCCTCCCACAGGCTCTGAATAGATAGCCCTGGGCCTTGGATGCCACTACAAGGCAAGGCACTCTGCACATCTGACTTGGTGCGTTGCAAGCTGTCACACAGATAATACCAAACACACAACAAGGAAGACTTTCCTGAAAGCTTCAGTTAAGTCACATATGACCAGGCTAATTTCAGGCATGAAAAAAGTTCTTCCCTAAATTTCCTTTCCAGACATTGAAGAGGATGACAGCATATCTGGTGCAGGCAGCTGATCTAGCTTTCTCACTATCAATATCAGAGGGATGCTACAGAGGAAAACGTCTAGTTTTTGAAGGATTGGAGGGTGCAGGTGAATGAGAAGCTGGACATGAGCAAACAATGTGCACTTGCAGCCCAGAAGACCAATCACACACTAAGCTGTATCAAAACAAGTGGAGCCAGCAGATCAAGAGAGGTGATTCTGCCACTTTACTCAGCTCTGGTAAGAGCTCACCTGGAGTACTGCATCCAGCTCTAGTTCCCTCAACACAGGACATAGACATGATGGAGTTGGTCCAGGGGAGGGCCACAAAAAAGATCAGGGGGCTGGAACACCTCTCCTGTGAGGACAGGCTGAGGGAGCTGGGCTTGGTCAGCCTGGAGAAGAGAAGGCTCAGGGGAGACCTCACAGTACATGAAAGGGGCCTGCAAGAAGGCTGGAGAGGAATTGTTTACAAATGCCAGTACTGATAGGACAAGGAGAGGTGTTTTTAAATTAGGGAAGAGTAAATTTAGAGTGGATTCTAGCAACAAGATCTTTACCATGAGGGTGGTGGAACACTGGGACAGGTTGCCCAGGGAGGTAGTTGAGACCATACCCCTAGAGACATTGAGGTTCAGACTGGAGAGGCTCAGAGCAACCTGATCTAGTGGAGTATGTCCATGCTCACTGTAGGGGGCTTGGACTAGGTTATCTTTGAATGTCCCTTGCAACCCAAACCATTCTATGATTCTGTGAATATTTTCTAGTTCTGAGCTTCTAGTTAAGTTTTTTTTTTCAACTCTGAGCTTCTCATCAACCAGACTACTTGCATTTTCCTCAGTAACTGTTCTTGTCCAATCTCCACTACTTCTCTCCCAGATATATAAACCCTGTTTACCTTGTCAATATAATTTGTCACCTTTGCTCTTATCTCCATCTTTCACATTCCTGCCTAGATGCAACTGCAATCACCACCACCCATGGACCACTCTCTGCCTCTTATGTGGCTCCTGCCATCTCTTCCTCCTGCTGATTGTGGTATTTCTTCCACCTAAATCCCTCATTTCAGAGAATCATAGAATAGGGTTGGAAGGGACCAAAAGGATCATCTAGTTCCACCCCCATGTGCCATGGGCAGGGACACCTCACACTAGATCAGGTTGCTCAGAGCCATATCCAGACTGGCCTTGAAAACCTCCAGGGATGGGGCTTCTACCATCTCCCTGTGTGGTTGCAGTGTCTCACCACCCTCGTGGTGAAGAACTTCTTTCTAACATCCAATCTGAATCCACCCATTTCATTAGTTTTTTTACATTCCCCCTAGTTCCATCATTACCTGACACCCTAAAAGGTCCCTCACCAGCATTCTTGTAGGCCTCCTTAAGATACTGGAAGGCCACAATAAGGTCTCCTCACAGCCTTCTCTTCTCCAGACTGAACAGCCCTAACTCTCAATCTGTCTTCATAGGAGAGGAGCTCCAGCCTTCTGATAATCCTCATGGCCCTTCTCTGGACAGGTCCCAGCATGTCCATATCCTTCTTATAATAGGGGCTCCAGAACTGGATGCAGTACTCCAGGGGGGATCTCACCAAAGTGGAGTAGAGGGGGAGAATCACCTCCCTCAACCTGCTGGTCACACTTCTCTTGATGCAGCCCAGGATATGATTGACTTTCTGTGCACACTGCTGGCTCATGTTGAGCTTCTCATCCAACAGTACCCCCAAGCCCTTTTCTTCAGGGCTGCTCTCAAGCCTGTTGCTGCCCAGCCTATATTGGTGCGTGGGATTGCCCCGACCCAGATGCAGGACCTTGCATTTGGTCTTGTTGAACCTTATGATGTTGTCATGGGCCCACCCCTCCAGCATGTCAAGGTATCCCCTCCTTCCAGCATGTCAGCTCCACCACAGCTTGGTGTTGTCAGCAAACTTGCTGAAGGTTCACTCAACGCTACTGTTGATGTCACCAACAAAGATGCTGAACAAGATTGGTCCCAGGACTGATTCCTGTGGGACTCCACTTGTCACTGGCCTCCACTTGGATATGGACCCACTGACAGCCACCCTTTGGGTGCAGCCGTCAAGCTAGTTCTTTATCCACTGAATGGTCCATCCATAGAACCCATCCTGCACCAGCTTGGAGACCAGGATGTGGTGCAGAACAGTGTTGAATGCTTTACTCAGGTCTAGGTAAATGACATCAGTTGTTCAGCCTTCATCTATTGATGTTGTGACATTGTCATAAAAGGCCACCAGTTTTTTCAAGCAGGATTTGCCCTTGGTGAAGCCAAAATACCAGCAGTATGCCCAGGTGGCATTCAATGGCATTCTGGCCTGTATTAGGAAGAGTGTGGCCATCATGAGCAGGGAAGTCATTCTGCCTCTGGACTCAGCACTGGTTAGGCCACACCTTGAGTACTGTGTCCAGTTCTGGGCCCCTCAGTTTAGGAAAGATGTTGAGTTGCTTGAATGTGTCCAGAGAAGGGCAACAAAGCTGGTGAGGGATTTGGAGCACAAGCCCTATCAGGAGAGGCTGAGGGAGCTGGGGTTGCTTAGCCTGGAGAAGAGAAGGCTCAGAGGAGACCTTATTGCTGTCGACAACTACCTGAAGGGAGGTTTTAGCCAGGTGGGGGTTGGTCTCTTCTGCCAGGCAACCAGCACCAGAACAAGAGGACATAGTCTCAAGCTGCACCAGGGGAGGTTTAGGCTGGATGTTAGGAAGAAATTCTTCATAGAGAGAGTGATTGCCCATTGGAATGTGCTACCTGGGAAGGTGGTGGAGTCACCATCACTGGAAGTGTTTAAGAGGAGACTGGATGGAGTGCTTGGTGCCATGGTTTAGTTAATTGGATAGTGTTGGGTGATCTGGGAGGTCTTTTCCAACCTGGTCTGTCTATTCTATTCTATTCTATTCTATTCTATTCTATTCTATTCTATTCTATTCTATTCTATTCTATTCTATTCTATTCTATTCTATTCTATTCTATTCTATTCTATTCTTCTTCTGCCTCAGCAGTGCCTCTAGGAGGATCTGCTCCATGATCTTACCAGGCACAGAGGTGAGACTGACTGGCCTATAGTTCCCTGGGTCATCCTTCTTCCTTTTTTGAAAATGGGGTAATGTTTCCCCTTTTTCTTCCCCAGACTGCCATGACTTTTGGAATATAATGGAGTAGTTTAACAACCACATCTACCAGTTCCCTCAGGTGTATTGGGTCCCCTGGACATGAACACTTTCAGGTTCTTCAGATGGTCACAAACCTGATCTTCACTCACAATGGGCACTTCTTTCTTCCCGTCTCTGCCATTATCTTCTGTTATTCCAGGAGTGCAGCTGGAGTACTTGCCAGTGAAGATTGAGGTAAAGTTGTCATTGAGAACCTCATCCTTCTGTATGTCACCAGTTCACCTGTTTCCTTTCTGAAGGGGGCCACACCTTCCCTAGTCTTCTTTTTACCATTAATATACCTATAGAAATTGTTACTCTATCCTTGATCTCCTTGGCTAAAGCTCTAACTGATACATAGCTTTTATAACCAGGTCTCTTGCTGCTCAGGCAGCTTTCTTTCATGTCCCCCCATTCTAGCTGTCCTTTCTTCCACTGCTTGTAGAGTTTCTTTTTGTGTGACAGCTTGTCCAGGAGCTCCTTACTCATTTATCACTCCATGCCTGCTCCTCACCTCACTGAAACTAAGCCAGACTGTAATTCTCAGTTCTGTTTGGCCATAAAGTGGACAAATACTGAAAACACATACAAAAATCTCCCTGTGGAGACCAAGAGCCCTCTGCAAGCACTGTACTGGAAGAAAAGTACTGCTCACCCTAATATACATGGATATAGATATTTAGGGATGGTTCATGTGCAGTCAGGTCACACCACTGATTTCTGAGAGATAAAGCAAGATCAATTCAGACACAAATCACAGACTTTAGCTGCCAAATGCTAATGTTGTTACTGAGCCAGGGCAAACTGGGGTATTTTTAAAATGTGCATAACCCACTAAATGTGGGTTGTTTTCCCAAAGAGAGATACATTTTTTTGCAATTCCAGGTTCATTTTCCAAAGCAGAGAGTTACAAGAGAGCTTTTTAAATTTTATTTTAATAATATACTTTGCCTCTAGACATTTTTGCCTAGGCAGTTCTTGGCAAGGGAAAATGTCAGATAACTTAATTTTGGCAAAGTTATAAAGAACTGAAAACAGTCCCCTATTGAAAGGTTCTTTATTCAAGAAATTGTGTTACCACTTCATTTATGAGAGTTTGCCCATGTGATGAAATTTTCTGGATTTGCTTAACAGCAATGAATCCCTCTGCTGATACACTTACTCGTTCTGGAGCATTTCAAAAAGCACTAACTCCAGATTCCTGATGCATCCATTTTTCTGTTTCACTTTCGTGGAGTTTAGCCAAGTAAAGCATAAACTTCTTTGTTCTGACAGAGGATTAGTTAGACCTCCCAAGCTAGCAGTCCATCTGCTCTGCCAGCTAATGCTATTGTCCCAGAGACGCCACCTCCCTCATTGTTCCACCGAACAATCCACACCAGCTCTTTTCTCAGCTGACACTGACAAGTACATGTCAACCCGTTTGCATTCTCCCGCACACATCTGTGACTCTGAATATAGCCTTTCACAGTTTTCAGGCGGTTTAAGGCCTAGTAAGAGTCACAAAATACAATTTCAGAAAAATAAGAATATACTCAAGATTTTTAATTGCACCAGATTAGTTTATCTCATCAATTCAATGTCCAGATCTGTGTTTGATTTGCTGCCTTCTACTCTTTTCTTCCTAAACACATACCAGTTAGCACTACAGTATGAAAAAAAAAAGTGTTTTTAAAGCATTCAGCAAATTTAAAATACACTTACTTATGAAGAAAATTAGATTCTCTACTATAAAATGTTCTGGTCATTTTTAAAAATAGATATAAGAGAGTACAACCTCCTTCACTGGTTTTTTGGGTTGAATCCACAAAATAAGACCAAGATAAGGAAATCAGTTCCTGCCATTTGGTCCCTCAAAAAGCTTTTGCTGAATGAACTAATGCAATCCCCAAACAGAATTTGTTAGCAATGACAACAAAATGCTGATTGCTCCCAGTATCTCAAAGAAAAAGCAAGAGATGGAATGAAACTATAGTTGTTACAGGTGGTAGGAATCCAAGATTATTGATAAGGCACAGACCAAACTCAGGGCTCTATCCCTTACTATGTCTAACACTCCTTCATTCAAACCTCAGGTGGACTTCATGTGATCCAAAACAATTCATCCTTATTTGCCAATGGCTGTTATTCAATGACAGAAAATACAACAATGTAAATGGATAAAGTCATTATACTTTAAAACAACAAGATAAAACTGCAGCTGTTGCCTACAGCACAAAAGTATTTAAGGATAGAATGAAACAATGCGTCTACTTGTTGGCACAGTGTCTGTATAAGACACATACACACACACACACAAAAAAAAGCTACTTTTGCTGATTTTAAGTCACTTAGAGTGTTATTTACTAAATGTTCCAAAAAGGAGAGAAGCCTCCAAACCAGGAATTGAAACTGTCTACCATAACAGACCACATTCTCAAAATGTCCTTCAACCAGTTTCTATGGTGACACTCAGATGGGAACCACAATGTCTACAGCTCTTGGACCCGGGCAGTAGATGGTAGGTACCGGCATTAAAACAGTAGAAGGTGGGAAAATAATCCATGTTCTACAGATGATGAACAATCTTTTAAAATTTTAATTTCATTTATGTCAGTGTAAACCTATCTCCAGAGAATTCTCTGGAGTGAATTCTATCTCCAAATAGAAGGCATATAACAATTATCCACTAGTGTCCCAGTTTGAGTAAATTGGTTTTAAATTGGAACAACTTGTTATACAAAAGGGGGAGTTGGTGGGGGATGTATTTTTGCCTGAGACATGTGATTAGATTTAAAAATTGAAAGGGAAGATCCCATACTCTGGGCACAGGCTGACAGACCCATAGAGCCCGCTCTCTATTTTGTTTTGTTTTTGGTTTTGGTTTGGTTTGGTTTGGTTTTGGTTTTTGTTTTGTGTGTGGTTGTTGTTGTTGTTTTTGTTTTGTATTGTTTTAATTTCTTTCTCCTTCCTCCTGTTTTGAAAAAAAAAAAAAAATCTTACTTTTCTTTTTTCCCATAGAGGACAAAACCACTCACAATTTGTTTTAATGCAAGCATAAGCAGCAAGGTGACATATAATCAAGTATTCCCAGACTGGTGTTTTTCTGCCAATTCCTGCCCTATATCTATGGTGTAAGAATGCTCCTTCAGAATTTCTTTTTATTGTTTTCTCATGCAGATCACTGTGACCTATGCTGATCTTTGTGACAGTAGATGGTAATAGGAAGTCTTTTCCATCACAGCAAATCTTTTTTGTAAGCATATAAAAGGTTTGTTCACTAAATGTCCAACTAGAAAATACTCCTCAGTGAGGAAACTAGTTCTGATTTACCTATAATAACCCAAAGAACAATACGAAAAATGTGCAAGGGCAACAGTGAATCAGCAGTATTTCCTTTTTTTCAACAAGAGGCCACTTGAAATCAGAAAGAAAAGGAAGGAAGGAAGGAAGGAAGGAAGGAAGGAAGGAAGGAAGGAAGGAAGGAAGGAAGGAAGGAAGGAAGGAAGGAAGGAAGGAAGGAAGGAAGGAAGGAAGGAAGGAAGGAAGGAAGGAAGGAAGGAAGGAAGGAAGGAAGGAAGGAAGGAAGGAAGGAAGGAAGGAAGGAAGGAAGGAAGGAAGGAAGGAAGGAAGGAAGGAAGGAAGGAAGGAAGGAAGGAGAATATTTTCACAGAAATTATTCTGTAAGAAAAATAAATTTGTGTGTGTCTATATATATATATAAAATACACACAACAGCTGAACTTTTTCTGCATTCTCAGCCTGGATGGCTTTCCCACATCTGGTGTAACCTAAGAAAACAGATTCATTTGGTCCTAACTGTTTAAAGTGTAGGAGACATCCCTTCAAAAGCAACCACCTTCTCCTGAATTGCAAAGCATTTGTGCTCCTCTAGATTAGAAAACAGTAGACTGGAAAATTGCAGGAGATTGGTTTCTACAGACTTTCTGTTTACAACTGCAGTCTGTAACAAGACAGCTATGACTCGCTCTGTAAAGGAGCTCGCCTGCAGCAATTGCCTCGGAGGAGTGCAAGGATCTTCTGTTTGTTCCAATAGTAGATCTCTACCAAAAATCAGTGTGGTAGTCTGAAATTCTCTCTTATTCCTGTATTCCTCCAATTTTTAGCATTATTTTTTTTTGTTCAGGCAATCAGCCTAAGGATCATTAAGAAGACTAGAATCTTGCCTGAGTTTAATAAAAATATTATGTGGAGAGGAAAAAAACAAATTCCAAGTAATGAAATAACAGGGAATTGCTATAAAAAACCCTCTCATAATCAGATACTGCTTTTATCACATCATATGCATTAAACTTCTCTAAACTGATGTCCTTTTCATCCTAATGTACTAAATTAAATATCTGCTCCTTGTAGAATTTGATTCATCTAAACTAGATTAAAATCAAATCATGAACAAAATCAATTTCACTTAAAGTACAATAATCCCAGCCCACTAAGGCCCCCTTCTAGTAATCACAATAAATGCTGTCTCTGCTTCCATTGTCATCCCTTATTTTTTCTTCCTAGCCTTTCACTGGATGCATAATATTCATATCATATTATAAATTATGACCTTGTGTATCTCATTCATATCTTATTAGAGCAAGTTGGCCAAGAAGCCAGAGGCAAGACAACCTCATTCAAACATTCCTCCAGGGTTTTCAGGTCAAGTCATTTTTTTTTAAATTGGGATTGCTATAAACCTCAAGGGATTTCTTGATTTAAGAAAGAACTACAAATATTTAAGCTGTCTTGGGGGGATTATGCTGACATTGGATCGTGGGATTACCTCCCTCATAAGACTCAAGGGATTTGGACTGGTTTGGCATCTTGTCAGAAAACTGGGCAAAAATGCTTCTTACGTGATGTTAATCAGATATTAAATCATTCCTCACTGTAAGCATGTCAAAAGATAGCAAACAAAGGGAGAGGAAAGCAGTTGCTTTGAGATGTGCAGGAAACAAAAGCAATCCTTTGACATACTGTAGTATTTTGGCTTTTTCATAAAGCTGTACAATTGCTGGTGACAATGGGTCAAAATCCTGGGGAGCGGGTGGGGAGGGTGGGAAATAATTTCAAATAATCTTATATACCAGTCATCTGAGTGTGTCCCCCGGATTTGCAGACGATCACTACCAGCAAGGTGGGTTCTAATTAAATATTTCTACTAATAATTAACACTTGGCAGTTCTACAACACAGCATCATTTATCTGGGAGTGCTTTAATCTAATAACCAAGTCTCACAACAGTCTTCAACAACAGGAAACTGTGATTGTAGCTAATGAAGTTAGAACTGCAAGATAGGTTTAGGCAAAACTCCCTCTGTTCTGGTCAGATCCAGGCTCTGGCTAAGATGTGAGACCAGACTTGAATTGCAATTGAAGCTGTCCTGTCAAGAACAGCACTTCAATACATTCTCTGACCATCAAAAGTAAGTGCAAAAAATGTCATTCTCCTTCAGTAATTTCATTCTCTCTCTCTCTTTTTTTTTTTTCCCCAAAGCAGAAGTTAGCAAGGGAAAATGACAGAAGTTAAAGCTGTTCACCACTGGAACAATAAAAAGAACAAAAGCCAGCAACATCCAGAAATAAAATGGCTACTTGAGAACTCTCTGCTTGGTTCTGCCAAATGTAAAGGGTCAATGCCAGATCATCATACTGAGAAAAAATATTTTACAGAAGGAACGTTGAACGGAAAAGTGTCTCTTAGAAAGGGGTCTTGTCAAAAAGGGACGCAACCCCCCCAACTAAAGCACATTTTTGTAAACTTATTCAACAAAATAAAATTGAAAAAGGCAGACAGAATCACAGAGTGGTCTGGGTTGGAAGGGACCTCCAAAGGTAATCTAGTCTAAGCCCCTTGCAGCAAGCAGGAACATCCTCAACCAGATCAGGTTGCCCAGAGCTCTGTTGAGTCTCACTTTGAATATCTCCATGGATGGGGCCCCAAACCACCTCCCTGGGTAATCTGTTCTGGTGTTCCACTACCCTCATCCTAAAGAGCTTGTTGCTAGGACCCAGTCCAAATCTACTTTTCCCCGATTTATAAACATTGACCCTCATTATACCACTACAGGCCATCAGTTTCTCTCCATTCTTCTTGTAGGTCCCCTGCAGGTACTGGAAGGCTGCCATTAGGTCTCCCTGGAGCCTTCTCTTCTCCACGCTGAAAAAGCCCAGCTCCCTCAGCCTGTCTTTGTAGCAGAGATTCACCAACCCCTGATCATTTTTGTGGCCCTCCTCTGGACCCGCTCCACTAGGTCCATGTCCTTCCTATATTGAGGACTCCAGACCTGTACACAGTACTCCAGGTGAGGTCTCACCAGAGCAAAGTGGCAAAATCACCTCACTCAATCTGGTGGCCATGCTTCTTTTGATGTGGACCAGGACATGATTGGCTTTCTGGTCTGCAAAGTGCACACTGCCTGTTTACATTCAGTTTCTTGTGCATCACCATTCCGAAGTTGTTATCCACATGACTGCTCTCCATCACCTCATTCCTTAGTCTTTATTGATAGTGAGGATTGTGCTGGCCCAGCTGCAGAACCCTGCACTTTCTCTTGTTGAACCTCATGAGGTTCACCTGGGCTTACCTCTCTAGACTGTCCACAACCCTGAAGTCACATGGAAAACTGAAGAGGAGCATTTTTTTGGTTGATTTTCCAACACACACACCCCTTCAGCTGCTTCACTGGAGAAAGGAGACTATTTCCTTCTTCAAAGGCATGTTTACACCTTCATCCAACCTCATTGTCTTCAGACATATCTACTCTCTACCTGTGTAGCCTCACGTATCACCTGTACAACATATCATGCAGACACAATCAAGGTTAGTTTCAAACTGGAGAGGCAGAAGATAAAGTAAATCGGGCTGTGATGGAAACTCAATCATATGTCTCTGCTTTTTAAGGGTCCCTTATAGGACTCACTGTTGGGAGAAATCTGTCTCTTGATGCATAGAAATCCTTTACGTGACAACTCCATTGAACCAAAATTTAGCTGTAATAGTCTCTTTTAAACACAGTCTTTCTTCTCTGTTTCTTTAAAGCAGTGCAAGAATCACAGTGTACATAAAAAGAAAGACTGGCTATGATGAAAAAAAAAAAAAAACAAAAAAGAAAAAAAAAAAAAACAAAACCAAACAATCCTAACTAAACTTGACAGGAAACTACTTTCCACTCACTCATGAAGAGATTCCAGCATCACTGACAACAAGCCCTGCTGATTGGGGTCAGTCACTTTTCAAGCCCAAGGGGACCGTCTTTTCCAACTTCAATCACAGTCTTATAACTCCCCTATAAATAAACATACCAAGGAATAAAAAAAGCAAGGAGAAACAGCAGTCACACTCCACATACAATGGTGGCATCCATTAAACTGCAGTAATAATGTTTGTGTTATAGGAAATCCAGAGAAGAATGAATCAGTCTTCTTCACACAGCTGAAACAAGCTTTATTTGAACCATGTTTATAACTTCGAATGCTTTGGTAATTTTACTAGCACATCTGCCCAGACAAATGCATTATAAACACTAAACACCATCTGAGAAGCTTCTAACTTTTTATGATCACAAAAGAAATAATGTAATAGAATGTGTCAGATGTTTAACTAACAAGAAAATGAATGCTCATTTTTAATGCTGATTTTGAATAGGATTTGGTGCTTAGCATTCCAAGGGCCCATTTTTTTCATTGAATCTACAACTGAGTTTTCAAGCCATCTTTCTGTAAAACAGGCAAATATAAATCATGATGTCACATTAGTCACATCCCAAAATTCTGATGATTTTAAAGGGGAGAGCAACACTTATTTTCTAGTATCATGTATCCTGAGATAGTCCTATGACACAGTCTAAGCGTGTCTGAAGGGAGGGAAGCAGAAAGAGGAGACAAGAGATTAACATTAAGAGATTTCAATTTATGAATCATAAACTGTTATACTGAATATGTATGAATTCAAATGTTTACATGGCTTCTTCTCTGAAAGTATTCATTGATCATTTTAACTTTTTCAGAATTTCTTGTGAACAGGAAATATTCCATTGGACAGCCTTAAGTTATCAAAGAAAAATGCACACATACATTTCTAAATGTCTTTTTTTGCTATTGAACAGAATAGAATAGAGTAGATCAGATTGGAAGAGACCTTCAAGGTCATTGCATCCAACCTATTATCCAGTCCACCTAATCAACTAAACCATGCAACCAAGCACCCTATCAAGTCTCCTCCTGAACACTTCACAGTATCACAGTATAACTAAGGTTGGAAGAGACCTCGAGGATCATCAAGTCCAACCTATAAACACAGACCCCATGACTAGACCATGGCACCAAGTGCCACGTCCAATCTCCTCTTGAACACCTCCAGGGACGGCGACTCCACCACCTCCCTGGGCAGCACATTCCAATGATGAATGATTCACTCGGTGAAGAACTTTCTCCTCACCTCGAGTCTAAACTTCCACTGGTGCAGCTTGAGACTGTGTCCCCTTGTTCTGGTGCTGGTTGCCTGGGAGAAGAGACCAACCCCCTCCCAGCTACAACCACCTTTCAGGTAGTTGTAGAGGGCAATGAGGTCTCCCCTGAGCCTTCTCTTCTCCAGGCTAAACAATCCCAGCTCTCTCAGCCTCTCCTCATAGGGCTTGTGTTCAAGGCCTCTCACCAGCCTTGTTGCCCTTCTCTGGACACGTTCAAGTGTTTCGATGTCCTTCTTAAACTGAGGGGCCCAGAACTGGACACAGTACTCAAGGTGCGGCCTAACCAGAGCAGAGTACAGGGGCACAATGACTTCCCTGCTCCTGCTGGCCACACTATTCCTAATGCAGGCCAGGATGCCATTGGCCCTCTTGGCCACCTGGGCACACTGCTGGCTCATATTCAGGTGGCTGTCAATCAGTACCCCCAGGTCCCTCTCTGTTTGGGAGCTCTCCAGCCACTCCGACCCCAGCCTGTAGCTCTGCATGGGATTGCCATAGCCAAAGTGCAGCACTCCGCACTTGGACTTGTTGAATGCTATCCCATTGGACTCTGCCCATCTGTCCAGTCTGTCAAGGTCCCGCTGCAGGGACTTCCAATAATAGTGAGTCCACCATCTCCCCAGGCAGTCCATTCCAATGGGCAATCACTCTGTGTGTGTGTATATATATATATATGTATATATAAATAGTTAATCTGCATCCATCCTGAATCTCTTCTTACATCAGTATTTCTTAGATTAAAAAAAAAACACAAAAACAAACAGGTCACTATTTTGGAAGTCCAGAACAGCACAAAAACAACCCCTAGGAACCTAGGGAGACTTGAAAATATTTTTCTATACATACCACACGTACCTCAAAGAAGCATCTGAATATCACAGCATTCTGGAAAATGACTACTGTTAGAATCTCAGGATATCAGGTGGTCCATCTCTCTAATATGAGGCAGGATTAACTATCCTTAGTAAAATCTGCCTAACCTCACCAATATGTAACTTGAGGAAATAGGCATTTCATAGCCTACTGCATAATCCACAATAATACTTGGAAAGTAAATTTAGCTAAAGAGATAGCATACTGATGCAATTTTGTCTAGCTTTTATGTAGGCAACCAGTGAATTAAATACTGTGTTCAGCATAAGTCCGTAACTATTCCTTCACTATTGACCTTGTGTGCTGGTTTGATAAGTTCTCTTCATAGTTGTAATATAAAACATCTGGAGTCAAGCACTCACACACAACTATCAATACATTAATCATGCCAAATAGGATCTCCCAGGTAGTGCCTAAGAATTGCATGAGAAATAGGAGGAACCAGTAGCAACTTCCTGGTGGTACAAAGCAAGCCATCTTTCTTTGCAAAAGGGTTAGTGAACAGGGGAGAATTTAGCCACATGGATGCAAACTGTGTTGCATTATCTGAAGGCCAAAGAATGGGTCTGATTAAGCTTTTATTAATGCCATCACAGCCAACAGGACAGAACATGTCTCTGGCTTAAAATAATTCAGACTAATTAATGCTATTCTGGTTTCATGCCATCTTTTAAGCATAAATTAGCATTCTGTAAATATTTAAGATGAGATTACATTACCTCTGTGAAATCACATTTCTCATCTGTTCCAGACAAAGGTATACACCAAATCCTTGAAAGAAAAACCTTCATCCTAGTGAGTACATAATTTATCAATAGAGCAATCCAAAATTAATATGACTGTATTTGAAACTTGAGCCTTTTTTCTAGTGATGTGTGCCTCTGGGAATACTGTGTACCAAACTTGAAAGTTTTAACTATTTCTCTTCTCCCAGGTTAATTGTATAAGGTAACTGCCCCACACAAATCCCATTCAGCCCTTTCTCAGCAGGTTCTAGAATAGCCAAAACATCACATAATGCTGTTCCATGAAAAAGGACAATGGGTTGTTTAAACACATGCTAGTAAAAGCTGCCTTTTTCAAACAAGGTTTAATGGTGAAGGATATACTTTCTCTTCTGAGGATTGGGATAGAGATTGCTTGTATGAACTGAAAATGCAGAAATCCTTGGGCCCTGACAAAGTGCATCCACAAGTGCTGAGGGAGTTGGATGATATTGCTGTACCGTTCTCCATCATTTTTGAAAGATCATGGAGAATGAGAGAGGTAGTTGAGGACTAGAAGAGGACCAATGTCATCCCAGTCTTCAAAAAGGGCAAGAAAGAAGACCCAGACAACTACAGACTAGTTGGCTTCACCTCCATCCCTGGAAAGGTGATGGAGCAACTAATTTTGGAGGTAATCTCCAATGACACAAAAGAAAAGAAGGTTATCAGGAGTAGCCAGCAAGGATTTACTAAGGGGAAATCGTGCTTGCCTAATCTGATAGCCTTCAATGAAAGTATGACCAAGTGGGTAGGTGAAGGGAGAGCAGTGGATGTCATCTATCTTGACTTCAGTAAAGCTTTTGATACTGTCTACTATAACAACCCCATAGGTAAACTCAAGAAAAGTGTGCTAGGTGATTGGCCTGTAGGGTGGATTGGTAACTGGCTCAACAACAGAGTTCAGAGAATCATGATCAGCAGCACAGCATCCAGTTGAAGGCCTGTGGCCAGTGGTGATCCACAGGGATCATTAGTGGGTCCTCTTTTATTCAACATCTTCATCAAGGACCTGGATGAAAGGATTGAGTGCACCCTCAGCAAGCTCACTGATGATACAAAACTGGGAAGGGTAGACAATACAATGGAAGGATGTGCTACCATCCAATGAGATATGGACTAGAGAACTAGATGAAAGACATGTAGTGTCCTGCATCTAGCACCAGCACAGACTAGGGCTTGTCCTGCTGAAAAGTAGCTCCCTGAAAAACTACCTTGGAGTCTTAGTGGACAGCAAGTTATCTATGGGACAGAAGTGTGCCCTTGTGGCCAAAAGGGCCAACAACATTGTGGGGTGAATCCAGAAGAATGTGTCTAGAAGGTTCTGCTCTCCCTCCACTCTGCCCTGGTGAGACCACACCTGGAATACTGTATCCAGTTTTGGCCTCCCCAGTTCAAGAGATCTACTGCAGAGAGTCCAACAGAGAGGTATAAGGATGACTGGGGGACTTGAAACACTCTCCTATGAAGAAAGACTAAGACAACTGAGGCTGTATAGTCAAGAAGACTGAGTGGGGATCTTACTAATGTCTGTATCTGAGGGGTGGTTGTCAAGATGAAGGTGACAGTCTCTTTTCAGTGGTGTGCAGTGATAGTACAAGGAGCAGCTACAAGCTAGAACATAAGAGGTTATACCTCAATATGAGCAGAAACTTCTTTACGGTGAGAGTGACAGAGCACTGCCACGCAAATTCAGCTGGTAGTACCTAGCACACTCCCTCACAGAATCACAGATACATTCAGGTTGGAAAAGACCCTCAGGATCACCAAGTCCAACCAACAGCCCTACACTACAAAGTTCACCCCTAAATCATATCCTCAAGCATCACATACAAATGACCTTTAAACACACCCAGGGTTGGTGACCCAACCACCTCTCTGGGCAGCCCATTCCAACTCCTGACCACTCTTTCCATTATTTTTTTTTCCCTAATGTCCAGTCTAAACCTACCAAGTCATAGCTTGAGGCCATTCCCTCTTGTTCTGTTACTAATTACCTGTGAGAAGAAACCAGCACCAGCCTCTCTACAATGTCATTTCAGGTAGTCACAGAGAGCAATGAGGTCTCCCCTCAGCCTTCTCTTTTCCAAACTAAACAGCCCCAGGTCCTTCGCTCACTCTTTGTAAGATTTATTCTCCAGACCCTTCACCAGTTTCATTGCCCTCCTCTGCACTCACTCCAGAACCTCAACATCTCTCTTGTGTTGAGGAACCCAAAACTGGACACAATACTCAAAGAGTGGCCCTCCCTCTTCTTCAGTCAAGTGCTCCAAAAGGAGGAGTTACATCTCTAATTCTTCAGCAAAACTAAGGAATGTAGAATGTGGTGGAGTCATCGTCCCTGGAGGCATTCAAAAGGAGATTGGATGTGGCACTTGGTGCCATGGTCTAGTCATGGGGTCTGTGTTTATAGGTTGGACTCGATGATCCTCGAGGTCTCTTCCAACCTTGGTGATACTGTGATACTTCTACCTCTCCATGCAAGCATGAATAGCATATACTGAGCACGGGCTCTAGTGACAGACACTCTGGGCAGGTAAGTAGAGGCTTAGTTTGTCTCATCTAAGAAAGTCAACACGAGAACAGCCCAGGAGAAACACCTGCTTTGAAAATACCACATGCAAGAGACAGGGATTTTAGCAAGCCAGAATCTTTAGTACTTGAACAAGTGTATGGATATATTGATGAAGCAGTGTTGGAGGTTTTATCAGCAGCAAATATTTTGGCACAAAAAGACTTGAACACAATGACAGCTATGAAGAGTTTTCAAGATTTCATTCCCATCTAAGTGCTGAACATACTCATATAATCAGTGATTTAAGGGATTAAAGTCCTTTAGCCCAAAATTCTCAGTGACTTTGTGGGATATTTAAACTATGCCAAAGCCACAGGAACTCACTTGTTTGAAACAGCTCATAAGAATACTTAGAGATTCACTTGTGTATGGCATGACTCAAAACTACTCTGATGACATTTGGAAATACAGCAATCACTTCCCAGCTCTGGCAAGGTAACAGATTAGTAGCTACTCTAAAATTCCAATGGGTGTTTGAAAGGTGATATTTTCTATCACATCAGAGCATCTGACATTTCATATTTTCTTACCAACTAATCCCAATTTCTTAAAGCCACCAAAGCAAATGCTTTCATTGAAATCAAGTCAACACATCTCTTCTAATAAATTTTCAAATGCATTCTAGTCACCTACAGTACAACCCTAAATTCATTTTCCAAATACTTCCTTAACATTTTGAGCTTTTGGGTTTCTTTGATGTCTCCTTATATGAAGTTGCTGGTTTCACACTTTACACTGACTTTTTAACACACATAATCATGTTAGCTACTAGTTAATTTGTTTTCAATGGTTAGAATAGCATTTTCAAAGATCTTTTAATCATTTAGAGAAAATTTTCTCCAGCCTTTTCTCAAGGTAAAGGGTTTGATCTCTGCAATAGAAGATTTTTAAATTAAATCATTATCCCATTTAAAAGTGGTGACTTCCTCTGTGACAAACAGCAGCACAAGGACATAAATAACAAAAAAAATTAATGATACATGTATCATAAATGTATTCAACACAAGTTTAGAAACAGAAAACCAAACCAATTCTCTTACAGTAATGATGTTTGTGAAATGAAGAGAATTTAATACAATGCTTTAATATAATTCCTTGCAAAACTCACAAGCCCATGATTTTTTTCAAGATGAGAATCCAATTTTGAAGATCTGGCTTCAGTATTGAAAGAATGCAGGCAGGGACAACCCAACCCTCTGTCCAAATATCTACATTAGGTAATATACAAGACATTATGTCAGTCATTAGCAAACCATACAGCTACTCTTCCTATAATGTGGACAGGGGTTACTGCATCAAATGTATGTTTCATTCTCTTGTAACCAGCCTAGCAGAAAATTACAGAAAGGTCTCTATGTTTAGCTAAAGTAAACCTGGGGCTAAAGTAAAGCAGTTGCTCTATCACCTGAAAACACCTCCCTGCACCAGAGAAGGGGAATTGGGAAAAGGAGACACACAGATTGAAATTAAAATTGAATTATTTAAATAGCCAAACTGGTTCCAACATCAGTACAAAGTATATAAAGTTATGCTCATCCCAGAGAGAAGAGAGAGTGTGTGAAAAATTTCTGGCAGGAGACTCCCCTCCTCATAGCAAATTTCCTCCTCTATTCTAAGTGTGATGCTCATGGTATAGGCCACAACTCTGAGCCAACTCAGGACAGCTGTCCTGACTGACCCTGAACTGCAAATGGCTCATGGCTTGCCTGTGGTTCTGTCCCAGGAAAAGCAGCACAAAGGTCACAATGACTTGTTTTCATTTGCAATGTTAAGATATGTTTTTAACTTGGCATTTTTAACAACAGCAACAAAAATCCATCAGCCTGTACTATCGCTGCTGTTACTGCCTGGGTCTTCCTCTGTCCTTGCTGCCCTCCTCCAGCCATGCATAGCTGCCATGTAGATGACAGCTACAACTTTAATAAACAAAAAGAAAAAGGGGAGAGTGGAAGCACGCAAGCAAAGAAACATCAGCTTGCAGCCTTGCAAGCTTGCTTCCTTGCCTTTTGCTTTTCTCAGACTGGATGAAACTGGAAACTAACAGAGCCTGCAGGGAAAAGAGGAGTGCTGCGAAAAGGGGGCACGCTGGTCGCTAAGGCCACCAGCTACTGCTCTGTATAGAAAGATTCTGCACTGATGTTACAATGCATCAGAACTCATAAATTACAGACCCAAATTAACTGTTGTGCTGCAGTCTACTGACACTGTGAGCTGTCAAGATTGAAGCAATTATGTACTTAAAGGAAATAAGATACAAGCTGTAGATTTAATGCTAAATTTGTTCCTCCTCTAGGACTGTCACATCTGAAGTAAGAATTTCCTCAAATTACCCATGAAACACATCCCCAACATTTGACCTAGACAATGTCTCCTCAGAAATAGTCTCTAAAATGGCGGTCCATAAGATACCATTAAGTATAAGGCAGCGTCTTCGTTTGCCTTCATGCATCAGCAGTTAAGTCATTATTCCACACAGCTTTTCAGAAATTCCTCATATAGAAAAAAGTATAAAGTGTAAATCCACCTCACTGTGCAGCTGTGCTAGCAGTTCTTAGTGGCTTAAAAAGAAGCATCATTGACAGGCTTTTAGGAGCAGCTGCATCCTGTTCTCTCACCCTTAACACATTGCTCTGGGTAAGGCTAGCTTGTGGGAAGGAGGGAAGGCTGCTGCTGCTTCTTAAAAAGCTGGGGACATGAAGTAACCAAATTATGTAAGCGGTTTAGGGAAAATATCGGGTGAAAGGGCATGAAAAAGTCAGGCACATGGAGATCCACCCAACAAACAATACCTTTTTATTACAAGAGAGCAGCTGTAGTCTGTGGGAAAATAAAAAAAAAAAGAAGCTTACAGTTTAGTTCATCTATCTTTTCTTTGCAAATTCATCTCTTTATAGGAGTGACTGTAAATAGAAATAAAAGCCCACCAATTAATATATTTAATCTCTACCTGTTGCTAAGTGTTTCTGTGGATACTGTAATTTATGGACATTGATGCTGAAAAAAAAATATATCCATTTTAACCATCAGGTAAAAATTGTCATTGTTACCTGCAACTTATTTTGGAAGAGGAGGCTCAGAGGAGACCTTCTTGCTGTCTACAACTAAAGGGAAGGGAAGGGAATTTGTAGCCACGTGGGGGTTGGTCTCTTCTGCCAGGCAACCAGCAGCAGAACAAGAGGACACAGTCTCAAGCTGCACCAGGGGAGGTTTAGGTTGGATGTTATGAAGAAATTCTTCATAGAGAGAGTGATTGCCCATTGGAATATGCTGCCTGGGGAAGTGGTAGAGTCACCCATCACTGGAGGTGTTTAAGAGGAGATTGGATGGGGTGCTTCATGCCATGGTTTAGTTGATTAGGTGGATTGGATAATAGGTTGGATGCAATGATCTTGAAGGTCTCTTCCAACCTGGTTCGGTTCTATTCTATTCTATTCTATTCTATTCTATTCTATTCTATTCTATTCTAATTTTGCTCTTCATGTGAAGGGTTTATCTGCAGTACTACAATTGCAGTACTACTGCCTTATTGCTGATATGCTTATAGAAGGATGGCCTTTTATTTTAGGTGAATCTGGCACCAAATTATTGAATTATGGATAAATGTGGCTTTGATATTTCCAACTTTCCCCAACCCTTTTAGGTTAGATTTATTTCAGTGACTATTATAACATTAGATTATTTGTTTACAGTAATTGAAGTGAGCAATCAACACAAAAACAATGTTTGAGAGCTTCTCCACTTGTCTTACAACAGTCATTTATTAAATTACACACAGATGTCATTAAACTCCTTGAAAGGACTGCCCTCAGGTACAGTCCTGGATTGCATGTACCCATTGACATTCTGTTATTAATCTTTCAGCCATTTTTGTTCCTCTTACAATACAAAAATGTATTTTCTGTATTCTGTATTTCAACAAAATTAATAGAGTCATCTCTGAGGTGGAGACTGGAGTAGTGGAACTGAACCATGATGATAAAGTAAAACATATTTCTGCTTCTAATTCAAAGTCAGATGAGGAATTTGACTTTATAACTTCTTGGGGTTTGGTTTCTTTTGGTGTTGTTTTTGTTTGTTTGTTTGTTTGTTTGTTTCTCCCTCATTTTGTACCACTTCAGTGCTTTTCAGCATGGCACAGATACAATACTAAATTTTCTTTCTGCCTCTCTGCTGATTCTATTGCCTACCAAACAGCAAACTAAACTGAATGGAGATGACTAGACTGTCGAAACTTTCACACAGAAGTAACTTGAGGAAACCAAAATACATTTTTTTTTGGGTGGTTATTGTTTTGTTTGTGGAACAATCTACATTAGTCAATCTGCATAATCTAAAAAAGCAATCTGCAGAGTATTACAAGGAATCCTTTGCTCAAGAAGCTCTGGAAGTATGAAAAAAACAGTTTCAGTAATACTACAACTAGAATTTGCAAAAGGTTCTGGAAAGATTTCTGTTGTTTTTTTTCAAGAATTTTGCCAGTGATGAAATGTGCAGATAGAGGGCTTCAAAAGTATTCATTTCCCTTCTGAGTTCCACTTCCCTCAGAGGATTCATTCTATGACAGCAGTATTAGTTAATATTAAAGCCTGGTATACCCCAATTTAGACCAGTGGTCTCCTTTTAGGATGTGCAAAATCCTTAATGAAGCAAACTGACAAGTCAAATCACTTTCATGGAAATGTTGGATGGGCAAACTGACTGGTAGCAGAACAATTCCATTTTTACACCTCCTTAATTCTACCACGAGGTTGTGTCTAGACCCTGAATCACAAACAGACTTTAGAATAGAATAGAATAGAATAGAATAGAATAGAATAGAATAGAATAGAATAGAATAGAATAGAATAGACCAGACCAGGTTGGAAAGGACTTCAGAGATCTTTAAGTCCAACCTATCACCCAACACCTCATGTCCGATCCTTTTTTGAACACCTCCAGTGATGGTGACTCCACCACCTCCCTGGGCAGCCCATTCCAATGGCCAATCGCTCTGTCTGTGAAGAACTTTTTCCTAACATCCAGCCTAAACCTCCCATGGTGCAGCTCGAGACTGTGTCCTCTTGTTCTGGTGCTGGTTGCCTGGGAGAAGAGACCAACCCCTACCCGGCCACAACCTCCCTTCAGGTAGCTGTAGACAGAAATAAGGTCTGCCCTGAGCCTCCTCCTCTCCTTGCTAAACAACCCCAGCTCCGTCAGCCTCTCCTCAGAGGGCTTGTGCTCCAAACCCCTCACCAGCTTTGTTGCCGTTCTCTGGACACATTCCAGCAAGTCAACATCTTTCCTAAACTGAGTGGCCCAGAACTGGACACAGTGCTCAAGGTGTGGCCTAACCAGTGCTGAGTACAGGGGCAAATGACCTCCCTACTCCTGCTGGCCACACTGCTCCTGATACAGGCCAGGATGCCATTGGCCTTTTTGGCCATGTGGGCACACTGCTGGCTCATGTTCAGCCCACTATTAACCAGTACCCCCAGGTCTCTATTTGCCTGGCCACTCTCCAGCCACTCTGACCCCAGCCTGTAGCACTGCATGGTGTTGTTGTGGCCAATGTGTAGAACCCGGCACACAGATGTGTTAAATCTCATGCCATTGGACTCTGCCTATCTGTCCAGCCTGTCAAGGGTCCTCTGCAGAGCTCTCCTACCCTCTAACAGATCAAAACCTGTCCCCAGCTTGGTGTCATCTGCAAACTTACTGATGATGGACTCAATCCCCTCATACAGATCATCGATAAAGATATTAAAGAGCATGGGGCTCTGAATAGTTTGCCCTGACTCAGAATAGTTTGCTTCTGCTAATCCTAGATAACTGTGTGCTAGACACCTACTAGAGTTTTCAAGACAGATTTTGCATCTTTGGATGTTCCTTCTGCTAGCTGGAGGGAATAAGAGGACAGACAGACTAACAACATATAACTGGCCAGTTGGCACAACAAGAAAATGGACACCAGTGGGAGAGACACTTCCAAAGCCAATAGCGAACAGCTTTCTGCTGCTTGTTAAAAAAAGTGGAAAAGTCTTGCAAAAGCAGAGGATCCCCTTCACATGGGAAAAATGGGAGAATGTAAGATTGGAACCTGCTTCTATGTCTCAGAAGTCATTGGCTTCCAGACCTCTGAAACACTAGATGTGGATCAATACTAGTCTCAGGAACTCAATCCCTGATGACTTTTAAAGGCTAAAAAAAAAATGAAATAACTTGATTTTATCCAGGGATTTATTTTTTTTTTTAAAGTCTTCCACTGCTCCTGTACATGCTGGAGGAAAGAGATATTTGTACAGGGTTCCTGGGTAAGCACAGAATTAAGAAGGAGAGCATCTAATGTTTCTGTAGGCATTGAGTGACTTGAGGAGCTTGTATTTCCTTGGGTGGCAGCACCACCGCAGCCTTCCCCTGGGAATTAGTAAACAGCCCGAGTTACTGCAGGAGCATGCAAACACTTTCCAGAAGGAGAAGAGAAAGCACTGCCAGGGCATAAGGACCCCCCACACTGAGATATTATGCCTCTCCAAGCTTAAGTAATCAAAACGCCTTCAGCAACCATTGCTCAAGCAGTGCATGTCCTCCACTCTCTCTCCCAGAAGGCTTTAAGGAGACATTAATTGAGTCATTTGTTTGTAAACCAAAGTGTATGGATATATACTTAATGGTGGGTAAATGTCAAGATATATTCTCTTTAGGTAGATTTTTTTTTTCCACTGCAGTAAGTTTTGCAGCTTTAAAGAAATAGCAATTGTTATGGATGCCATAGCAGGTATTCAGCCATTTAAAAATAATGCAGCATTTCCAGTTTGTGGTCCCAGTGTACACTGACCTAGCCCTATGATTGAAAAGCTAGGCCTTAATTGTCTTCTAAGCATTTCTCTTAAAATGCAGAAACCCTTTCTTTCTCACACCTATTTACAGTCTTTTTGATTTCTTAGTAACAGTGTCCTACTGCCTGAGGTAATAATTTATACTGTGAAGAGCTTCTACTGCAGAAAACAAAACCGAAAGTTACTTCACATTAGAAAACAGGACTTCAAAGAGGGAAAAAGAAACAGCAACAACAAAAAATAGTATTTATTAGACAACTTTTAATAGTAATAGAACTGAGAGACAGGTTTCCTAGCTCAAGTGGCTGTCCCATACCAGGGTGTATACTCAGCCTGACTACCCAGAACTATGATGGCTGTCACATACCTCGAGAGTATATGCCATAGTACAAGGTGCCAAATGCAAATGCCTCTAGCCTTTCAAACACACCAGAAAATCCATACCTGCATACAGTCACCATTTTGATCTTAGGAAAAACATTATATAATGATATATCTCTAATTTACTTGGTTTGAATTGAGAGAAGGCAACAAGGCAGGACTAGATCTGTACAGGGCACTTCAACAGTCCCTTCAGGGCCTACCAGAAAGGCTGTGAACCTCAACAGGCTCTAGTGTACACCTTTCCACAAAGAATCTGCCTTTGCTTCACTGCCATATACACTCCAGCTCTTCCAAGCAGGGCTCCCAGTGGCACTATCAATACCACATGGTCTTTTTCAGTCTCTGCATTTAAGGCATGCATTGAATCTGCCCCAGGGCATATGGAAAGTAAGATTCTGGTATTTCCCAACTGATACACTAGTATAATGTTAAACCACTCCAGTCCTGAGTCTACCTGCACTGCACAGAGGGAATATAAAGCTTAATTAATGTAAATGTGTGAGGTTCTCAAAAGGAAGGCACAGTGTAAGTAGAAATTACTCCCATTAAATCAGGTATTGGGGGAAATGATCACATGTTACAGACTGAAGCTTGATCCTCTGTTCTTTAAGTAGAGAGAATGAAGACAGCAACATCAATGGGACCTGCATTCCTCATTGTACATTAGTTCATCCATAAAGTTCAAGCCAGAACACATTCTCTTGGCACCTGCTCTGGTACTGTGTTGCAAACCTGAGCTGGAGACAGGATGCACTCTTTGTAAGTTCAGACATTTCATACGTACTATGTGTGATCTATGTGAGGGATGGATCAGTTGTCATGGGGACTTTCTGTTTACAATACTACCAACTGGAAATGGTGTCTGCTACAAAAAGATGGTCTCTTGTTGAAATTCCAGTATTTAGGAGAAGATCCTGGCTAAAGGAAACTTTGGGTGGTGGAAAAAAGGACAAACAAAAGAGAATGAAGAGAAGGAATTGGATAAAGAAATCTCAATATTAACAGAAAAGGAATATACAGATAAGTGATTTGCTTGTGTAAATAACTCTAAAATTAGTTACCACAGCCAGATAATTTGCCTCAACTGCCAAACACAAACAGTTATTTTCTGTTTGTTAATATTACAATGTTCTTTGAAGTAAATTAAGTGCCAAAAAACCCAACCCTACACAACCTACACCTCTCAGTTTAAGAAGGACATTGAGACACTTGAACGTGTCCAGAGAAGGGCAACAAGGCTGGTGAGAGGCCTTGAGCATAAGCCCTATGAGAAGAGGCTGAGGGAGCTGGCATTGTTTAGCCTGGAGAAGAGGAGGCTCAGGGGTGACCTCATTGCCCTCTACAACTACCTGAAGGGTGGTTGTAGCCGGGAAGGGGTTGGTCTCTTCTCCCAGGCAACCAGCACCAGAACAAGGGGACACTGTCTCAAGCTGTGCCAGGGGAGGTTTAGGCTCGAGGTGAGGAGAAAGTTCTTCACCAAGAAAGTCGTTAGTTATTGGAATGGGCTGCCCAGGGAGGTGGTGGAGTCACCATCCCTGGAGGTGCTCAACAGGAGATTGGACATGGCACTTGGTGCCATGGTGTAGTCATGGGTCTGTGGTGACAGATTGGACTCGATGATCCTCAAGGTCTCTTCCAACCTTGGCGATACTGTGATACTGTGATACTGTGATTTTGAGCTCATAATCAACCACTGCCTTATTGTTGAAGCTAAAACTAATCTCTTAACCTTCCTACACAATGAGAAACGATGAAATGTGTCTGTTTAGAGTGATGTTAGGAAAATTACCTAATATTTTGCTGTGCTTTAGCAGGGCTCATCACTCTTCAAGTATGGCACTACTGCAGAAGGCACAAAGGTGAGATTTTAAGTGTAATTCTTACGTTTCATTCTGAACAGTCTGGAAGTGCAGTGAGGATAAGTGAGGGCAATGATTACTTTGTGTTCTGCTGCAGTGCTACTTTGCTTATCATCATTTCCTTGTTTATCACCCTCATAAAAAGAAGTTCCAAGCAAACGTGAAAGATAACAAGTAAGAATAGAAAATGAAAGAGGAATATTACACCATTGTTTATTTTCTTGGCTGCTAGAACCTCTTGGAATATCTTTCAGCTCACTTCATTGTTACATTATCACTTTTTTTTTTCCCTGTCCTTTTTCACTCCAAGCTTTGTGCCTCAGGCCTGGGTGGCAATGCCTTGGCATACCATCAAAATACTAGTATGAAGAAAGCACAAAGTAGTAGCTCCACTCATATAGCACTGTTTGTCATTAGACCAAGTGGACACCTCCTCTATGGTTGCTAAGCAGACAGAGACATTCTGTGCTTATGTGCCTGCATATATGTGTGTACATGTAACGACGATGCCCAGCTAAAAATATCTGTGACCTTACCAGCCACATAAACCCTTGAAGACACAGATGTTATAAAGAAAGAAAGCTAAGTTGCTGCTGAGGAAGGGAAGGAGGACAACGATCACCCTAAATTATCAAGAACCTTATTTCTTAAGTTCATATCTCATATATGACCACCACCTAACCTTTAACTCCCGAAGTTTATTCTGCTGCTCTATATTATAAAACAAGTATCTTGTAATTCAGTTCAGCGTATAAAGTAGGAACCCTGTCAAACTCCAGTTCACCTTTCTACTAGCTTCATAAAAAAAAAATAAAATTAAATTACTCTCTCCAGACCCTACAGATTACTTTGCAGACTGTTCCTTTCACCATAGTCATTTAACCTATGCCACAGAGCTTCCCCTCAAAGTGGATTTTGAAAAGATGTATCAAAGTTGTGCTGTCTTGAGATACATCTTAGATATAGATGACATAGATATAGATACAGATGTATAGATATAATTTGAAATTACAGAAAGGATTCGAGTTTGCTTAGGACACATTGTTCTTTTACCCACATCTTATAGGAAATGGCTGCAACTTCCCCTCCAGTACCAACGGATTCCCTAAAATTGTCAGGGTTTTTTTCTCTACAGCTTACCAACCTTGAGGACTGAGTGCAGCATAAACAACAGCCTATGGAGAAACTGTGAATGGCTTTAATTATAAATACAAACATGAAGCACAACTAAAAAGTTAGTTTAAACAAGGAAAGTATCTATGTAGCAGTGTACAGCTTAGGGTATAACTTGTATGGTATTGTTTGATTTTTCTGTGTCCTGTCAGCTACAGCACCATTAGCATATTTTGAGAAGTTAGGAAAACCTATCACTCTAAACAGATGGATTTGCATGAATTTATGAAAATACTGCACTTCCAAAGCATCTCTATAAACTAATTGAATGAATGCACTGTTGCTATACAAGTTAGCAAACAGCAGGAACATGATTTAAAAAAAATAAAAAAGGAATGGATGAGAATAACAAAGGGAAAAAAAATCCAAACAGCTAATGCAAACCCACTTCTACCAAGATGCCCTAAAGCAGCTGAAGCATTCAGCAGCCAGCCAGACCATTTAATTTCCTCTCACAGAAATCACTCCAGGGTTTTTACAAAAGAAAGCAAACAGGAAATAGATAATTGTGCAACATTGTTTTAAAATTAAGGAAATTTAACAGTACAACAGCTGAATGGTTGCAACCCTACAATGTAGGGTTTTTTCAGCTTGATTTTTTCCTTCTTTGCAAGCTGGTATTCACTACTATTCTTGTGTTTTCATCTCACTTACTAGAGTGGTCTACACTGTAAGGAACTGAGTGTTTTTTTCAGAAAGTAGGAAGATAACCAAGGAAAAATACCAGGAGGTTTCTGGAACGTTTTAATGAAAGTGAAGAAAAGGGTTTGCAAATAGCAGGGAAAGAAAGAATAGATCTTGAAAGTCACATTTTTCCATACCTAAGTTCATTAACATTTTTCAAATGCATTATCAGTTGCCATAAAAGAGAAGACAATGGATTTAGAAAGAAGAGAACCAACTGTGAAGTGGGCACTATGGACTCAAAGCCAAGAAAATGCAGCTTAGGTATTAAGCCCAGAAACAACTTTCCAAGACTAGGGGTAATGACGGACTGAAAAGATCAGATAAAAAGAGACTGTTATTTTCCATCACTGGATATTTGTCTGAAAAATGCACATAAATTACTTATCAGGAAGGGTCTATAAGACAGGAGACTTGTCTCTGGGCAGATATCTTTCCTGACTGCATGATCTTCTCAGTCTTCTGTAAGAGAAAACTTTTGACTTTGTGTTAATCATGGGTTGATTTACAGGATACCGGGTGGCTGGCAACAGACAGGGTATGCCTGTCTCAGAAGCCAGAAAGGATCCTGCCCAGGAGCTAGCAGGGCTTATTGAAAGAACTTTAAACTATATTTGAAGGGGGAAAGGGCACAAAACTGGGCTGGCTAGAAATAAGCCCAAGGACAGACCTGAAACACCTGAGAGCAGCTGGGCAGAAATTGGGACTTCTCATTACAAAAAGGTGGCAAGACCTTTAGACCAATTGAAGTGCATCTGCGCTAATGCATAGAGCATGGGAAAAAAACAGGAGGAGCTGGAAGCCACTGTCTATCAGAATAGTTATGATCTAGTAGCCATCATAAAAATGGGGAGGGATTTCTCACACCACTGGATTGCCACAACTAATGGCTATAAACTCTTCAGAAGGGATAGGCAAGAAATGAGAGGCAGTGGTATGGCCCTGTATATCAGGGCATGTTTTGATTTTATTGAATTTGATGCTGTTGATGACAAGGTTGAGTGTAATTGGGCAAGAATCACAGGGAAGGCCAACATAGCAGATATCCTGGTGGAAGTCTGTTATAGACTACCGAACCAGGTTGAAAAGATAAAATATTCTTTAAGCATCTGGCAGAAGTCTTGCTATGACTGGCCTTTGTTCTGCAGTTGTTGGAGCATGTTCAAAGAAGGACAACAAAGCTGGTGAAGGGTCTTACAAGGAGCAACTGAGGGAACTGGGATAGTTTAGCATGGAAATAGCAGACTGAGGGGTGACGTCCTTGCTTTCTACCACTACCTGAGAGAAGGTCACAGTGAGGTTGGGTGTTGGTCTCTTCTCACTAGTATCAGGTGATAGGACAAGAGGCAATGGCCTAAAATTATGTCAGGGAGGTTTACATTGGATATTAGGAAAAACTTTTTTACAGAAGGAGTGGCCAGGCATTGGAATAGGTTGCCCAGGGAGGTGGTGGATTCACTGTGTTCAAGAAACCTGTGGACATGGCACATTTGGATGTGGTTTAACAGCTGTGGTGGTGTTAGGTCAATCATTTATCTTAGAATTGTCTTCCAACCAGAATAATTCTATATTCTATGATTTCAAGAAGATATGAATATATAAGAAAGAGTGGACAGGAAGATTTATCTGAATCACTGCCCTTAAAGATGACTTGTCCATGTGTGGTGGGGGACAAACAAGTCCCAGCTTGTCCAAACATAAACCTCCATTTACCCCCTCCCTTTGGAGCTGGGATTTTTGGCGTGAAAGCAGACAAAAGCCAAGTGCCTACAAGTCTCTGTAAACAGGGGTTTGCCTGGGCTTGTTTTGTACTTGTCCCTTGTTTTGGTAAACAAGAAGCATGCAACTCAGCTGTGGCTTGCCATGTGCTGTGCTTTTGAATTTCCAGTGTTTGGGCAAATTTTATTCTATAGGCTAAATTTTGTTGTTTTTCTCTAATGCTATTGGCCAACATAGTGCTTGGCAGATATTTAATAGAACCTGAGATGGTAAATTACTTGCCTTGTTTACCCAGAAAGCACAAGAACATGTCCTTTTCTTGCCTTTCATGCTCTCGCCTTGTCTACCTGGAAATTCTGGTCACACCGTAGATAAAACTGGTGATACCTTCTCATATCTAAGTGCCAGGTTCTACACATTGGCCACAAAAACCCCATGCAGCACTACAGGCTGGGAACAGAGTGGCTGGAGAGCAGCCAGACAGAAAGAGACCTGGGGGTACTGTTTGACAGCTGGCTGAACATAAGCATACTGGTTGATAGTAGGCTGAACATGAGGCAGCAGTGTGCCCAGGTGGACAAGAAGGCCAATGGCATCCTGGCCTGGCTCAGGAATAGTGTAGGCAGCAGGAGCAGGGAAGTCATTGTGTCCCTGTACTCATCACTGATTAGGCCACACCTTGAGTACTGTGTCCAGTTCTGGGCCCCTCAGTTTAGGAAAGATGTTGACTTGCTGGAACGTGTCCAGAGAAGGGCAACAAAGCTAGTGAGGGGTTTGGAGCACAAGCCCTCTGTGGAGAGGCTGAGGGAGCTGGGGTTGCTTAGCTTGGAGAAGAGAAGGCTCAGGTGAGGCCATATTGCCATTACAACTACCTAAAGGGTGGCTGTAGCCAGGTAGGGGTTGGTCTCTTCTCCCAGGCAACCAGCACCAGAACAAGAAGACACAGTCTGAAGCTGCACCATGGGAGATTTAGGCTGGATGTTAGGAAGAAGTTCTTCACAGAAAGTGATTTGCCATTGGAATAGGCTGCCCAGGGAGGTGGTAGAGTCACCACCACTGGAAGTGTTTAAGAAAAAAAATGGATGAGGCACTTAGTGCCATGGTTTAGTTGATTAGATGGTGTTGGGTGATAGGTTGGACTTGATGATGTCAAAGGGCTTTTCCAATCTTATTAATTCTGTATGTATATTCATGGCAGTCCCTGTGCACATCACTGCCGAAGTTGCAGTGAAAAGCCCAGCCAGCAAGCCAAAGCCACCTTTCTGAGACAAAAGAAAGCTGCCTCTCCTAGCTGGCAAAGTTACTGTGCCAGCTGCCGCCTGCAAGAGAAGCTGCTGACAGGCCGCTGCTGGAAAAGCTCCATTGAAAGGCGAAAGATTCAGTGGCTTCACTAACCACGAATGAAGCCCACTGCTGAGGCCCATGAGCCAAGAGCCACTTGCTCAGCTGGCAAGCAGAACTTGCTGCAGCTTCCACCAGCCACAAGAAAGCCATGCTGTAGCCAAAGCTGCCAAACTGCAGCAGCTCTGTGTGCACCGCTCTGCTAGCTGGGAAAGCCACCTCGCTGCACTCTACAAAGCCCTTGGCAGTAAAACTTTCCCCGAGACCACTTTCTGGAAGCAAGACTGCTCCAAGAAAGCCAAACTGCAAAACTCCAGAAAGTTTCCTCCAGCAAAGCCACCATGTAGCAAAGAGCCATTTTGCTTTGTCTCATGCATGCATCTGCACTGTATTTTGGATAATAAAAATTGAATCCCTGGAAAGACTCCAGAAAGCTCAGGTCATAACTGACCATATTTCTATAAAGTCTCTGCAAAGGCTCTTGCTAGCCACTTTTATTTTGTGGCCATAGAGTTCCCCTTGCGGGCAAGCTGGGCTTGCTACAAATCTCTTTCCTAATTTAAATGACTGTTTGTAAATGTCTGATTTTTGCTTACATTGTTTTAAATTGTTTATATGTACATTTTGTCAAAACATCAACCATAATCGAATACCCAAACCTGTAAATACAAATTGCAAATATGTTTCAGTGAGATTTTTTTTTGTATTAATAATTAATTAATATATTTCTCATAATATCTGGGCAAAATTGAAGCCTATGTGCCAAACATGGGTGCTGTACCAGTGAACTGTCATTGGAGCTTTATTGTGGGATTCAAGAGATCTACACTGTATTCCTGATGTTGTCCATGACCCAAAAGGTGATTCTGTTCATGACACTTCATTAGATTCTGTCTCACTTTTACAGTCCATAAAAATATTTACTTCCTTGTTCATGTGCTTCCAGATCTGTTGGTGTGAATTCCAAGTGAAAGTTACATAATGTTATTGCTGTTGTTGTATTGTTGTTAGTAATAGTAATTATTTTAATGTGTCTTGGCTGGCACAACTCTTAAATCAAGCCAATCAACTTTTAAAACTGTGCACCCATTATGGAGGTTTCTATTTCTCACTGTTTGATATGATGTGAAAACATAACCATAATGTAGGTGATGGCCTAAGCATTTTGTCTGTTTTTAACTTAGTCTCAGCAGAAGTATCTAACTTCCCCTTCACATGCATTGGCCCAATAATTAAAATATATCTAAAATTTCTGTGCAATGCAGGCGTGATATATATATATGACATTGAATGAGGAAAGCAAAACTTTCAATGAAAATATATCTTTGGACAACTCCGTCTTCTGAGCATTCATTCAACAACACTGCTGCTACTAGGAAAATAATCAGTACGAGCAAATGCACCAAGGGACTGAAACTCAACCACCTGTTAAATTACAAAAATACTCCCTCACATGGTTTTATTCTTGGCCAACTAGGCCTCTCCAAAATTATATTTTAGACAGACATTAGGAGCTAACAGTATTCTCCACAGTCAATTTGTCTTTACTCACCTTCGTTTGCAGACTAGCAAATTTTAATGATATGGACATGAGTCACCCCATGACAGCTGACCTTACTGGCATCAAGAGTCCCAGGCACATTTAATTTGCTAGTGCACATCTTGCCAAGTAGCTCTTACATTACGTAAACTAATTTTTATTCTACCTTGAATAAAAAACAAGAAAGGGAAAAAAAAAACCAAGCAAACACCCACTCCTCCCCCCCTCCCCCCAACAATATTACAATCTATTAAGGCAATTTTGTCACATGATGTACTTTAAAAGATATACTGAGTGTTTTTTAATACCATAGACTATATTTTTACTCCATTCAGGAAACTGTAGCTGGCTTCCCTTCAGTATAAAAGTTTTCTTTCCAATAGTACAAGGAAACTCCTGAATGAGGTCACAATTACTCCTATTGCTTCAGGAAGGTGTTTTCCTTGTAATGACCATAAACTATACCGCTTTTAATGATTAATAGTTGACTGCTTATAGCCTAGTCAGTGGCCAATCTCATTTGTTATGCTAATGCCATACGTCACAATCAAGTGACATTTTAGCTTTGCAATATAGTTGTTTTGGCCACTTTGTGGCTACTCATTTGTAGCACAAGATGACGTTTAACAAAAGCTTGTCCTTCCATGGTAGCGAGATGTACATGGACTTAAAAAGCAGATGAGTGGTGGTCTTCATAAACTGAAGATGTAGTAGCTTTCATCGCATTCAGATGACAAGTATACACATAAATAACTAATGTATTATTAATAGGTATTTATTTCCTCTGCTCTATCCAGTTTTACAGTAGGATGCATAATTAATGTACTAGTTTAATCATGCTATAATAATGAAAGTCTCACAAAAGCAATACACAACTGGGCTTGGTGCAGTTAGCAATGTCTAGTGGGAAGCATTTTCATGTCAACCATAAATAAATAATTAGAATGATAAACAAAATGCATGTCACTGGCATTATTAAGGCAAAAGGTCTTTCTATAGTCTGTTAAATATCAACAAGAGACACTGTAAGGTTTTTCTGTTGTTTTTAAACAAGCCACTTGAAAGAGAATGGATTGGAAAAACTCAGCCACTGAATTACTGCCCTGGCCTTCTTATGAGGTTTGATGTGCCTCGGTAGTTTATTTCTCATAAGCTGCTCACCCAGCAATGGGGAAAGCAAACTGACAAGAAAAATGGTCAGCAGTTGGAGAAAAGGGGGGGATGGAAGGAAGCATTGATTTCTCTAAAAGGAGAACACATTCTAAAAGCAAAATGCACGAGTGAACAAGAAAAATCACTAGCCCCCAGGACTGGCAGTCCACTGTAACTCGTGATAAAGTAAATGCATTTTGTTTGGCGTATATCTATGAAAACTGTTTAGCCTCTCTCCTTGTAGCAGGACACTGTTGCAAAGCTCTGCCCTGAACTTTAGTTATGTCATCCTAAAATGAAATGCATCACTACCTTTAAAATATTACTCCACATTGTCTAATGTTAATGTCTAATTAAATTTTTAAAAATAATAATAAGCAAATGACATATATCTACTTAGAATCAACTTTATCCAAACTGCATAGTAAGAAACATCTCTAGTAACTGTAGAAAATTTGAATTGTCTAATCTTAATTGTAAATAGAATAGAATAGAGTAGAGTAGAATAGAATAGGAATAGAATAGAATAGAATAGAATAGAATAGAATAGAATAGAATAGACCAGACCAGACCAGACCAGACCAGGTTGGAAGAGACTTTCAGGATCATTGTGTCCAACACATCATCCAACACCACCTAATCAACTAAACCATGCAACCAAGCACCCTATAAACTCTCCTCCTAAACATCTCCAATGATGGTGACTCCACCACCTCCCCGAGCAGCCCATTCCAATGGGCAATCATTCTCTCTCTGTAGAATTTCTTCCTAACATCCAGTCTAACCCTCCCCTGGTGCATCTTGAGACTGTCCTCTTGTTCTGGTGCTGGTTGCCTGGCAGAAGAGACCAGCCCCCACCTGGCTACAACCTCCCTTCAGGTAGCTGTAGAGAGCAGTAAGGTCTCCCCTGAGTCTCCTCTTCTCCAAGCTAATCAATGCCAGCTCCCTCAGCCTCTCTTCATATGGCTTGTGTTCCAAACCCCTCACCAACTTTGTTGCCCTTCACACAACAACAGCATTATAATACATTAAAGCAAGGTTCGTTACAATCTAAAATCAGCAATAATAACTAACAGGACTTTTATATTTCACAGAAGTGGCAAATCACATCAGAAAATACTCTTCTTGCATTCTATGTAAGATATTTGTGCCTCTGTTTCTTACTGTATGCTATCATTGTTATGGCTATGTTTCTATTTATTTGTGTTACAATAAGCACAACACAAACCTCAGTGAAGAATATAACTGGAAACAACCACTCTGCCAGTGGACATGGCCAATGTTCTGTCAGTTTCCATGAACTTTTATAAATAATGCCAGGAGGAAAAAAAAATAAAAATTAAAATCTCATATTTGGAAGCCACTTAAGTCAATTCAGATCAAAAACTTAATTATTTAAATTCTAATCCAAATAGTGTTGATTCCAGTGGACAAAAGTATTAATGCTCTTGTCTATGATGCAGTCTCAACACTGCTGAAAAGGTTATAGAATTCCTATATTAATGATCAAAAAGAAATTTCTATTGACTAAGGAGTATAAGATGTGGGATGGTTTGTCTGACAGTTTTATACATTTCTCTACAAAGAGTTGACATTTCTGTCTAAGGGACAATAAAATGACAACCAAGCAGTTCTGGGGCCCTCAGTTTAGGAAAGATGTTGACTTGCTGGAACATGTCCAGAGAAGGGCAACAAAGCTGGTGAGGGGTTTGGAGCACAAGCCCTATAAGGAGAGGCTGAGGGAGCTGAGGTTGCTTAGCTTGGAGAAGAGGAGGCTCAGAAGAGACCTTATTGCTGTCTACAACTACCTGAAGGGAGATTGTAGCCAGGTGGGGGTTGGTCTCTTCTGCCAGGCAACCAGCACCAGAACAAGAGGACACAGTCTCGAGCTGCACCAGGGGAGGTTTAGGCTGGAGGTTAGGAAGAAGTTCTTCATAGAGAGAATGATTGCCCATTGGAAGGGGCTGCCCAGGGAGGTGGTGGAGTCACCATCACTTGAAGTGTTCAGGAGGAGACTTGATAGGGTGCTCGGTGCCATGGTATAGTTGCTTAGATAGTGTTGGGTGATCGGTTGGACTCGATGGGACTCAATGATCTCAAAGGTCTCTTCCAACATGGTTAATTCTATTCTATTCTATTCTATTCTATTCTATTCTATTCTATTCTATTCTATTCTATTCTATTCTATTCTATTCTATTCCTTGAGGAGATGTCATTTTAATAAAGATGATAAATATTCTTTTGAGAACAAGTTGTATGGAGTAACAGGATGAAACCCAGCTTTAGCAGAGCACAGCTTTGTGTACTTTTTTATCGTGGGATGGCAACCACACAAAAATCTTCAGCCATAATCATGTTTGAACAAAACTGTTCAATTTCTGTGGGCAAGTACATCATGCCTTTTATTAACTTGGTTTTTCTTTTGCTGTCTTTGGTATTTGTGTCCACTCATGAACTTTTGTGTTCCCCTTAAACTTTTAATTTCTACTTGTAAAATATGAGTTTAATTTTAGCTCATATAATTCTTACATCTAAGTATTTTTTCACTTGACTTTTTTTTTCCCCCCCCAAAATATATCTTCTTGTATTACTACCAAGAAGTGGGATAAAAGACTATAAAATTTTTAAGAGAAGGCTTCCAAGGATACACTTCTGTGGAAAAAGTAGTAATATGTGTGACTCTCTAGTTGGGAAGGTTATAATGAATCAACTAAAATGATGAAGTTAATGCACGGAAATTAAAACACATTAAACTATATGTAGATACTTTCATTCTGAATTAAAATGCCTTTATTTTTTGTAGTTTAATCTTCCCTTAAGCACTCTAGTTCTCAAAAAAAGTTTTCCTATAGGGGCTTAATGGTCCTTAATTTAGCTGCATTAACTTCATACTTTTCATTGTTCTCCCACATAGAATTGCCATAAGATATCTAACTGCTGCATTTGCTTGGTGCTTGCACAGTTAGGAACATAGAAGGTATATCTAAGTGGTGCCGTTTATAACAGCATCAATTTGAACCTCAAAATTATTAATACAGAACTATTAATGCAAAACTGTGGAGACTTCAAAGATTATTTTAAAATCTGTACATCTGCTGTCTACAACTACCTGAAGGGTGGTTGTAGCCAGGAGGGGGTTGGTCTCTTCTCCCAGGCAACCAGCACCTGAACAAGAGGACACAGTCTCAAGCTGTGGCAGGGGAAGTCTAGGCTCGAGGTGAGGAGAAAGTTCTTCATGGAGAGAGTTGCTAGCCATTGAAATGGGCTGCCCAGGGAGGTGGTGGAGTCACCATCTCTGGAGGTGTTTAAGAGGGGATTGGACGTGGCACTTGGTGCCATGGTTTAGTGGTTATGAGGTCTTCGGTGACAGGTTGGACTTGATGATCTTTTAGGTCTTTTCCAACATTATTGGTTCTATGATTCTATGATTCTATGATCTTTTTAAACAGTATTTTCAATAGGAGAGCTCAAAACTTGCAAAATATGCAAATAACATTGTTGCTATTCTTCTGAATAAGTAAAGCAACACAATTTAGGGTGAAATACATAATGGAAGTTCTGTCACTTCCTGAGCAAATGCTCCAAAAGGAAGACAGCGCTTTATATTCTAAAGATGTTTGGAATGAAAGTAGCTTCAGTCATGATTACTTGCAGCTAAACTCACTATCTGTATGTGTTAAGCTCCCTTGCAGAGCACCTATCCAGACCAGACTATGATGGGATTTAGGCACAACGACACTTACTTTGTCAATCTAAAAGTGCAAGTTGGAATGTTCTTCCACGATAGTAGTGTTTTTGGGAAAATCCTGACAAAGACCTTTTTGTACAGTTTGGAATCTAAAAAACAAATATCTACACTACCACCAAATGTCTAATTAACATGAAATATGCTAAGAATTGTGAGTAAAATAGCTGGTGAATATTTGAGATATCGATGACGGCATAAAGATGCTTTCCAGGTTTACTTAGTAACAATCTAGATTAGAAGACCAGTGCATTTGACCATAATGATCTCTCAAGTTGTCTTTTGGGGAAAAGAATAGAAATAACAGTGTTCAGTTCTACAACCCAGTGGGACAATACCCACTTTATGACAAAAAAAAAAAAGAACCAAAAACCAAACATGCTGTCACTAGCAGTAGAATTGATAGTGTCACCTGGGATTTTAGCCCTGTAGACTGGATGATATGGGAATTGTGAGGCAGAGAGATAAGAGAGGAGAAAATTGAGTCTGGAAGAACAAAAAAAAAAAAAAAAAAAGAGGAACAGGGCTTGTGGCAGCACAAACATTGAGAGAAATGTGGATTGATTTATTTTTTTTTAGACTTAAAAAAAAGAAAGAAAAGAAAAAGAAACCGTTTGCCTTAGATATGCAGAGGGAAGCAAAAAGAACAAAGATTACGTTGAGGTTATGGTCCCAGGAGGCAGAAGGCATAGTGAAGTTGTAAATGGAGACAGAAGGCAAGCAGAGGAGAGGGACCGAGGGAAGAGATAAGAAATGGTTTGTGTTACAACAAGTTTAAATGCCATGCACTTCTCTTTCCCCCCATTTCAGTTAACAAGTGTTCTGAACTGCAAGAAACATGGATGGTATCAGGAAGGTAGGGTTTTCCCTAGAGAGTACTGTCATGGTAGGATTAATTCTTTTTACCTCCACAGCACTGACAAGTGCACTTTTACAAATGATGTTCTGCTCTTAAATCATCTAATTTATCCCTTAATAATTCAGAAGTTTCAGAAAATATTTAACAGAGCAATACCTACCATAGATGCTGAACTAAAAACAATTAAAAAATCAAGAAAAAAAAAAAGCCAACAACAATAAAAACCAATGAAACAAACAAAAACCAAGAAAAGAAGCATTTTCAACTCCAAAGGTATAAAGTAAGCAGATACATCACTTCAGATGTGCTGCATGATTGTTTAAGCACAGTCAAAACATGCACCTATGCAAACAACAAACATTTTCTTATTTGTACCTGACCTTAATATTCAGATATATTCAAAAGCAGTTTAATTCCTCCCTTCACTCAGGGCACATATTCCCATTCCAGCTTGCCTGCAGGCACTAGTATTCATCTGATCCCCCAGGAAGCATATTTAGCTCACTCAGAATAGAATTATTTACTTTGTTTCAGTATGGCTTGTTTTCTGTGGACACTGCAAAGGGCAACAGCTCAAAGAGGTCAGACAGAGCAGGTTAGGGACTTACACCTGGGGGTGAGGGAGGGCAGATTTTGCTGGTTCATACTGCCAGGGACCCTCAGCAGAGAAGATGCTTTTCTGAAAGGGTCAGTTGTTTGTGTGCAGTTCTGCTGTTGCACAATTTAACTTTGTTTTTCCCCATTATATTTTGTTTGCAGTTACTCCAGTGCTGATCCGTATGTGTGGAGAAGTACATTTGTGCAACAATAATGGCTTTCATTACAGTTCTATGGTCTGTTTCACATAAAGGTGAAATGGGGAGGACATTAGTAGGTAGTTCCCAGTTCTGGAAATTGTTCTGTTGTCTCCTTCTTTTACTATTCCACATCTTTCCCCTTCCTCTTCTTTCAAAATTCAATAGTACAATCAGTGTGTAAAATTATAACTGTTGAAATGAGCATTTCTGTGAAACTTCACGTTACAGCAATTGGAAGCTTGCTCTCGACTGATGTTTGCTATGAAGCAGGCAAAAAGAAACAAACCTAGCTTTTAAACTGTGCCATGTAAAAATCAATTGAAGAGAACAATAATACTACTGATGTTTTGAAAATGAAATCATCTTTATCTGGTATCATTGTGTTACTTACTGCATACATAGAACCATTGGTTTTTCTGTTTAGTTTCAGTAATTTTCCTCCCTCCTACAGTGCTTTTAACTTAAAGTTGTTCTGATAGCATCCTCAGTGTGCTGGGAAATTTATCACCTTGAGGTCTTACTGAAGCATCATTCTTCTGTTGCTTTAAGTAAAGGGAGATAATCTACCATTGATCAAAATATTTTAGCATTAAGTAATTCTGGTTCCTAAGTTCCTTGTGAAAAAATACAATCCACAAGCCAAAGTGTGGGAATCATGCAACATCATGCACAACTGGGAGAGAAAGATTAAGACAGAAAGAACTTCAATACAATGCTCCAAATGAAACCTTTTGCACAAAAGGTATCATCATCATTTTCAAGTCTCTCCTTGTCCATAAAAGACTTTATTTTCAAACAACGAGAAGCTCATTCATGAGAGATGTCTTTTCCAAATTCATTTTGATCATGCTTCTACATTGCTCCAAGCTTCCATATTCATTCATTCAAGCACAGCTGTGGCAGAAATATGAGTTATTTTTTCTATAGGAATCTGTCTGGCCTTATGCCTGCTTAAGTCATTCATCACTCAGAAACTATGGTATAGGGTGATAGTCTAAAATTTCAAAAGAAATGCCAGCATCTTAAAAGACACAGACACTGAATCATACAAAAACTTAATTGGTAATAGGGAGGTTTCTAGGATGTATCCAAACAGGATTCTCAGACTAAGGAAGTTAGAATGTTATAAACAGATGACAGTTATGAAAATTACTATATCAAACTTGCTATCACCCCATAGAGGATGATCCTATCAAATTTATTCCAACTCAGGGGAGGGGGCTATGTTCACCTCACCAAAAGTTAGGCTGAAAACTTGATGTTTACCTTTTCCCCCATGTTAATGGAATCAAGTGCCATCAGAAGATACTCCTTGCCCCATATCAGAAGTTCATACTAGCTAAACAGCTTATTTGTCTGTATCCTGTCCTTTCCTAAAAGATACTTTCTGAAATGGAGTGATTTAAAACCTTTTGCAAGACTTCTGATTGCCTTTAAAATTCAATTAATGGCTACACCTATGTTAACATCTGGGAAAGGGTCAGACAGACAGATTTCTCCCAGAGAGCTTGTCTACACAGAGATATGCAGCAATATTTTTCTATATTTAATTTTTAAAGTAGATTATTTAAACTATATTAAATCTCTGGTAGTTGTAATTCATTTGGAAGGGAGTTAAGTTAAACCAAATCAAGACAATTTTTATTCTGAATGAACATCTATACGGGGACTTAATTAAGTTTAACTAATCCACTTTAAATTCGTTTTTGCAGATTAATTTTCCTGAAAGTCTCCATATAAATAAGCTTTCAGTTAACTAAATGTAGTTCAGTAAATTATTACCAAAACCTCATTCTGTTTCAAACACAGATTGTGTTTTGGTATGCATTTTCTTGTTGAACTTTGACTGCCAGAATCTATCACAGAGACAACACGGCACTAATCCTTTTAAATGTCACTAGTAAACTGACTGTCTATTTAAAAAACTAAATAGTCCTGTTTTTTTCATGGATAACTTATTTAAAGTAACAGTTTAGAAGCACTGTCACATCAAAAAGAGGTGTGCATGTCTTTGCAGTTGATTTTGAGATGGCTTTTTTTTCTTGCGCTATAAACCATTGTTTATTAAATACACAAGGAACATTCTTAGTGCTTCATAGCAAAGCACTTTACCCTGTTAAAGCAGCAAAAAGCCAGACTCAGATGAAAAACAAAGCTAAAATCCTGGATATTTTCCAGTATTAAAAACAAAGAAAGAAACAAACAAACCCAGCTAATTTAAACTGAATGTGTAAATATTTGGAAAAATCCATAGAGACACAATCTTCTGTTTCTGTTTTTAAATAATCTGTGCTTAATTTCCTTAGAAATAAGCAAGGATACTCTATTCTACTTAGGGACAAAAGTAAGCAATGGGATGTGGTTCAAATGGATCCTCATATATTTAAGGAGCAATTCTTCTTGCTTTTCTGCAGGGGAACTTAATAGTCTCAGTGTTTTGAAAGCAGAAGAGGGTAATGAGCATTAGGAAATGTGCCTTCCGTCCCCAAGACCTAACTTAGCTTTCTGAGTTTGCTGTGGTGCAAATATCCTTCCTGCACCTCATTTTCCCAATATGTAATCTGTGGCTAAAAATATTGAACTCCTTTGTAATTGCTCCCAGATCTAAGTTTAAAAGCATTAAGAAAAGCAGAATAATGTATTGCTATTTTAATATTAAGGAGAAAACACTGTGACAATGATACAATCAACAGCTACTGCATATGTTCAAACTACTAGTAGGGGAAACAATAGTGTACAACTATATAACGTGCAAATTGATATATTTACAATCAAAACCTAAAATCATAAACCCATACTTCTGTCTGAAAAGCAATGAGCTGAATACTTCCTCTGGATTTCAACAAAATGCATTACAGCAAAGCTTAGCGGGAAAAGGGGCTGGGGTGGCGGGAGTTGGGGGGAAGGAGAGGGGTGTAAGGAATTATGTTCAGGTCACATGAATTAGTGATAAATATATTAATACTACATCATTCACCTCCAGCTGGCTGCTTGGAAACTGACGAAACACCATAAACACAAAGGTCATTGCAACCAAGAAATGAGGTGGAGTCCCAAGATGCAGTCACTAAACACAGTGAGCCCTCAGTAGTAAAATAAAGAGCTGTGCATAAAGGTTGTCTCAAAATAATTGTTGCTGAGCTAGCTTTACTCAAAACTACAGGCAGAATTATGTGTGTGGTATAAAGTGTGGCACACTTAATGACATCAACCTCAGAGAGGAGACAGTTCAGTGCTTTACATCCTTCACCACCCCAAAACAAATGTCAGTCAAGGAAAATAAAATAATGGATGTAAATGCTAGAATATGAATTTGAGATAAATAGTTAGCAGTAATAAAATATTATAATTTTGCTTAGAGCTATGAGCACCTTCAAGGCTTTCTAATTTTAAAGTCATATCTTACTGTGAAACACAAATTTCTCAGGGAAGAGAAAGAGAAGTCTATTAGCACAGTGGTCCCAGCTCCGTCTGCCTCCATTATTGCTTTTCACATTATTTGATGACTGGAGATTGTGTGGCAGAGGATGCAGGTAGAAAAGTGTGAGAAAATGTATAGGTCAGATTATATAAAAAATTTATAGTAAAATTAGATTAGAATAGAATAGAATAGAATAGAATAGAATAGAATAGAATTAACCAGGTTGGAAAAGACCTTTGAGATTGAGTCCAACCTATCATCCAACACTATATAATCAACTAAACCATGGCACCAAGTATCCCATCCAGTCTCTTCATAAACACCTCCAGTAATAGTGACTCCACCACCTCCCTGGGCAGCCCATTCCAATGGCCAATAAAAATAAATTAATTAATTAATTAATTAATTGCCCTGCTCTCCTGCCCCACAGATGTGCCCTGCTCTAAAGCAGAGGCATGATTTAGCCTGGTTTACCCTCTGTCTAACCTCCACAAACATTTTATATCTGAAGCTCGCTTAGCAACATTAGCTTTAGCAGCACTACAAGTATGAACACACACTTACAATTTGTCTGTAATAGAAGAATATTCTGACACCTTGTTTCTAGTATTTTATTCTTCATCATTTAACAACAGTGTATTCATCTTTCTAATCATGGATAGCAATTCTGTCTGATCTATGGCCTGTGTATGTTTTAAAAAAAAAAAGTGCCAGTCATTCAGAAGATAATTTTGTATTTTTTAACATTTTTTCTCCCTTAAGCAGGAATCATGCTGAAGTTATGTGACACAACCTATAGCTCGTTACACAAAGCAAAGGAAAAAGCGTGAAGGGGCCCGTGGTGAAAACAACAGGTCTGAGTACAAAGTAAGGGGCTGACATTGCAAACTGGATAACATTCATGTTCACCACTCACAAAGAGAGAGGGAGAGAGACTCCTCTAAGGATAATAACTTAAATACTTAAGCTCTTAATTTAGCATCTTCCAAGACCAAAGGTTAAAAGCAAGTTTGACACCTTATTGCCTGTGCTCCCCCTTAGGTAATAAAAGGACTAGTGAAATACAATAATGGGTCCCTCTGTGCCATGACACTGCATCATAACCATTACATAGCTCAGGGATATCAAACACACTCTTATAGGGAGTTTAAAATCACTAACATGCATTCTAAAAATGCAGCAGTCACAATATTTTAATGTGATTTTCTTTATTTTTTCTCTCACTTTTTTTTGTTGTTGGTTTGTTATTTGTTTGGGTTTTTTTGTTGGGTTTTTTTTGCTTTAATGATTTATCAGGTTATCTGTACATCATGAAGTATTTATTTCCTTTCCAAGCAACGTCCATTTGAAAACATATAAATAAAAAGAGCTAGGATTCTCACAGCTGCTCTTACACCTTGTTTGTAATTTTTCTCACCTCATCCTTGATTTCCTTAGTTCCTTGTCCCCTTTGGAAAGTAAACTGTTTATTGACATATAATTTTAATTCTTAATATTTCACACTTACTTCATATGAGAGTAAATAGCTAAAGCACACAAAATGCACTGAAGTGTCTCTTGAAATAATCCCCATGTGATTTGATGTGATCTACATAACCGAACTTGACTCTTTGATATTAATTTAGTGACAATTAATACTGTTGGTATTTCCTTTAAGATTCTTAGTAGTGTGTCATTCCATGAAAATTTGCACATCCATCACATTGAACAATGCACACAATTCTTATAATGCTAATGAAGTACAGTAATAAATCGTGATTCTGAATTTTGCTTAGAGTGGTATATCAACGTCTTGAGTTAAGCTTCAAAACACACACAGGAACTGGATTTTATGATTCCTGCCTTACAAATAGGAAAATAGGCACTGCCAGACTGGTTTACAGGTTCCATTCCAAAAGTTAATACTACAAGCAGTGGGATTTAAACACATGCTTAAAATTTCACATATTCTAGACACTTTTCTGAGACCTAGGTGTGTCAGTGATAAAGCTGTAACAAAACTTGGACTGCCAGTTTCAAGCTCCATGCCACTTGTGTAATAAGGTAAAGAGCTGGCTAATGTCTGCATATTTTAAGCAGAGATATTATTCAGCAAGCAGTAAAGAAGCATGAAAGGATAAAGTACAGCTTATAAGGTAAGCACTGTAGCTTCTCCTTGGCTTTGAAAAATAGTAATTCAGATTTCTTCCAAAATCGTGTTCTCTCTCTGTTCTACATTCAACTCCCTATTCTTTCAATCTCTTTAAAAGCTGCTAACATCAGCTGCTTTTTTTGTGTTTTTTCTTTTTGCTTCATTGCCTACAAATTGCTCTAAGCTCTTCATTCCCTATGAACCTGTTCAGCTGGAGCAGAACAGCTGTACAGCAGGCTGTTCCTAGTACACCTCTGGAAAATGTATAGGAAAATGATAACAAGCCATACACAAACTTTGTGTTTTTTTTTTAATTCTGAAGATTTGAGAGGGGATACATATTTATATGCATTTAAACCTCCATGCATCTACACAAACACAGAGTTGGGATAGATAAATAATCATTAAAATACTGGATACATTTCTCCAGAGAGTAAAAAGTCTAAAACTCTCAGTCTCTGATTTACATCCCCTAAGGTGTCAAGGATGTCTAACCATGTCAGTTGGAGTGGAAAAACTCTGTATGTCAGCATGAGAAGGCCTGATTGCTGTAAAACAAATGTCTTTTTATTGTCTCACCTCCTTAACCCTCTCTCATTCTTCAACTTCTTATTTACATTCAAAAAAACCCCAGTGAAGTCCACTACTCATTTTGCCTCATATATAAACATATTTTCAAAATAAAAGCATGGTTGTTCGCTCTTCTGGTTTTAAGTAATCAAAAACAGCTAAGAACAAAATTTAGAACCAGTCTCTGAATAAAGAACAGACTTTTGCAGGGTAGGAGAGAAAGGAACAGCTTTGAGTTTTGTCTGAAATCTTCCACAAGTATGCCTACAGCTGAAGAAAATTAACCTTGAGTTTCTGATTAAAAGCACAGACAGGGAGATGGTAGTAAGTTTGCCACTGACTTCTAAGTGTTATGTCTAAAGGACCTGGTTTAATGTAGGAATGAACTTCAGCTTCCCCTGACATAGACCTGTTAGTTCAGACAGATAGTACAGGCAAGGCAAAGCATCATTTTCAGTGGTTATGCTGCTGCTGTGGTTTGAGTCTACATGAACAGCTTGGACAAATCAAGCTACACTAATAGTATAATGCCAGGGACTATAGTGGTGCTCTTAGTTAGCCTTAGAGGGGTTACGTTCACATCTGCCAGATGCTAGCATTTCTTCTGATATATATCTTTACTGGAATCTTTTCTTAGAATATTATTCTGATAGACTTATAATTTTAGGTAGAGAAGAAGCCTTTTTCTTTTTTTTTAATCTCTCTGTCTCAAAGGGAGAAATAAGCAAGAAAGTAAAACTAGTGAACAGTCCCAAATGATAAAAAAAAAAAAATCAGATTCTTCAGTAATATCACAATACAGGTTTTCTGGTGTTCTTCTCTTTACTTTCTTCTTATTCTCTATTTCTTCCTCTAGACTACAGACATTTCCCCAATGGCCTTCAGGCACCAATAATGGCTTCTTCAGACTGCCAGGAAAAAGGAGGATGAAGTGGAGTCAGCTATGCTTCCCCCATTCCCTCCTCCCTCCCTCCCCCTCCCCCCCCCCCCCCCCCCCCAATATTAACTGCTTGCCTTTCATCAAAAAGCCTCAAACAGGGCACTTCTGAGATAAGCATGGGACCAAAGGTAACGTGGGAGCTCTGAAGGAAATGCAACGTTATTTATACTGTGGCTAGATACCAGAATGTTTGGAGGTCCTGGTACACCTGACATAAGCCAGTGCTACAGATTTTACCATGGCCTAAGTATCATATCATATCATATCATATCATATCATAGTATCATTCAGGGTTGGAAGGGACCACAGGGATCATCTAGTTCCAACCCCCCTGCCATGGGCAGGGACACCCCACACTAGATCAGGCTGGCCAGTGTCTCTTGGTTTTTGGAAGAACTCAACAAAACCCTATTGATTTTTTTCTGAAATGTTTAATGGTGTTGAAGTACTTGGAAAGTATTCAGAAAAGTCTCAAATAGCATTGAAAGACTTTGGTATAGCCCATCATTAGAAGGAAACACAGAAGATCTAGAGTTGATGTCATCCAGTGCTCACATACAGATCACACAACAATTTGAAAATCAAATAAAAGCCCAGAGCAAACCCTTAATAAACCACAAAATAATAACTATGGGATGGCTCATTAACTTCCAAAGTTCCTAAGAGGTTGAAGATCTCCAAAATGTCTGTCCTTCTACAGTGCCTGCAAGCCTGATATGAGATTTAATGAGTCCTCTGTATCATCACAAAAAGAAAAAAATATTCTCTCATTTCCAATTCAGCTAGCTGTCTTTTTTACCTCCATAAAGATACAGTTATGCCAGAGATTTAACTGCAATTTAACAGCACAGCATTCTGTTTCAATAACATGGATAAGAAGACCAGCTTTTTAACAGTTAAAAATGGATGATTTTATGCAGTGGAGAAAAACTCTGCAAATTACATTTATTCTAGAAACCATTTCTATCACTATTTTTCTCCAAGAAAAGTAAAAATCAATAAGAGGAAGGATTTCTAAATACAAGTAGCAAGACTTAATGCTTCACCATTCAAAGTGCTAAAGTTTACTTCACTAAATCCTAGCCTATGACAATAAAATCTTCTTAAGATGGTGACCTATGCACTGCTAATTCCACACATAGCATGTTTGATATCTACTGTAATTTTCCATGCAGTTTGGTTTGTGATATTTCTCACTCAGAATTACCTTGGAAAGTTAGAATAATGCACTGAGACTACAGAAATGCAAAAACCTCCAGAAGCAAAGAGAACTGTATTAAGTTGTGTTGTTTTGTTTTGTTTTTTAATTAAAATTAAACTGTGACACAACTGCTGTAGGGATGGATTATAGGGGGACAGATCCTAGGAATGTAGGTGAAGGAGCCAATAATTTCAGTCCTTTTCAAAAATATTGAACAAGTGTGGACCTGACAGCATCAGCTAGATGGATTCCTCCTAATTTCCAGAGTTCTGCTAAACCACTAAGCTACCTCTCTTAGCCTGACCAAAAAAAGGCCGCAAGAACTGGTAGAGTTTATTTAATCTTCTTTGTAATAATCTGTCCATAACATTTGTCATTTACACTCCACTATCAAGAGCAAGCTACTTGTTACAAATATGTTGTCTTCGCCCATTTCCTTTTTAAAAGTGAAAAATGCAAGATTATCTGGTTTTGAGGTTACTCAATTTATTTGTGAATACAAAATAATAATAACAATAATAATTACTATTATTAATATTAATAATACCTAGACAATAAGGTTGATAAACTAATTATATGCAATAACAGGAAAAGGTAATATTGTGAAGGAAAACTGGTTACTAAAATTAATGTGTGTCTAATAATATGTTCACACAAGCACCATGTTGCATACTGGACAGTTACTAACCCCTTGAAAATTTTACTTTGATTTCCAAGCAGTTTTAGCATCAAGTTCAACTGAAGGAATTACACTGGCCCCAAAGCTCACTATCTACAGGTTTCAGCATTGGCATAGCTTCACTCATCATTTGCACAAACTTGCAATTTAATCAACAGATTAATTCAAAAGAATTTTATTTGCATTGAAACAGTCTAATAAAGTCACAAGCAAGGTTAGGAAGAATGGAGGTTTTTGCAAGTCTTATGCTACATTTCCCCCAGATAAGCAAATCTGGGACCTTGTTTAGGCAGGGTAGATTGTTTTAAGTTATGACACAGCTGATGGTTCCTTTGCCTTTACTCAGTTCTTAAATCTATTGGAAAGGTCCTATTTTCTGAAAGATGATGGAAGCAAGTTATAAATATAACGATGGAGGGTTTGAAAAAAAAATGCTTTATGAAATAAAGCCATTAAATAAAATAAACTGTTGTTTATTTTGTATTTAATTGATTTGTTTATTTTGTTTGCCTGTAATTGTACACAGCATTTGATTAACAGAAAGGTGAAAGCTACAACATATACAGTTCAACATATCATTGTCAACTGTTTCAGAATTCTCTTGGAGAGATCGATTTCATTCTTGCGATATGTGGGGCTGTGATAAGTTAGTATCATCTACAGTCAGTTAACTCTCTGAGGATGCCAACAAACAGAATGGATGTTAGGTGCCAAAAACTGTAACAGCATTTCACTCATTTCACTGCACTGCCTACACCAAGTTCGCACCTGGTATACCTAACCAAGCAACAGCAAGCAATACAGGGCATTGAACCAAAAACACCCTATTAGTGATAACGATATGCTACTTAGATATTACTGAATTTTTTTTCCCCTTAGACTGCATTTACCATCACTTCTGTTTTCTACTCCCTACAAAATATTGCAGTTATATATAGGCTGTTAAAAATCTCACAAATAATTTAGATACGCTTGGCATGAAAACTAGTTATCACAGCTTTAGTAAATTGCTTCTAAGTGCTTATGGTACATTAAAAGCCCTGGCATTGCTGACAACCAACAAAGGGCAATTTTTTTCTTCCAAGTTGTCTAATTACAACAAAGCATCTTGAAATCTCCTATGACCTTGTTGCCCATGAAAAATATTCTGATATCTGATGCTCTATTTCCTTGTACTTGTATATCCAATAAAAACCTGTCGATATATTCATCCTGAAGCACTCATATTGTAAGTTGAAGACTCAACTTGACTCTTAAGTACATTCTTCCAGTTGTTTCCCTCCTATAGACACCAAAACACAAATTTCTCCTCTGGCTTTGAAGTCTTCCTTTAAGTTCCCCAGGGCAGATTTAATACATTTTCAGTACTGTAAATCTCCATTTCCTCTAGCCAGAAAGCTCATATTCAGTGACTAATGGTAAACATGAATAGAGTCCATATCATCATGTTCAACACTGAAGACAAAAGGACACGGCAATATATTCCAGTTGCCAACTTTCCTATTCATAGGTAGCCTGAAAATACAGTGATAAAACCTCATTCTGCTTCAACTGGTAGAGAGATATTTGAAGGACTCTCTTCATGAAAATTCCCCAGGTGTCCCCACTTAACTGCTTTAAACCATCTCCAGCCAACTTGTGGTGATGTCAGCATGCATAAGGAAGAGTTGCTTCTAGAATATCAGATATTATTAAAGTGATATAGAAAGTGTTGTCACAGATATTACCAGGTTGTTTTTTTTTTTTTTTTTAATTTTAAATCTCTAGTGAGAATTTCTTGTAACAATCATTCTGAGATCATGCCAATAGAGTGATAACTTGATAAATGTATTTGCAATAATGTACTGCACACATATTAATTTCACAGTGTCATAGTATCACAGTATCAGTCAGGGTTGGAAGGGACCACATGGATCATCTAGTTCCAACCCCCCTGCCATGGGCAGGGACACCCCACACTAGATCAGGCTGCCCAGAGCCTCATCCAGCCTGGTCTTAAACACCTCCAGGGCCGGGGCCTCAACCATCTCCCTGGACAACCCATTCCAGGGCCTTAACTGTGGCCAGAAGATGTGCTGGGAGAGCAGAATAGAATATTTTAGTTGGAAGGGACCTACAACAATCATCTAGTCCAACTGCATGACTCATTCAGGGTTTACCAAAAGTTAAAGTATGCTAAGGGCATTGTCCAAATGATCCATAAACACAGGCAGGCCTGGGGAATCAACCTCTCTAGGAAACCTACTCTAGTGTTTGACCACTCTCTGAGTAAAGATACTTTCTAATGTCCAATCTAAGTTTCTCCTTCTGCAGCTTTGAATTACTCCTACATGTTCTATCATGAGGTAGAATGTCTGGAAGAATGTCTGCTTAGTATTTAGTAGTGGCTTTTTTAAAATAATATAAGGAGTAAATCCAAAAGGATGTTATTAACAAATTCTGACATTTTAAAAAGTGGAGGAAAATCATCTCAAGTTAACTCTGACAGAGGTAAGATTGGGATGTTGTTTGTATTCTCTTATTTATTTTTTTATCATGGTGCTATAACATTTTATGATATTCACCTATTGTGGTACAACTGTTACAGCTGAAAATTGCTGGACGTGCTAAAAGAAATTCCAGCATATGAGAGGCTCTCTATAGCAGACAATTGAATCTGGAACGTTCACACCACCAAAGCCTCAAACTGATCATGCCAAAGAGATTTTGAATTGCTGAAGTGGTTTTCATTGTGTCTGAATGAAGGGCTGAATGTGTCACTCAAAACTGACAAGTCTCTGGAGTACAGTGTTTCTTACTAGTATCAAACTTTCCAGAAATCTCTTTCGTGGAAATTTAAACTGACCTAACAGAAAGATGAAACATAATTAAGATATCCATATCTTGCAATAATCAAACTGGCTCTATTCAAACTGCTTAATAGGAGGACAAAGGAAAATGTTCTTTTGCTATTCGATAGAGAAAAAAGTTACTGACAGATGACACTGTGAAGTCCAAAGTATTTAATTTCTTTTTTGCATTACTTATAATTAAAAAGGTCAACAAAGAGAGGTGACTATTATAATTAATACAGACCAGAAAGAAATTATTTAAATTAAGAATACAGACATAAAAGCTTACTTAAGTAAATTAGGTTTTGGAACAGATGTGCCTGATGAACTTCCTCCTAGGGTATTGGAAGAACTTGTAAAGCAATCTCAGAACCATGCTGCCATCAGAAAAGCAGTCTGTGAAGGACATGAGGTATCAATAAAATGGAAAAAATGAAAATTCAATACTAGTCTTTAAAAGAGTAAAGAAGCAGGGAGTTTAGGGATGTCCAACCTGGCTGCATGTTATTAAGTCTTAGAAAAGCTCTAGAACAGATGACTGACATGATTTGTAAGTAGCTGAAAATACCAAAAGTAGGTAAGGAACATGCAAAATCAATTAGTTCTGAATTATGCATTTAAGAACAAATCATACCAATGGAATTAAATCTCTCCCAAAAGGGTAACAGACCTTGTGAAGAGGGGAGTTGCAAACAAGGTCATTTGTGTGGTTCTTGTATTAGAAAATTCTCAAATATACAAAAAAAGAGAAAAGGGAAAGCCTGTCTAAGTGGTGTTATTATAGCATTGATGCAAAACTGATTAGATAACTGCATATATATCATAATCACAACTAAACTATAGCTAAAAAATCTTTTTATTCTTCTTCTGCTTGCAGGCTTGTTTAAAGTTTTAACAAGGCAAGTAATAGAGAATGTTCTTACTGCAGTTAAAGAAGAGACATAACTGGGCTCACCAGTATGTTGGAAGGTCAGTTAGAATGCAAAATTCTAAAAGGCATGAACAAATTTGTACAAATGCAAGTCCTAGAACTGTGAGGCTGATCAAGAGAAGATCTGATATTTAACACGCAAGTTTTAAAGCTCAAGATGACAAGACTGAGGGTAAAGATGATATTAATCTTTTAAAATACAAAAGGCAGCTCTAAAGAGAAATGTTTTGTGCATGACAAAGAATAAGTGAAATTATATCATAGCAATGTGGTGATAACCTAGCAGTAAGGAAGGTGATCGAAACACTAAAACTAATTGATAAGCAAGATGTGGAGCTCCCACAGTTGGGTGTCTTTAATATCTGTCAGGAATGACCTAGGTGTCTAGCTGATCTTGCTTTGGAAGGGACTGGGTCATCACCATATTATTTTTCCTAATTTTTCAAATTGGAGGGAAGAAAATTTTACTTGTTCTTTTTATAGAATAGAATAGAATAGAATAGAATAGAATAGAATAGAATAGAATAGAATAGAATAGAATAGACCAGGTTGGAAGAGATCTTTGAGATCATCGCGTCCAACCTATCATCCAACACTATCTAATCAACTAAACCATGGCACCAAGCACCCTATCAAGTCTCTTCCTAAACACCTCCAGTGACGATGACTCCACCACATCCCTGGGCAGAATATTTCAATGTGCAATCACTCTCTCTGTGTAGAATTTCTTCCTAACCTCCAGCATAAACGTTCCCTAGCACAGCTTGAGACTGTGTTCTCTTGTTCTGGTGCTGGTTGCCTGGGAGAAGAGACCAACCTCTGCCTGTCTACCACCTCCCTTCAGGTAGTTGTAGACAGCAATAAGGTCTGCCCTGAGCCTCCTCTTCTCCAGGCTAAGCAACCAAAGCTCCCTCAGCCTCTCATCATAGGGCTCGTGCTCCAAACTCCTCACCAACTTTGTTGCTCTTCTCTGGATGTATTCCATCAAGTCAACATCTTTCCTAAACTGAGGGGCCCAGAACTGGACACAGTACTCGTGGTGTGGCCTATCCAGTGCAGTGTACAGGGGCAAAATGACCTCCCTGCTACTGCTGGCCACACTGTTCCTGATACGGGCCAGGACGCCATTGGCCCTCTTTGTTGCCTGGGCACACTGCAGGCTCATGTTCAGCCTACCATCGACCAGTACCCCCAGGTCCCTCTCTCCCTGGCCGCTCTCCAGCCACTCTGACCCCAGCCTGTAGCACTGCATGGGGTTGCTGTGGCCAATAAGTGTTATACTCCTTCAAACACACAACCTACCAGAAATACTACCTGTATGTTTAAGAATTACCATAAATAATTTCTGCAGAGTCAAGCCCTCAACACTGTAATACAATAGGTAGCTATCTATACATGAAATTACAGAGAACTCAGGAATTCTATGCTACTTTCTCAACCATTACTTGATCAGATCATTTGTTTTCAGACTGGAGAATAAATCAGGTTCAGACAGATTGAAATTTCACTGAAAAATTGCAAGTGTGATTCAAATATGGCATTTTAAAGCTCACACATACAGTTTGAATACTAAAGAAACCGAGTATAGGAAATTCGGCTGTGAAACAAGAAACTGCTACAACAGCTGAAGCTATAAAAAATACTTGCATGCACAGAATGATGTGATAATGAGCCCTACATCAGAAAAAAAAATAATAAATTATAGCAGACAATATGAACAGAAAGCATACTTAAACTCAAAAGGACACCTGTGCCAGCATTAAAAATGATTTATTACATGAATTGCAGGTCAGCACCAACAATACATGCCTAGAAGAAAGGGTCTCTTTCCACTCAAAATTGGACTATTACACAGATTTCTAAATCAGTGTATCCTCTACTGCAGTAAAATTAACCAACTCAAATTAGTATATTATAAACAGCACTATTAAGAAATTTAACTAAATGAAGAACAAATCAGCTAAAGTCATCCTGCAAATCTTAATTAAAGCTGCAGTCTTAGAAATACAAATGGAACACAAAAACAATCTTTGGACACGTTGCTGCTATTCTCATAAAAGCCAATCATAAAACTGAACTGTATCTCTGCTGGCAACTTCTCTGTCATTAGTTACTCTACCTAGGTCAACTACAAAATAACTTTTTTTGGGGTGTGTAACATACCCTCCCTAGCTTCTAATTATAGTATTATAACTAATGCATAAGTTACATATATATATATATATATATATATATAAATGCAGGTATACAAATGGGCTGAAGCAGATTGAGAAATAAAACCAAATTTTCTTGAAGGCAATCAAGGTTGGTAATTTTTTAGGGGTTGTTTTTAAATAAACCCATTGTTTCAGGAGGAGACTTGATGGGGTGCTTGGTGCCATGGGTTAGCTGTTTAGGTGGGTTGGATTGGTTGATGGGTTGGATGCAATGATCTTGAAGGTCTCTTCCAACCTGGTTTAGTTTATTCTAAAAGAAAGGTTTATACTAAACTTAAATACATAGTCTCTTTTTTTTTTTTTTTCAGAATATTTCACTTATTTCATAACTAGCAGACCGTATTTTATGCATATACTCCATACATTTAAAATGTTCTCCTGGATAAGAAACACTCAAAATCAATAAATTTCTGTTGTGTAATTTTACACCTTCTTATTTACGCATATACATGAAATGGTCACAGGGGAATATCGTGCAAATCTTGCACTTCTGAAAAATTTTGTGTCAAGAAAGAGGAAACAGAGTAAGATAGCATAGTAATGTCTAAACACATGGCTTGAATATTCATTATCCTAAAATTAGAAAGGATTTTTCAGAAAACAAACAAACCAAAAAAAATATATTCTAGAAATATTACATGGAGACTTCTAAAACATTTAAGTATATACATTGGATTCCAGATTTCTCATTGTCCCTAGATTCCTTATCCAGTACATTGAGTCTTGAAGAGGAGGCAAAGTAACACAGAGGGCAGAGAAAATGCCAGAATGTTCCCTGCACAGGGAGTAAATAGATAGACTTCAACCCAGATATAAATGAGTTTCATGCCACAGCAAGGATTTTTTCATTCAGAATTAAAGAACCTGTGGCAAGAAAGAGTTTAACAGGATCCCTAATTCTCACAGAGATGCATCAAAGCTTGCAATGTGGGACATGAGGACTGCAAAATGCCAGCCTTTAACAGAAACTGCATATTAATATGGAGATTATTTTTATATTAAAAATGTGAAGAAAAAGGTATGAAACAAAAATTACAGAATCACAGATTGTTAAGGGTTGGAAGGAATCTCTAGAGCTCATCAAGTCCACACCCCCTGCCAAAGAAGGATCACCTAGGGCAGAACACACAGGAACACATCCACACGGGTTTTGAAAGTCTCCAGAGAAGATTCCATAACCTGTTCCAGTGTTCCATCACCATAAGGAAGTGTCTCCTCATGTTGAGGTGGAATGATCTGTGCTCTAGCCTGTATCCACTGAAAAGAGACTATCGCCATCATCTTGACTCCCAACCCTCAGGTATTTTTAGACATTGAATCGATTCCCCTCTCAGCCTTCTCAAGACTAAACATCCCTCTCTGTGTGGTCAGTTACAAACTCTTCTGCTGGGACTTTTGGTGAGACCACTTTCTTTATGGCTTAAGAAGAAAATACACCTTTTTAATATTCTGCCTTGGACAAATGGATAGCCCATCTTGTATCCTTGACCAAAATCACATGACAGAAGACAGCAAATTGGGAACCATCTCTTTACATTGCTTCTATATACCTACAGTTTTCTTTCATTTATAATTTTAAAGTACTATGCAGTAAGACCACAACAGCAAGACCACATTCAGCGGGTGGTAAGTACTACCAAAGACAATACCTGGTATTTATGATCTAGTGATAATCACTTCTGTTATGTAGAAAAGTCTATGAAATTCAATACATTTTGTTCTGCACTGATCTGCATCAATATGTTATACTGAGTTTCTCCTAGTCAAATACCTGATAAATGAATCAGTTACAAGAAGCAATTGAGTATAAAGCAAGACTCGAAACACGTTTCCATTGTATTTATCACTACAATAAATGAATAAATCTTTGAAATCACCACTTCTGGTGCATTCTAAAAAACCTTCATCATGAAACCTGAATTACAGCATTCTGAGATATAGAAGGTTGCTTCCTGATAAAGCATGCTAATTGTCTTGCTTTGCCTTTCATCCTCAGTAATTACTTTTTTTTCCATATGGTGACAAGCTAACTGCTTTCTATTTACATATAAAAAAGCAGCATGATCTTTGGATACTAAAACTGCCCACATAGTGTCACACAAGAAGTTGGATTACCAAATCAAGAGCAGTTGTGTGGGCTTGGCAGCATCATGAGAACTTCTGCTAAAATTTTCCTGTGTCACTATTAGAGCTGAGATAAAAATAGTGGAAAAAGCAGCATTAACAAAAATGGATCTTTTTACAGGATTGTTGGAATTCCCAGTTATCTGTGCCCTAGAGTAAGAGGTGGTGACCATTAAGAAAATGAGTTCCATCCAACAACAAATTCTGGTTCTTGCCTGGGTAGGGGCAAAGGCAAGAAAAGCAGGAATGTTAAGCCATTCGATAATAAAACAGTACCCCTACTCCTCCCACTTCACCCTATTCTTATACTACTTCAAGCTTACCTTGCTACCAAGATCTATTTGTTTCTTCCTTTCCTCACTATTACCAAAAATGGAGACAAACTAGTAAGAATAAGAAAATCTGAAAAAATCCTAGTGCATGCAATAACCCTTGAAAAGTGTTATGCTTACTCTAGTGTTTTAGAAACAAAGTGGGGAAACTTCCATTTTTTGGGCCTGTCAGGAAAAAAACAACAACAGAGGATCATAAAAATAATAGCAATTAAAAAAAAAAAAATCAAAACAAACAAGCAAACAAAAAAAGACCAAACAAAAAAGCCCATGCAAGCATGGTAAGTCTTAAATACAATTTTCCTAAGAGCTAAATTATGGTCAGCATAATTTCAGCTAATTCCTAGAGCAAATAAATTTCACCAAAGTTATTTACTGCAAGGCTGGAATACAGACTATCCCAAGGGTCAATTTAATTTTCCCCAATTTAACTTGCTTTCTAAAACCACACAACTTTGAACAAGGATGTCAGGAAACAAATCAGTAAAGTACAAACCAGCTTTATTAATTCTTTGTAATCATGATTAGCACTTGAGTAGAAAGAACGTTCAGGAATGTGCCGATGACTTGCTGTTCAGGTAAAATAAAACTACTAAACTTGAAAAACTGTTTGTATCAGATTTTTTTTTAAACTAAATCCCAAACACTTAAATATAGAATCATAGAACCATAGAGTTGTAGAATCATAGAATGGCCTGGGTTGGAAGGGACCTCTGAAGGTCATCTCATCCAACTCCCTCTGCAGCAAGCAGGGGCATCCTCAACTAGATCAGGTTTCATAGTTTCATAGTTTCATAGTTTCATTCAGGGTTGGAAGGGACCACAAGGATCATCTAGTTCCAACCCCCCTGCCATGGGCAGGGACACCCCACACTAGATCAGGCTGGACAGAGCCTCATCCAGCCTGCTCTTAAACACCCCCAGGGATGGGGCCTCGACCACCTCCCTGGACAACCCATTCCAGGGTTTCACCACTCTCATGGTGAAGAACCTCCTCCTCACATCCAGCCTGAATCTCCCCACCTCCAGCTTCATTCCATTCCCCCTAGTCCTATCACTACCTGATATCCTGAGAAGTCCTTCCCCAGCCTTCCTGTAGGCCCCCTTCAGATACTGGAAGGCCACAATTAGGTCTCCTCGGAGCCTTCTCTTCTGCAGACTGAACAGTCCCAACTCCTTCAGTCTGTCCTCATAGGAGAGGTGCTCCAGCCCTCTGATCATCCTCGTGGCCCTTCTCTGGACACGTTCCAGCACCTCCACATCCCTCTTGTAATAGGGGCTCCAGAACTGGACACAGTACTCCAGGTGGGGGACTCCACTTGTCACTGGCCTCCACTGGGACATGGAGCCATTGACAGCCACTCTTTGGGTGCGACCATCAAGCCAGTTCCTTATCCATCTAGTGGTCCACCCATCAAACCCATGTGTCACCAGTTTGGAGACCAGGATGTGGTGTGGGACAGTGTCAAAGGCTTTGCTCAGGTCCAGGTTGCCCAGAGCCATGTCAAACCTCACTTTGAATATCTCCAGGGATGGGGCCCCAACCACCTCCCTGGGCAAACTTTTCCAGTGTTCCACCACCCTCGTGGTAAAGAACTTGTTCCTAACATCCTATCTAAATCTGCTCTTCTCTAGTTTGAAGACATTGCCCCTTGTCCTACCACTACAGGCCTTTGTACACAGTCTCTCTCCAGCCTTTTTGTAGGCCCCCTTTAGGTACTGGGAGGCTGTTATTAAATGTTCTGGAGTATCCTCTCTTCCAGGCTGCACAGCCCCAGCTCCCCAGCCTGTCCTTATAGCAGAGGTGCTCCAACCCCCTGATCATTTTTATGACCCTCCTCTGGACCCACTCCATCAGGTTCATGTCCCTCCTGTATTGAGCGCTCCAGACTTGGACACAGTACTCCAGGTGAAGTTTTACCAGAGTATAGTCGTAGGATCACCTCTCTGGATCTGCTGGCCCCACATCTTTTGACGCAGCCCAGGATGAGATTTCCCTTCTGGGCATTAAGCTCATGTCCAGCTTTTTCTCTGCCAGCACTCCCAGGTCCTTTTCCTCAGGGCTGCTTTCTATCACCTCATCCCCCAGTCTTTATTGATAGTGAGGATTGTTCTGGCCCAGGTGCAGAACCCTGCACTTGCTCTTGTCAAACCTCATGAAGTTCACCTGGGCCCACCTCTCCAGCTTGTCAAGGTCTCTCTGGATCATATCCCACCCCTCTGGAGTATTGACAGCACCACTCAGCTTGGTGTCATCTGCAAACTTGCTGATGGTGCTCTTGATCCTGCTGTCTGCCTCACTGATAAAAATTTTAACAGTACATGTCCCAGTACGGACCCCTGAGGACACCACTTGTCACTGCTCTACATCTGGACTTCAAGCCATTGAGCACTACCCTCTGAATGCAACTATCCAGCCTTTCCTTATCCACTCAACAGTCTATCCATCAAATCCATATCTCTACTGCTTGGCAAGTAGGATGTTGTGGTGGACCGTGTCAAAGGCCTTGCAGAAGTCCAGATAGATCACATCAATAGGTCACCTCTATCTACTCACATAGTCACTTTATCGTAGAAAGATTAGTCAAGCAGGATTTGCCCCTAATGGAGCCATGCTGGCTGTCTTGAATCACCTGCCTGTCCTCCATATACCTTAACATAGCATCTAGGAGGATCTGTTCCATGATCTCCCCGGGCACAGAGGTGAGGCTGACAGGTTGGTAGTTCCCAGGGTCCTCCTTTTAACCCTTTTTTAAAATGGGTGTAATATTTCCTTTCTTCCAGTCACCAGGGACTTCACCTGACTGCCAGGACTTTTCAATATCATGGGGAGTAGCTTGGCAACCACTTCAGCTAATGCTCTCAGGACTCTGGGATGCATTTCACCAGGTCCTGTGGAGTTGTATATCTTCAGGTTTCTCAGATGATCATGTACCTTGTCTCCAGTTACAGTGGCAAGGTCTTTGTCTCCCTGGTCTCCATCTTTCAGGCCATGAACATGAGAGCTATGAGGAGAGGGGTTGCTAGTGAAGACTGAGAGAAAAGAAGTTGTTGAGACTCTCCGCCTTCTCCTCTTCTGTTGATACTAGTTCACCACTGTATATATATAGACTAGACTAGAATAGAATAGAATTAACCAGGTTGGAAGAGACCTTTGAGATCATAGAGTCCAACCTATTATCCAACACTATCTAATCAACTAAATATAATCTGAGGCTATTTCACTTTCTTAATATTGAATTAAAATCTTAGCTATAAATATTTGCTTCTGAGACAAACAACCAAAATACTGTGAGATTGAGCTAAAGCAGGCAGCTAGTAAATTAATTTGAATCTGTGTCTTGATAAGCAAACAGGGCTTAAAGAGTAAATGTCGTGAAACAGTGAGGATAGAATAAGCATAATGTTTTTCTTCTTTGCAATATAACAATCTAAAGAGCAAAAATAGTATGCAAAGAAGGTGATATACTTTGGTAGTTATGGCATTTTTAAATACCAGATTTCATACTCTCCCTGCACCTCAATTTAGAAATCATGATATTAGTAGGCATTATGTCAGCTTTCCCTTAAGATAATCCTGAGTGCATTTTTCACCTTGTAATGTAGATACAGACTCTAACTACTATTAGCAGCTATCCTCTCCCCCACCCAAGTGTGTAGCTCTCTCAGACATACACACAAAAGAAGTGTCTTAGGCTTTGGAAATAATGCAAAGATCAGACCGTTACTCCGGTGTTTTGAGAGTCTCAAAGCACATTCCTTGACTGAAAAGGCAAGCAGAACATACTCCAAGTACTGCAGCAGGGGATAAAAAAATAATACTTTTTTTTTTCAATATTCATCTTGTAAAATTTTATGATTCAACTACAAGTCTAAGGAAAAAGATAAATTTACCTAAAATGAGATGGCTGACACAGTTTAACAGAACTCTTGAGAATCTTCACAGGCTTCTCCTAAACAAAGGATATAAACTGGAGCTTCTTTATCTGAACTTAGTGCTAATGGCTTTCATCTTTTGCACTTTAGGGGTAAACTGAATATTTTATAGAGAAACTGCAGGAAACTCAAGGGAAATTAGCATAAAGGATTCTTATGAATCAATGCTTCCTTATGTATATTTTTCTTCACAACATCCAAAATGGCAGATTTATTTTTTTTTTTTCCCTTTTAAATCAAAGTTCTCTTCTTCCCTTAAATAAAAGGCTAAAGCAAGAACAGATTGTGAAGCCATTATATTCATGAAGAGAAAAAGAGAGGTTAATTCAAAATTCTATGGTCTGTTGAACCCAATATCCGCACGTTCCCCAAAGCAACAACAAACGCACCACGGAAACTCAATCAAGGCATCAAATCCACTCCAGTAAATGTGTTGTGCCAACCCATTATTAATGTTGCCTCTCAGGGAAATTCTATATCAGCATGAACTTGCTGACAGTATTTTTCACAAATCCACATTATACTATTTCCTTGACATTAAATGCCAAAGACTGCAAATTAGGAGAGGCCTGAGAGGGGAGAGATTCAAAGATGAGTTCTATTCACAGAACCAATCTGATGAACAAACTGAGCAAGTATGTTCAGAAAGGGTTTAATAAACTGGCATAAGCTGTTGGCAGATTTGACAGGTTATAGATAAGTAAGTTGTCCTTGAGAAGAGAGCTTCTGTGGACTTGTTTTCCTGTATCCTTCCCCATGTCAATCACAGAAATAGGAGTGAAATATCGGTGAATGAACATAGCTGAATTAAGCCATTCACCACAAGAATATGGAGCTTAATTGTATTGCCTTGCATCTTTTTCTACTGCCAAATAAAAACACCATTGTCCTTGCATAAGAATTCCCTTTCACATCTGAAGGATCTCTGCCAATTTAGTTGCAAGAGTCACGCTGCATGCCCAAGTGGAAGTGAGAGGATCTCACGTTTTCAGATTTATCCCTTCACCCTCTTTTTGTCAATAGAATTTCAATGCAGTGAGCACTGCAGAACACACTGAGAAACTTCATTCAATAGGTGCCTGCACGGAAAAATCAAGTCATTTTACAATTTGGATGCAAAGTACACGCGTGTCATCTTAAATATGCATGGCAAATGCATAACAACTGCATCTTAGCCTCACAACTTCAGAGTACAAATCTTATCTGAGGTGATAATGCAAATGGCCACTTTCACAGATGAACAACTGCAGTAGGTGGGAGGGAGAGAAAGAAGGGAAATACTTTCCATTGTGTGACCTAATTAAAACTGTAGGCAATAAAGGAAATTGATGGCAATGAAGTTTAGATCCTAACCACATTTTTAAAGATTAAAAATCATGCTGAGATGTGAGTGTTCATGATGAGGCTGTGTGAGACCAGCAAACATTAAAGAAGTTTCACATAAATTTTCTGAAATGCCGGTGACTGCTTTGCCTGGAAATCCCATAGTGTTTAAGAAAAAAATGCCATTCAGTAAAACAGCAACAATGTAATATGTCACATCTGAAGCCGTTATGTCATTATGGCTATCATCTCACTATCACTCATAGAATAAGTCACACAAATGCTTAGTTATCAAACTCAAGATTTACAGAATTTGTTACTTTTCCCTTAAAAGATTACTTACTAAAAGCAGATATGACATAAAAACATTTTCACTGAGGTGAAATCAAACAGTGACTGTGCTGAAATATTAAATAGCACACTGAAGGATGAAAAACACAATAAGGATAATTGAGTCAGTTGGAGAACACTTAAAAATTCATATTCATTTCTTTAAATGTTAGTACTGAAAAATCAGCTCTTGGCACGTGCCATGCAGTTGGGACAAAACCAGTCTGTAATTTCCTTTGGTGCTCCAGTTGGATTTGATTTCCTAACACCTCCTGCAATAAGGACAAACTGTTGTTATTGCAGAAGTCTGGGCAACTAACCCTACAGAAAACCTCTAAAAACACACTGGTAGGGAACTGTGAAATGCACAAGCCAACAGTTTTATTTGGTAATAAATTCAATCTTTTGGCATAATTGCCATATGGCATGATTTTTTTTGTAATGTTTAGCAGTTTTTCATTAGAAATTAGTGGCTTATTTTTCTTTTTTAACATCTCTTTATTAGGGCAAACATGCTTTTCTTATTTTCCTTTAAAGGGTCTGTCACAGGTAAGCACATATTCACAGTATCCTGCTAAGTGGATGTATATTTTGTTCAAAAACCTTTTAAGACAAAAGCAATATCCTGACAAAGATGGACCAGAACCAGGACTGTAAAATAAATCAAACATTAAAAAAGAGATTTATAGCACACTTGTTCCTTCTATCTACAGCTCATTTATTCTAAACACCTCTTCCTAATGAGTAATTTTCTGGATGTCACCACAACTTACTAGGGTCAGCATCCAAGTGTATTACAAGCAACATATTTAAATTAGTTTATTTGGTCAGGAAAGAGCAATGTAACCTGGCATATATCAAGAAATTATTAAATTGGCTGTACTCAGGGACAAAAACCAATTTCTGCTCCAATAGAGGAACAGCAAGCTGTTATGCAGTATCCTGATTCCATAAATCAGACTCCTAAGAAGGTATCAAATAAATATGGATCAAGCATAATTTTTCTAAGAAGGATATTAGAATTCCAGCTGCTGTTTGATTCAGACTATGAGGAGCATGAACCAAGATCCATGCTAATCTGGATGGATTACTCAACTTGAACCCTGAAAAGAAAAGTCCTGCTCCTCAGCTCTTCTCCCTCTTTGTACCCAAGGTGCTCAAGATCTTGTATCAAATTATTTTCATGCAGTGCAAGGAGGGACCAAAGATAGGAGGACAAGATAAGTTTAATTTTCCAACTTTTCCCTTCTACAGACAAAACCAGGAAAAAATATCTTGGTCTTCATATTGCTGCTAGTTTCCTTGTTGTATATTACAAAGCTAGTGTTTACATGGGGCTCTAGGTTTGCCCTTGAATGGGAAAGAGAAATTAAAACAAAGAAACAAACAAACAAATAAATAAAAACAACAAAACCAAACCAAACCAAATAAATAAATAAATAAACCCACAAAACAACACCAACCAACCTACCTAACAAAAAAACAACCAAACCCAACCTTTTTAGTTAGAAGACTATCCTATTTGTTAAGCAAGGCAAAATCTTGTAGCATGATGAACAGCATTTCATACATCTGCAGTTCCCCATTCATGTCAATGTGCATCATCTTAATAGTAAGGGAGCTATTTATTCATAGATTCATAGAATGGTTTGAGTTGGAAGCGACCTTAAAGATCATCTAGTACCAGCCTCCCCTGCCATGGACAGGGACACCTTCTCCTAGACCAGGTTGCTCAAGACCACAATCCAACATTCTAGGGCAGGAATCCAACCTCTCTGGGCAACATATTTCAGTGTCTCAACACCCTTAGTGTAAAGAATTCCTGCCTAATATCTAATCTAAATCTACCCTCCTCAAGCTTCAATTCATTGCCTTTCATCCTATCACAACAAGCCACTGTAAAAAGTCCCTTCCCAGCTTTCTTGTAGGCCCCATTCAGCTACTGGAAGGCCACTATAAGGTCTCCCCAGAGCCTTCTTTTCTGCAAGCTGAGCATCCAAAACTCTCATAGCCTATCCCCATGGGGGAGGTCCTTCTGTAAAGGAAAACATGAAAATACATTGCATAAAATTATAACTATCCTAATTTCTCAATTCAGTAGTAGTTTTGGTATGTGCTAACTTGCAGTAAAAATGAGTTATAGAAATAGCTGTCATAGAGGCCATTTTCAAAACATGAATAATTCAAACAAGTTCCATTTTTTTCCCCTCAAAAAATATTAAACTCTGCAGCTTTTGCAATTAATGCAGCTGAAATAGTGGGGCTTTAAAAGCAACCACTTACTCGATACAATAACATTTCATTGGAATTATTGTATTTTCATGGATCTCCATAGACAATATATCCTGTGCAAGGAAGAAACGTAATCCATTTTGCCAACAGTGCAGTCAAAAGAGAGATGAAGTTTGCACTTTGCATGTGGTGAATGAAAATTGAGACTATGTGTAATAAGCATCTCTAAACCTTAATGAGTTATTGAGCTGTGTCTCCTAGTGTGATTCTTTTAAATTTATTTTCTATTTTCCACATAACTTTTCTGTAGGAAAAGAAAGTCCAAATAAAATTAGTGACAATATACAATAACATAAAATTCATAAAAGGCAAATGCTATTGAAATTAAAACCATATTTGCTCCTGGGTAAATGCATGCTGAGAATCAAGCCAGGAATGACTGTGTCACTAGAACTCCAGCCAGAACTGTCTGTGTGACTTACAGAAAAAGTATACTCTTCATAGCTATTCTCTCTAGAGTCACGCTCTCAAGTGACTTTGGTATAGAGACATACCACAAATTATTTGAGCAACATCAACAGATCATGTCTAATTATACTGCAATTAACACTGGCTAAGAGTATTCACACAGTCTGCTGCTGAAGCTAAAAGAATGTGCAGTGATCATAAACCTTCTGTAACTCAGTGTCATGGGCTGAGTTGACTCTGTTGATGATATTCAGTATTGTGTTGCCATGTGCCAGCTTCAAAATGAAAGTGCTGGCTGGAGCAAAGCATCATGGGTCTTGAAGTTCATATTGCAACATCAGAGACTTCTCATTCTGGTTGCTCCTTCCAGTTTGTGAATTTTGAGTGTTGGTATTTTCCACTGGGTGGGCTGTGGGATGAGGAGTGGGGGAAGTCATTGTCTTCAGCTGCTGCTTTTGTTTTTTGCTGTGCTTTTCTGCAAATAAGCTAAGTAAATTGTGCATTGGATCATTTCCAGTAAACTCTTTATCTCAGTAAACTCCTTATCTCTACCCAGAGTTGTACTTTTGTGTGTGTGTTACTTTTCCTCCTGTCTGTGTGGGGTGAGAAAGGCTTGTGAGAGTGGGCTGTTTTAATCCAGGTCATATATCTGATCCGAGCATGGAATCTACTTCCTTGCCTTCTCAAGTATCACATTCTTTAGTCCCCCCAAACACATAAAGGAGGCTTGATAGATCATTTTTCCAGGTAAGCACTGCTGAATCATACCAAACAAATCTGACTATGCATGAATAGTTGTTAAGGTTTCATCTAATGGGTTAGCAGATTAGATTCTAAACTAGGCTGAAGTGATTTTTTCTTTATGGGAATCAGAACAGTGACTATTTCCCACCTTCTCAGGGAGATATTCATGTTGAAATTATATGACCTATACAGTGAAGTAAAGAGGAATTAAATAAGGAAAACTTAACCCAGTAATAGCATTTCATGACTATATCGTTACTGAATTAGGAGAGGAACAAATGAGAGGTAGTTGGTAAAGCAGGATAAAACTCCAGAGTCATCAACTCAGAGATGTCTGTCAGTGGTCAAAGAACATTTACACATGGTCAGACAGAATAAAATGGTGTGTTTTTTTTTTTGTTTGTTTGTTTGTTTTGTGTTTTTATTTGTTAGGTTGGATGGGGTTTGTTTCTTGGTTTGGTTTGGTTTGGATTTTTTGAATCCCTCATTTCCAGAGTGATTATGAAATATTTTTTGTCATTATACCACCTCACTCCTGCTTGCATGTGGTACAGTTTCACAGGCCTGTAGCTACAGCACTGCCTTGCAAGACTTTGTAGAACCTTGCTGGTAAAATATCAGGGAAAACTTCCTAATGATACCAAGTCTGCTAGATTTGATCTCCTGACAAGAATAACTTAGACACAGACACTTAGCACATACGAGTTAGATTCAATCAGACTTCTGAAAAGAACAGACCTGCAAAGAGCATTGTTAAATGATTAGTCCAACATCTTATTGTAAGTTAAAGGCAAGGTAATTAAAATATTGTTTCCTCATTTCTTACAAACGCATCTTGGCATTCTCCTGATCCCAAGACAAAATCTGGACAATTATTCATTGGTAGGTAAGACAAAATAATAGTCCTAAAACCCGTTTACCTTTCTCAGATGCTATATCTTGTTCTATTGGGTGTTCTATCAGTATGTCCCAAGGCTTAGATACAGGGCTACAGGAGGGCTACAGGAGCAAACTCTGCAAGGAGAAGCTGGAGTTGCCCCACGCTGGACATGACTGGTTCAAATTGACTCCAACTATTCCACTGCTATGCCATGGCTGTGCCTAGCAGCCAAGATGGCTGCATGCCAGAGAACACGTTTCAAAAAGGGTAAAATGTTGGACAAGCAGCAAAGAGTGAGGGACAAATATGTGTGAGAAACAGTCCTGCAGATGTCAAGGCAAGAGAAGGCAAAGGATGAGCTCCTGGTTCTGCTACAGAAATTGCTCTGCAACCCATGGAGAAAACCACATCTGAGCAGCCTGTGGAGAACTTTGTGCCAGAGCAAGTTAATCCTAAAATACTACATCACATGGAATGCACCCACATTGAAGAAGAGCAAAAATTGTGAAGAGGAAGGAGTGACACATAAGAGCTGGTATCAAGTGAACCATATCCCTCATTCTTCATATTCCTGCACCGCTCAGTGGGGATGGAGGAAAGGTGGGGTTTTGTTTGTTGTGGGTTTTTTGTTGTTTGTTTTATTTTGTCTTTCTTTTTCACCATCCAATTCTATGTCGATTGGCAATTAATCAAATTTCTTTTCTCTCAGTTGAATCTGTTTCACCTGTGATGGTAATTGATAAGCATCTTTACCTTGATCCATGAGCTTTTTCATCTGAGTTTTTCCTTCTGTCCTGATGAGGAGGAGTGAGAGAAACACTGGGTGGGTGTCTGGCATCTAGCTAAGATCAACCTGCCACAATTCATACACTGATGATTTTCACATCTTTAATGTTCTGCTTCTGGAGATAGAGAGAAAACCCTCAGTTTTGACAGAGTTCAACAGTTTTACACCCAGAACAGACTTAAGTCCCATCAGGATCAACAAGCTAGAGGTTCTTCTGCCTCCTTTTTTCTGAGGACTTGATCAAGGCACTGTCAAGTACCTGGAGCAGGTCAAGGTCTGTACAGCATGCCACTGCAAGTGCCACTTAAAAAATAAAACCTGTCTGCATAAAGAACCATTGGTTCCAATTATCCAGTAGCTCAAGCACTGCCATAACATGATAGGACACAGTTCAATCATCTTTCAAGAGTATTCCAACCCAGATTGCCAAGTGTTGTAACCATCATATTATCAGCTATGGTAGGATATTTTTCATTCCTATTGCTGAAACCATATATGAAGATACATAAGGCACCCCTTTCTCCCTGCTATTAGCTTGCTTAAATAGTTTTCTCCACCCCAGATACAGTGTTTTCCCAGTGTACTACATGGGTGGCTACAGACTTAGCCAAGGTTCAGCCTTGAAGATGCACAAACATGCAAGAGTTTGGCATAGTAATGTTCAGGATACAGCCCTTGCTTCTTTTTTCACATCTCAGCATGACTGCTTCCTCCACAACTTACATCAGAAAAATAAGCACTATTGTGAATTTAATGATGTCTTTGCCTTTCACTGACTACAGATTATGCTTGTTAAAGAGTTTTCTGTTTGCTATTGTTTTACATCTAGTTTCCAGCGCTAGCTCTTTTTATATACTCCTTTCCACTCAGCTGAGCAAAAAAGCTGTAGCAGTAGCTTGAAAAAAAAAAAAAAAAAAAAGAAGAAGAAGAAGAAGAAAAGAAAAAAAAAGGGGGAAAGAAACTGCTTCTTATTCATTTTCCTCCACTGCCTGGGAACCAGATTTATGAAATGCTATGAAACAGATATGAACTATTTTATATTACGGAACTTTCCCCTCCTCCATCACGGACCCTGTATTTTCTCTTAGCACTGGAAGGAGGGTAAGTCTTTTTATGTGAGCCAGGGTGCTTGTGAAAACAAGATTATAAACCTCAAGTGGCTCCAGAAAAGAAATATTTATTTTGTTCAAAATAAATGGAGAAACTCTTGGATTATAACTTGAGTCATATGTTATAAATCAGCTGATTGAATAACACAGGCTTGGAACAATCACTGTTCTGGGACACAGCTTTCTACTACATAGTGAAACTTCCACAAAAACAGTTACAGGCTATGTTGCCAATAATAAACACTGAAAAACTAGAAATGCTTTTCCATCCTTCTTGCTGATCCTTTATAGATAGCTTTGGGCCTAAGTCTTAGGAATTACACTAGCCAGACATAAACTAAAAGCTTTTGAAGGCTAAACTGATAGGAATTTCTTTTATGCCCTTTCCTGAACCAGCACTTTCTCTGTGGAAATGGTTTGAATCAGGGCTAAACTCACTGCTCCCCAAACACAAAAGTGAGGGGAAGAGTAACATACAAAAACTTGGGATTGAGACAAAAAGAGTGAGATAAGAATAGAATTTACTGATCAAAACCAGATAAATATAGTACAAAATGCATAATTACCTTAGCCTATTTGTAGAACAAAAGAACATCACAAAGCAGCAACGAACAGAAGCAAGTGAGCCAAAAGCTCAAGCCCCTACCTCTCCTTGTCCTGCCACCACCCCAGTGGAAATGACCAACACCCAAGAACCAGAACTCAGAAGTAGCAACCAGGACAGGAAACCTCACAAGTTACTATCTCAACTTCAAACCCTGAAATACCTTGTTCCAGCAAGTACTTTCATTTTTGAAGCTGATATGACTGTAGCATGGTATGAATAACAGCAGCAGGTTCAACTCAACCCATGACACTCTGCTATCACTAATGTATATTTTCCATTACTGCATCTTATGTTTTTCATGCTGAGAGAACCTAAACTCTAGATAGAAATGCTGCTTCTGCAGGATAGGACTCTCCTGTGCTTGTTAATAGTGCAACGGAAAAAGCGGTACCAAATCTCATTATCATCAGAAGGGCAAAAGAGTCTCAGGAATTAAAAATAAAAATTAAAAGAAGGAGGGTCCTCACTGTCAAAACAGGGGCAGTTAGATACCCTGAATCGACTGTCACTCCAAACATGTCAATCAATGATAACACCATGCAAGAATATCTGAGTGACATTTCAAGCTGCATTCATAAGCAACTTCCCTCATTCAAAGTCAATGGAGAGACAGGACTTACAAGCCCACACTGGAAAGTTATTGAAATGTGACTGACATCTCAAAGAAAAAGTGTCAACAGGATAGCATGACCCTGTGCTGAAACACTGCAAGGTTAATCAAAGTTATGGCAGACAGGAGCTGAAAAGACCCTACCTCAGATTGAATTCTTGCAGTCACAGCAGTGATTGGGCTACTATCTCTTTTCAGTTCCACTCCCACTGACATTTTCACCCCAGGTTTGTATCATTTGTCCACTCTTCTTTGGGTTTCACTTCAGAAAGATCCTGGTGGAAGTCACCTGAGAGAAGGTTTTATACACCTGAATAATGATAGACCTCCTTTTTCCTCTTCTGGGACTCACTGTGCTGTTAATGCATGATCTAAGATAGCAAGTATTCCATTGGGAGATTAATGGAAAGCACTACAAATTGCAGTTATTGCTCAAAAGAGCCTAGGCAGATTCTGAGTTAAAGGATCAGCAGAAATCCTCTGAGCTTCTATGGAACAATTAAGACAGTAGATACACACTTAGACTATTTCTCAATGTATCCTATTTTCCTAAACCCAGAGAGTTCCTGACAACTCATTCTTTATCAGTTTAAAATCAGGAAATACAATACACGGACACATCTCCTTCTATTATCACCCCACCCACCTCCGAATTTGGTAGTTCTGTAAAGACAATTTATTTTTTTCTCATTACCTTCTGTAGATATGCCAGTTACTAGCATTTTTATTCAGTGATATCATAGTTAAATTGCAGACCAGAGACATCCATTTAGTCTAAGCATGCTCTGCAAAATAAAAAAGCTAGTAATAAACTGAAGAATACAGGATAGACTCAATGCAATAGTCATGGTCATGTGCTTACACTTACAAAATGCAATCCTTATGCAATTTAAACAAGCATGACTTACTTTTATTAAAAAAAAAAAGAAAAGAGTAAGAGAGAGAAAAGGAATCATCTGCTTTATTTCTTCTTCTTGGATGGCATATTATTGCTTTCTTGAGTTTACTTCATATGTTTCTTGTTTTCTTATTCTGTCAGCCCATAGCAATATATCACAGATACAAATAGCACCTTCTTGACACTGCGTATCATTAGCTAAAAATGCTAGTGGCCCTGTTCTGTTGGTTTCATTCCTTGCTCCTCCTACTTTTCTAGAAGGCAAACAGTCTAGAAAGTAAATATACTTCCTGCCTAGAGCCCAAGGACCTGGAAACTTTTTTCCTTCCACAGATTCCCTGTCTCATTTCTGAATCACTGCCTGCACTGAACGTCACACAACATTTCCATTATGGAATCAGTCCTCCAGTCAATTATTTAATTAAAGGAAGATGTACCAAATAATACTCCTTTCTCCTCCAGTAAAAAATACGAGAGCAACAAGACAGAAAAACTTCTTTTTTTTTCACATTGATTATTTTTAAAATCAACGATAGAGAAACTTCAGAAGGGGGGAAAGATCACCTTGGGAATATATCGTATCAAACATGACCAGCAAGGACTTTTCTTCTGGGAAGAATAATGGTTTAATGTTTAATTAATCCCATCCATTTCTGCATTTATGGGAAGGCGGAGAAGAACAGTCTGCTTTATAATGTGGAAAATTAAATATTAAAAACTTTGTGCCTATTTGACTTTACATTTTCTTGTTATGAATGGCTATTTTCACTTTATTTCACTTTCTTTAAACTACAAGAGACAGAAGCAATTACTGCAGCTCTGCTGAACAAAGGTGTTCTCAATATACCTCTGATACTGCCTTGCCAATCCCAAAACAAAACAAAAAAATTAAAAACCATTTAAAGTATTAATGGAACCTTTAAAACTCACATTCAAAGTGACGGAGGTTACTCAAGATTAGAGAAGGCCAGGGAGAACTTCAGAAAAGCTAAACAAAGTTATGCATTAAAGAGACTCCGCAGATAAAATTCAGTGTAGACAAGAGGCAATATACACTGGATGAAATAATGTGAATTGCTCCTGTGTATAAATGGGTTCTAAATTAAGTGCACCTATTCAGAGAAAAAGATGTGGAAAGTATTTTGGACAGTTCAATAAGACCATTTGTTCCATGTAGAATGCTAGTCAAAAAGCCCAACAATATTATTAAGGCCTGCAGAATTGAGAGTACTAAGAGAGAACAATAATGAAAATAAAGCCTTTAAATATAGCAACCTTAAATAGTCTGTGTTTTTGCCTTGTCACAAAAAGCAGAAATTTATTTTTTATTTATTTATTTTTTTAAAAAACAATGTCCATTCAGAGGAAAGCAGCAAAATAATGAAGACAGTTAAAAATATTACAGCTCTTGTGTTGGGAGAAAGGATGGAACAGATGTATAAATGGCCTCTATGAATCACTAACCTAGCAGGAACTTCTGCTTCCTTTCCGCTTTCGAATTGTACCTCGAAGAAGTGCCCTAGCACCTCACCTCCACAAGAGCCCTGATTCACTGTTACAGAGTCCATCCAAAGCTTCAGTTCTCACATGGTTTACAGCCCTAAATTGCCTGTGGCCACATCCTCCTTGTGCTGTGCCTGCTACCTGGCACAAACTGTCACATATTGGAAAGAGAGGAAGCACTGGGAGCCATCCACCTTCATCTCATTACTCACCACATGGGCAGGCTCAAGCCCAGATGCTAAAATGATATGTCTTGGAACTTACTACTAAAAGTAATACAAATAATGCCATCTTTATCATGGGCCTTAGATACTGCTGAGTGGAAAATTAAAATGAATCTTCTTCCACATTTTTCCCCTACCAGAAGATGGTCTCCTCTCTCTCTCGTGCCATCCTTCCTCCACTTCATCTTCTCTCATGTCCTAATCAATTTCATCTGTATCCACTTTAATCAGGTATCCTTCCTCTCCCATCACTTTTTGTTCACTCCTTACTTTCTGTCTTTTTTCTTCACAAAAGTCCTGAAGGTTCAAGAGAGCCTAAATTGAATACAGTTTTAAGCCTCCCATAGTAAACCATTTCTCTCTTCCACTGCAGTATACTTCATCTTCCTCTTGAGATGCAGTCCAGTCGTCTATCAGCAACTGACTGTGCACTGAATCTGACTTCTTCAATTCACATTCACATCCTAGTCACACTACAAGATTAAAATCCACTGTCTTCGGTCTACTAGCAGTCACTTCCTCACCACCTGGGTTTTGGGCAGGAATGCCCCAAAGATCACTCTTGCTTTGTACAGAAAAATTACTCTAACTGAACTTAAATTTAACATTGATTTAGTTAAAATTTCCATGGAAAATATTTACATTGGGATCTACTCTGATTCATATTAAAATTAACCTTTTTAGGAAAATACTAGTTGCTGCATTTATCTTTTCATTTCTCAGTTTGATTTAAACCGGAGAGTTCATACCACTCTTCCACTCTGATCTCCTCACTCTTAGTACTCAAATAATGCTGCAGTATCAATGTACTTCCCGCCTCTCCTTGTGATGACTTAAACATTCCCAAATCCCAACCAGGTTGGCAGAGACCTCCAAGAACATCAAGTCCAACTGATCACCCAACCCTAACTAATCAACTATACCATGACACTAAGGGCCTCATCCAGGCATTTCTTAAACACCTCCATGGTTGTTCACCCCACCACCTCCCTGGGCAGCCCATTCTAATGGCCAATCACTCCTTCTGTGAAGAACTTCTAAGATCAAGCCTAAACTTTCCCCTGCATAGTCTGAGACTGTGTCCTCTTGTTCTGCTACTGGTTGCCTGGGAGAAGAGACCAATCCCCACTTGGCTACAAACTCCCTTCAGGTAGTTATAGACAGCAATAAGGTCTCCCCTGAACCTCCTCCAGACTAAGCAATCCCAGCTCCCTCAGACACTCCTCATAGGGCTGTGCTCTGGACCCCTCACCAACTTTGTTGTCCTTCTGTGGACACATTTGAGCAACTCAACATTTTTCTTGAATTGAGGGGCCCAGAACTGGTCGCAGCACTCAAGGTTTGGCCTAACCATTGCTGCATACATGGGCAGAAAGACTTCCCTGTTCCTGCTGGCCACACATATTCCTGATACAGGCCAGGATGCATTTGCACATATTACAAACTGTGATGCTTTTGTGTAAATGTCAAAGGATACAAACCTCTCTAAATACATGACACTAGCATAATCATCCACTCAGAACAGACACTGAGACAACTTTCATTTTACATTGCTGCCTGTAAGTAGGACCTAGCATAGATAGCCCCCACAGGCAGCCCACAAGCATGAATTTCTAATTGTAACTTTGCTACTGGTTTGTTCAGTGAAGTTCGGAGAGCTGCAACATTCTCTTCCCATCTGTAAAACAGTTAGTCAAGGTGTGGTGAAGGCACATTATGCCCAGATACTGAATCTTGTCCCAGCATGTGGACAAGTTCCCCCTCCTTCAGGAGGAAGACAAAAGCCAAGGCATTAGCCAGGCCAGCACGCACCCAGTGCATGCAGTGCTCGTGCTGACACCAAGTATGGGCATAATTCTAGCTTCACGCTTTCTATAGGCTGAAGCCAGTTGTTTATGAGAGTGCCCATTGGTCAAGCCCAGCCTCGAGGAATCTATAAGTATCACCCCAGTTGGTAAACAAGTTGCCCCCTCATTCACTTTGTCTCTGTGCTTGCTCGAGAGAGCAACTCTCGAGCTGCAGCCTTTGCCATTGAGCTTATTGTTGTTAGCTTCTGTTATACATGCACGCATACTGAAAGCCTCTGCATTGTGAGAAGCCCAGAGGGAGGACCTTAGCGACGCTGAGGAGCCCAGCGTCACCACAGCCAGTTGCACCGACCAGGAGAGCCCACTGTGCCACCGGAGGACTGGACCGACCCCCGAGGGCAAGATCTGCCCAGTTGCTGGGGAGAAGGGACTTGATCAATACCGAGTCCACGTATGCCTAGCCCTGCTGTAGCAGGAGAGGAGCCGCCACGTGTGCCGCTCTGAGCCCTGTGAACCTCAGGGAAGACTAAGGCATTGTTCGTGCCTATACTGCACCGAACCCAGGACCACTCCGAGAGTCCCGCTGTTCCTTTAAGCTCAGTAAATGAGAATCTGCCGCCTAACGCAGCCACATCCTCTCCCCGAGGCTGTTTGCATCAGCCTCGAGAATCACCGTGGTTGGGCCGACCCCGTAGCTTTGCCTGCTGCAGCGTCCTCCAAGCCCGCCTACCGGCAACCATCACCCCGCCCTGTCGTGCGAGCCAACCCCATGGGCTGACCCCAACCAGGACCAATCCCTGTTGTCTGGAGGGAATCGACCGAGTCCTGAAGGGAACCTGCTTCCATGCTAAGACCAGGTTCCACTATTCCCTCTTCCCTGTTGTGAAGAGAGGAGACAGCAACCCAACGCCGCCGTCCAACTCAATTAGGAACCAGTCCAGCGGCAACCGTCTGCAAGACCCCCACCTTGCTACAAACGACAGCTACAGAATATCGTCCACGTGCTTTCCATCCACTAGCACTCAGTTCAAAGTATCTGCCTCTAGCAGAGTAAGCACTAATGCAGAGAGAGATTGTAATATTGCTGTGTATAGCCAGAAGCTGCCCGCGTCCCGCCGAGTCGCCATCTATTGGCCAAGCGGCGGAACTGCACCCTTTGTTATGTAAATATAGAAAGGGTCTATAGATAGTTCAATTAAGTTCTAATCATAACATTAAGCCACTTGTGGAATCTATTTCACAAACATGCACTAGAACATGTATATAAGTTGGTGATTTATCGGTTATCAATAGTTTGATGATTAATAAAAATACTATTTTCATAATTCATATTTCATATTAATGAATTTAATAACCTCTTCACCACACAAGGTTATCTCCTCTAAAAAGCTTTTAGATCTACTCAAATGAATGCCAAAATAAGAACTAAGTATTTATTGCTTTAATCACTTAGAGCCTTTAAACAAGCCATTCTTACAGAGTCAACCCCAAGGTTATATTTAAGCTCTGCTGATTATCTGATATTTTACAGGTATAGTTAGCATTTTCTGTAAATATATTGGCCTGTATATCTCTCAAGTGTCATCACTAAGAAGCTAGCTTCTTGGTTGTGACCCAAGAGAAGATTTGTGACTGCAAAGCCCCCTAACTAAAAGGACATAATTGTAGAAAAGCTAAACAATTCAATATTAAATTTAGAAAATGGAGTTATCTAGCAAGAAGTTTATAATTACAGAAATCCTGAAAAAAAATAAAATAATACCAAAAAAATCAGATCCAAACCAGATATGGTGACCAATAAACTGAGTATCAGAAAAAGGCAATTTGGTCTCCCTTGTAATGGAAGTCTATTAGGGATGCCAACAGACTGACTGCTTTTTGTACAAACTATCAAATGGGACCCTCAGGAAATTCACTTCTGAATGAAGGTGAGATGGAATGTTTGCCAGAATTGCTGTCAAACCTTCTCACTTTTAAGACCTGTACACAAACTAGTAACATTTTATCTATAGCAGCACCACTGAGCTCAAACAGAAAATTCCACTGAGTTTAGCTGACATAACAATTTACACTTAAGGGTAAAGTGGTTAAGTGTCTCGTCTAATTAAATGATTTTAAGATGGGTTCCAGTTTCCCTTAAGATTATGGCATTCAATATGGGAAGTATGCCATACACATGCAACACAAGCCAGTTAATTCTGATATTCCTATTGTAGATTTGGAAAAAATAGAAAACAATGCAACACTCTTTTTTTTTTCCCCCCTTTTCCCCCCTTACTGCTTATTTGTGCAGTTTCCAGAAGCAAATTAATGTCTTCAAGGCACAACTTCTAAGAGGCATAAAATGCAATACCTTGCATGCTGACTTGGCACTGGGTTGGGTGTTGGTTGGTCGGTGGGGATTTTTGTGTGTTGGGGTGGTGTTTTTTTGTTTTGTTTTGGGGTTTTGGTTGGTTTTGGTGTGGGGTTTTTTTGTGTGTGGTTTTTTTTTGTTGTTGTTTTGTTTGTTTTTCTTTTGCAGAACTCTAAATAGTTAAAAGAAAAAGGAGAGGTGGGGAGAAAAAGAAAAATAATCTAGGGCAGAGGCTGTGCCATTCTTGGTGTACATCTGCCCAACTCTGATAGCTCAATGATTACAGAATCCATTTTTAGAACAAGTAATTCAGGGAGGTTCTTTAAAAAAATAAATATTCATTTCTGATCTGAAAAAATCAATTTGTTGTGACAAGAGCCAAAGGCAGGCAGACCTCTGAAGTACTCCCTTTACTTGTGCTGAAATGGTACCTCCTTTCAATGTAAGGAATATTCAAAAAACTCCAACAGGATTTTAATCATTAAAGCAAGTTTTTATTTGAACTAACAATAGAGCAAATATGTTTTTAACCAAGAAAATTCAGAATTGGGTAAGTAAAGCAACAGAAATAAAATGGGATTATAAAAAGTGTTCCCTTCAGTGTATCCCAGATCTGATCTTGAGTTCAGATGGAACTGCTCAATCTGGATGGCATCGTACTCTGTGCAGGTCCTTTAAAAGTATGTTGTTGGTTTTTTGTGGTTATTGGGTTTTTTTTTTCCTATCACCTCCCCATTTCTGTAATACATCAGTTCCTTGCACTTTGCACCAGCTTCCTGCCCTGTCCTCATGCTACAGGCTCCTGCTACATGGTCTCTGCCCTCTGCTCTGGGATGTCCCTTACATAGGTAAATAAAGCTAGCTCCCTTCTATCCAGTCAATTCCTTTTTAGAGGAAAAAGGAAAGGAAAATAAATGCCATCCATTACGCATATATATTCAAGAACCAACACTGTTCTCTGTTCTTCTCAGAATACATCAGTGCAGGCAAGAGAGCTTCATGACGATAATTGCGAGAGCCACACTGAAACAGTCATCAGTATCTTCATCTTGTGCTATTTCATATGCTCCATGCAAGGATCTGACGAGGTGACATTCCAGTGGACAAATGGTGTTTCAAAATAATACTAATTTATTCTGCAGCCTTGCACAATCTGCACTGAGAGCTAGCGGCAACAGATTGAATGGTACTACAGATCTCTCCAACACAGACTCTTCTCCTACAAATGCAGAATTAAGTATTCATGAAGAGATTTCCAAGGTCTAAAATGACTGTAGAGCTTTCAAGATGCAACACTCCGAACTAAGACACTGTCAAATAACAAGTCATAAGTGGAAAGGCAGAACTTATCTCCTGAGTATAGCAGAAACACTAGAATAAATGATTGACAGTAAACAGAGAAGTTCTCTCCCCACCCAGACTTTTTGTTTTAAAACTTTTTTTTTACCTTTTTTTTTTTTTTTTTAATGCAAGCATGCAAGAAAATGGCTGCTAGTTACACTTTTCTGAACAAGAGAATACAGAATTGTCTTAAAAAAATGATTTTGAATCTCAGATTGATCCTTCATAACAAACATTTTATAGAGAATACAATTTTTGAGACAAGTTTTCAGTATGTGCTTTCATTTTTAGCAATGGAAATAACTGCAAATAGCCCCGGAGATTAACTGGCAGACACCAAACTCCACCAAAAGTTTCCTTAAAGATAGCAATATGGAAATGATCTAAAGGAGGTAGCCTGAAGTACTACAGCACAGCCAGACACTTCCCATAAAGCACACCTGAAGAACCAGGCTGAAATCACAGTTACGTATCTTAATTGGGGGTAGCAGCAATGTGCGTTTGTGTACAGGAATATAACAGATGGAAACTCAGTGTGGCAAGACTGAAAGAGTCACAAATCATCTTTGCATAAATTCCTCCACCCCAGATTCCTCCACCCCACAAATAATTAAGTGCAAGAGACAGATACCCCAGACAAAGCAATGGATATTGTCAGGCAACTCTGCAATGCATCATGTTGGAACATAGTATCATAGTATCATAGTATGATTCAGGGTTGGAAGGGACCACAAGGATCAGCTAGTTCCAACCCCCCTGCCATGGGCAGGGACACACCACACTAGATCAGGCTGGCCAGAGCCTCATCTAGCCTGGTCTTAAACACCTCCAGGGACGGGGCCTCGACCACCTCCCTGGACAACCCATTCCAGGGTACATAAAGCTTGATAGTGTAGTTTTGCTGGACCCTTGAGGAGTACTCTTTGCAGTGAGTACTCAATGAACACACTGTTTGCTAGTGTGTGACTCCGTCCTGTTGTACAGACTGTACATACTGTGCATGCTGTGCAGAGGTGCAAACCCACACACAGATCACACACTGACTTCAAATTTGCTGTCCCTGACTTTTCATTCTCTTGCATGTAAAAGCAAAATAAACTGTACTGACATAAAAAGACAGTCTCGCTCGAAATCCTTCTCCCGTAAGCTTAGATTTTACTTCACTGAATGAAAGAATGGAAGTCAGTTTTTCAAATTAATCAAATTACAAGGTACTACTTCTTATTGAAGGAATTTCTGGGAGACAAAAAGTGAGTTTGACTACAGTTTTGATTATTATCTGGAGAAGAAAGGAGGAGGGCAGTATTTATTTGCTTCTTTTGCTGGAAGGGTATTTTACTACACATAAGGTGGTAAGTGCATTGATGTATTTATTTCCCAAGGGAAGTGACAAATCAGTATACAGCAGGAGAAACTTTGTTACTTCTCCTAGAACAATCCCCTCTGTTGCTCTGGGTGACTGCATATGCTCTGCCAACAATTATTTTGTTTTGGGGGTTTTTTGTTTGTTTATTTTGGTTGGGTTTTTTATTGTACAGCTTTTATAATGTTTATCATTAGGTTACCAGCATCACAGATAAAACACTCCACAAGCAGAACCAACACACACAGCACACTTGGGAACTTGATAGGGCTTCAGTTTCTTAGCTGAACCTAGAGAAAAATGAAAGCTGCTTTATTTTTTCTCTTCCTGGCTTCTTCAGCACCTTTTTCACTTGTAGTAATATGATGTATAGATGCTTTTCAGCCACTGACTTACAGAAAAATGTTGGAAACAAAGCATCCTTAATGTATTAGTTAATCACATCTTTTTCATATATACCTTCTCATATATTCCCTGTTATCGTGCCATATGACCCTTGGCTACTTTCAAAATTAATAAAGCCAAAGCTTCCAAAGATATATTTTATTTTATTTATTTATTTATTTTAACACAGGAGATTATTATCTCTGTGTGTTTATTTAGGTAATTACACTTGTTTTGCACTACTCATAAATTCTCTAATTTGATACTTAAAAGTATCCTTTTGTTTATGTTTCAGTTCAGGTCTATTTAAAGCACATAACAGTCTAACTGTATATAATCCTTTAAACACCACATTCAGAGCCTCAGGCTCTGCCATGAGACTGTGTCCTTTTCACTCTGAGGCAAGAAAGAAAATGTGTCATGTCAGTCTCCTGCTTTACTTTTCCATCCGGTGATTTTTTTATGTAAGCAAAATTCTATATTGTGGGGGTTTATGGGCTTCGTGAGGGGATTGTTTGTATTCTCTGAGTTAAGTTTCCAGAATGTGAATGCAGGCACCTCAGTGGTAAAGTTCTGCCTCAAGAAGCTGGTGCGTGAAGTGGCTGATGAAATAGAATGGACCAAATTAGATGAATGAGTCAAATTCATACTGAAAGTAAAGGGGCACAATTCTATTGTTTTAAATGAAATTCAATGAAAACCAGCATTAGCATAAAGCACTATAATATGAAAAGATATTATGAGATACACCATATCTGGCAACTATGAAACTGACACAATAAATGAAAAAATCTGTCTGTACAAAGTGTCCTCTTCAGTGAGCTGCTGCATTGATATTGATATTGATAATGTTGCTGGAATTTATAACTTGTTCCATGTAAGTAGCATACATGCAAGCAGCTGATGTGTGAGTAATTTATTTGAATCAGGTTTTCTTATTGTTCCACTTCAGATAATAACAAAAATGCAAATGTTTGTTACAGCTAAAAGCTCCCTTAGCTGGAGAAAAGCTTTTGAGTCCCACTAGTCACAGTATTTGATCTTAAAACACTAGAGGGCTGCATATCTTGAAATGTCTACACAGTTCCACTTTGCTATGCAAGTTATCTTCCATAGGCTCTGCTAGCTAAAGAGATTCCAACTTTTGCTTTTCTGTAGAGTCCACCCCACCCTCACGCCCTGCTCCAATTCTGCAACAGCAGAGGTAGCATTATTGTAACTGCCCCCACTTTAGTTGTACCTACAATGAGAGAGTAAATAGCCTTTTTCCTACAATTGTCTTCCATTTGAAATATGTATATTCCCACTCGTATTGACATTATTCATTTCTGGCTTACTTCCAAAGTCACATAAGTGAAATATAAAAGGACTCATACAGTGAGGATAGCAATACCTGCAAAAGGGAACTTTAATGTCTGTTTTGTATAAGAGACCAATTGAACTAAGTGAAGATTCCTGTCATGGCAACAGATTATTAGTTGTGATAAATTGTCCTTTGTCTCACCTTTGATGGAAGAGAAGTGAGAATAAAAAGAGTGAAGGACTGCAAATATGTCCTCGTCTTTATTTTTCCTTCCTCAGTAAAGGGAAGTGGCATATTTCAAATTTGCTTTGGATCAGGTTTCAGGGACTGTCACACAGTTTGTAGCCTCTTCCATCGTCTTTGTTTCTCAGTAATAAGAATCCATGAGCATTTTGAGGGAAGAAGGCCGTGTGGCTTGTAAATAAAATATACATGCTCCCTAGCTGCAGAGAAGAGTTTGAAAATCTCACTCAGGTGGGCTTAAAATGCTCTAAAACCAAAAGGCAAACAAAATAAACATGAACTTGGTTATTTTTATACACCGAATGCTCTCTGAGAAGTCTGGAGTGCTTGAGGTTGTCACTGTTTGTTTTTCTTGCCAGCAGACTACTGAATTGTGATCTCTGTTTTGCCTGAGGAAGGTAAAGACAAATTAGTCGCTGAGTCTGCAGTGAGTCACCTTGAAAGGGGCAGCTCTTAACAAAACTAGTTCTCTCTGGCAGATTATTTCTGAGAAGTAATATGTATATGGCTTAAGACTTGGGAAGGCAAAATAAAAATATATTTGAGAAGATGAGCATATAAAGTAGGTATTTATGAGTAAAGCAATAGGTACAATCAGATAAATATGAGGAGAAAGCATGCAGTTATACAGCTATCGACTTGAGGAAATAAAGGCTCCAGCAGTTTAGTTCATTTGTAATGAAGTGAAGTTAGTTAGTTATGCATACTCACTAAGACTGGCCAAAGAGCACATCTGAGGGAGGAGAGATGTGGGGTAAAATAGATCTTTACAGCACTGAAACATTCGGCAAACCACAGAGAAGAGGCGTGAATGAATGCAAAAAAAGAAAAGCTCTGGTGTTATCTAAATGATATACACTCAGAATATAATGTGAAAATTTAATTGTAAATTGTTAGAAACATTTGAAGAAGCTCATAAACAAAACTAACATCTACCAAAAGATTAAAATTCTGTTGATATATATATTTTATGTTTTTTTTTTTTTTCTCCTTACCAGAAACTCTAAACTGGTATTCAAAAATAAAGGATGCATTTACTGGAAGTTCTGTGCATTTTAATTCCATGGGAATCCATATATTATTTACAAAGTAATTTTGAGAAACATCTGTCTTTGTCTCTCAATTTCGCTGTCAGCCAGCACTCATCTGACCCTGATAAAAAAAAGAAACAGAGTGATTTAAAGGAATTAACATGTAAAACAGAACTTAAACTATGTGTGATCAATAAGGCTCCAGAACCATTCAGGCACATATAGCTAAATAATAAATGAATAAATAAATAAATAAATAAATAAAGGAGGAAAAAAAACCAAAACCCAAACACCAAAAACCCAACAACCACCCAGAAAAAAAATCCAACTTGTTATTCCTCTTCATTTAAAGAGCATGAGATGCTCATTGGGTTATTCTGACCAATTCATAAACAGTGAGTATAATAATCTTAGTTTCTTTCCTACAGCGTATACATATATCCTCTAAAGACTTCCTTGATGAGGAGAAATCTAGGGAAGCAAATTTATTATGCTCCCATTAACTAAAAACTTACCCTCAGCAGTTAAAAATATGTCACAAATTAAGAATAATTAACCTTAAATCTATCCACTATGTTTCTGACAGGCAAGACTGAGTTAATTTTTTCTTCCAGGTTTAGACAAGGCAGATGAATTTTGATGACAGACAGATACTTATATTTCTCTTAGGAGTTCCTAATTTGATCTCCCTCACCTTTCAGCTGTGAAACAAGCTTACCTATTCCAAAGCTCATCTTTCAGACAAGGATGTTCAATGCAGCACTACATATCCAGATTTGGAGAAGATCTATATTATGCTCATTATTTTTTCACAGCAGACCTCTAAATTATTCGTCTTCCCTCTTCACTTTTGCCTCAGCAGAACAATAGCAGACAACCCACAGATGAGAGTTTACAGTGGAAGAACTGCAATATTGAATATTCAAACTCAAATCTTACACCTTTTAATTCATAGATAACCATAGAAGAAGTAGTGAGTGAAGCAATTATATGTCCCTAAAAGTACCTGAGCCTTTTTTTTTTCATGTCTGTCCTCATTTTTGTCATCATTTTTATAAATGTAGGCCACATGGGGCCCCCAGACAATCCCTCTTTCCTTCCCCAGACAATCCCTCTTTCCTTTGCCAGGATGCATTCATCCTCAAACCATTTTGGTCCTGAACACAAAGACATACACATAAAGTCACATGAAGAGGAAGATGTACTGTTTTGAAGAAAATATGCCAGAGACCTTTCACTCTTCCTTCACTCTAGTCACACAGAGGCTTAGCTAATCACAGTAAGATCTTAGGACAAATGTGAAAACAGTCATTCAAGTAAATTTAAGGAGTTAAAGTTACTGAGGTAATTTCTTCTGTGGGAATTCTGTGAATGGAAAATGTGTTGAATCCTGTAAAGAGAGTTCAAACTTATTAAAATGCAATTCTGAAAAATATTGTCATCTATTTAGCAATTTCTACCTAATGATGAAAGCAATCAGTTCCTCTGATTCCTATCTTTATAAAATGAACAACGACCTTATACAAAAGTTACTGGATAAAGAGTCTACTACACCAATAACCAGTACATTGCCTGCTAAATCCCATGCAGTGCTACAGGCTGGGGTCAGAGTGGCTAGAGAGCAGCCAGGCAGAGAGGGACCTGGGGGTGCTGGTTGATGGTAGGCTTAACATGAGCCTGCAGTGTGCCCAGGCAGCCAAGAGGGCCAATGGCATCCTGGCCTGCATCAAGAACACTGTGGCCAGCAGGAGCAGGGAGGTCATTCTGCCCCTGTACACTGCACTGGTTAGGCCACACCTCGAGTACTGTGTCCAGTTCTGGGCCCCTCAGTTTAGGAAGGATGTTGACTTGCTGGAACGAGTCCAGAGAAGAGCAACAAAGTTGGTGAGGGGTTTGGAACACAAGCCCTATGAGGAGAGGCTGAGGGAGCTGGGGCTGCTTAGCCTGGAGAAGAGGAGACTTAGGGGTGACCTTATTACTCTCTACAACTACCTGAAGAGAGGTTGTAGACAGGCTGATGATGGTCTCTTCTCCCAGGCACCCAGTACCAGAACAAGAGGACACAGTCTCAAGCTGCGCCAGGGGAGGTTCAGGTTGGATGTTAGGAAGAAGTTCTATACAGAAAGAGTGATTGCGCTATGGAATGGGTTGCCCGGGGAGGTGGTGGAGTCGCTGTCATTGAAGGTGTTCAGAAGGAGACTTGATGGGGTGCTTGGTGCCATGGGTTAGCTGTTTGGGTGGGTTGGATTGGTTGATGGGTTGGACACGATGATCTTGAAGGTCTCTTCCAACCTGGTTTGGTTTATTCTAATATTCTAATATTCTAATAAAGGTTTATTCTAATAAATTAATTACACTCTGACAGAATTAAGGATTCTGTCATTTTAACACTATTAAAAACAAACAAAAAAAAATCCCAAACAGATCTTCCAAAACTGGATGAAAGCAATAAACAAAATAAATGGTAAAACACAGAAAGCTTCATTTTCTGATGTATAATGTAATGGGAAAACCAACAACTAACAGCTGACCTCTGTTTCCTTGCTTTCTGTACTCTGATCACTGAGGTGAAACTCTCAGACATATTCCTTTAATTTTTCAAAAGCAAGAAAATGAATAAAATACCCTTTCAGTGATCCTGGTATTTAAATAAATGACATTTATAATAGGAATGCACTTTTGCCTCTACTTTAGAAACCTTTTTTCTTATTTCTGAACAGCAGTTGCCTATGACAAGGAATGACAGATCATTTCCATTTCTATCTGTTTCCTGTTGCCAGGTCATACTGTCACATGCAGAGGGTGAGGGCAGCTCATTCTCGTTCCAAGGTCTTATCTGCAGTAGCCAGAGAGCTGATTGACTGGCACTCAAGACTGAGCATCCTGGCCCACCTTGCCCACTTGTGAGCATTCTGTAGCAAATAAATTCCATTAATAGCTGTTATTTCTGCAATAAGCTGTCTTGGTTTCATTTGATGAGGACACAGCCCATGGTTCTTTGTGCTAAGGTGTTCAGGCATCTGCTCCTAGTTAATTAGGAGCAAATTTGGCTGATCCTTAGAGAGAATGTAAGCATGCACCAGAGGAACATCAACATTTGGTTGATTTACTCTAGATGATCACTCACTAGCATGGGTTTGGACTAAATGGTCTTCAGAGGTCCCTTCCAACCACTACCATTCTGTGATTCTGTAGTTTTGATGGATTTACTTATGCTTTTCTCAGTGTGTAGGCAAGTTCTGACCCAGGAGAAGGGAACCCTCAGCAGACTCCAACTCTCACTAATCTAAAAATGTTTCTTAAAAGAGAAAAGTCAGGCATATAAGACTAATTTTGAAATTAATTGTGCAATGCTTGCATATTTATGAATTTATTTTGCATCTCTCTTTACCATTTTAATAGGTGACTGATACTAGCTTAGATGAATACCATCTTTGGACTAGTTTGCAGTTTTGGGTGTCTGGCAACTATATAAAAAAATCCTTACAACAAAACATGCAATTCCTCAGTATTATGGTCCTATACATCTAGGAACAGCTATTGTGAGTGGCAGTGGCTGTCTAAGAATATCTGCATGCCTATTGTTCCCCCCTGAGGCAACAAGATTTGTCTGAAAGGAAAGCTCTGTGTCTTGACTATCCCTTGAGAAATATAATTACAGCTATAGAGGACTATACTATACTGACTCTCAAGTAACTGAAAGAGGCAAATCCTTTCTGTGTCTATGGCTCTGAGATTAGATTCTCTGAAAGGTAAAATGTACAGGCAATGGGCCAATCTAGCCTCAGAGTTAGAGGATTGAATATACCAGCTTCAATAGAATTACAGCTTTTCATATCGTTCCTGATTTTGTCCCAGTGCCTTCAAATGGAGCCAAAATAAGTCCTGAAAAATCCATGCATTGCATTTCCAACATTATTAATTCTAAATAATAACCACAGCTTTTGGCATACAGATGAGTGCTTTTTCTAACTAAACAAGCCATATCTCCTGATTGAAACCAACATCGTGACAGAGAATGCAGGCTGAGGACATGGCTGACTGAAATACACGGACAAAGATAAAAGAATTAAAGAAGGTAAATCATGCTTGAAGTTTTACATCAAGTTCATAATAAAATTCCTTGAGATTCTTAGGAAAATATCTCAAACCACAAAGATTTACTCCTGAAAATGGTACTTAAAGCAAGCCTACAGGAAAGATGGGGACAGACTCTTTATCAGAGAGTGAAGTGATAATGTGAGGGGTAACAGCTTTGAACTAAGAGTAGGTTTAGGGTAGGTATTAGGAGTGAATTATTTACTGTGAGGGTGGTGATATCAATGTGTCAGAGGTCATGGAAGCTTCCACCCTGGAAATGTTCAAGGACAGCTTGGATAGGGCTTTGAGCAACTTGGTCTAGTAGAATCCCCTGACCATGGCAACATGATGATCTTTAAGGTCCCTTGCAATGGAGTGTTCTCTGATTCAATGGTGACAGAACATTTTAGGTATTTTAATATCTAGAAATGGACTGTTGTCCTTAGTATTTTGTAAGGCAAATTAATCTTATATATGGGTAACATCACCAACTTTATGAATTACTTGAATGTCTTTAACATAAACTCTACAGATTTCTCCAAAATGCTAGCAAGAAAATCCCCTTAGTGCAGTATACAGATATTTATTTTATCTGTGTGTAAACCATAGAGCTATATTTTCTAATCAGAAGTAAAAGACATTATACGTGGGATGTTCTCCTTTATAATTTATCAGTAACTGCACATGCATCAACAGAACTGAAAATATTCATGGGTATAACATAAATGTATTAGTAGCTAATTTAAATGTTTTTTAAAGCATCAAAATTGAAGGCAAAATGCAAATCAATGCAAAACTGAAATGTAAAAATGGTCTCAATATAAAAAAATGTTTAGGTCTTCAAGGAAAGGAGTTTGCATTTGCCTTTTTTTTTGGTTGGTTGGTTGTTTTGTAGGATTTGCAGGAAAATGCAGAGCCATGGGTTCCCTTCCCTCCCTACTGTTCCAGTTTTGCAGTTTTCCAAAGGATGTGTGCCTTCCATTTGGAAACAAGTAATAAAACAAAAGTAGCTAGAATTAGTGTAAATTTAAAGGTGACGTCAGCCGTATCGCCAAGATTTTTAAAGAGTTGCTTAACAAATGATCTGATATTGATGTAATGGAGCAACCCCAACCTCCCCAAATATCTGGCTTGCTTTGAAGTGCTCCATTTGCTTTTTCTTTGCTAAACAGACATTAGCCAATTCTTTTGAAAGAGAAGACAGATATGAAAAAATGAAAGTGTGAGCACGAAAGATAAATAATGGCTGAGATCAACATGAGAAACAGTTATTTGAGATTAACTGGGCTGGAATAAGCCAAGAAATGTAACGTAAGCATCTTGAACGTCTTTATTGAGAACAACTACTAGGAATGAGGGGACAGCAAAGACATCATCAGATACAAATTTTAAAAATTCAGAAAAAGGAACACACAGGAAACTTTGCTTAGCTGGAACTCCCAAACCCTCCTAATCATATTTTTTCCTCTGTACCACAAGATGCCAAAACTCTTTCACCTCCCATGCTAGAGTGTATTTTCTCTGTTCCCTGACTTAATTTGAAGTTTAGGTTACTCACAATGTCTGGCTGATTAATAGCCATACTTTTCAGACAGGCACTGTGAAGAAATTATCTTCTAAAAGGCAGTCTAATATATCCTTTGTTAAATCTCTGATCATTAAGGTCTGTTGATGTTACAAATTGTTTGGCATCATGCCTGTGTATGACAATAAACACAGGATCACATTTTATAAACTAGAAAGTCTTAATTTGGAATTTTGTTAAAGATTTGTTATTATGTAGCGGATTTTAATGTTTCCAACATTTATTGTACTAACCACAGCTGCACTATATTTTGGCAATTATAATATATAAATTATGTTCTGATATTTTTATAATGCTCTGTAGGCATACAATAGATTGAAAAGTGGAAGAACAGAATATAAAATAACTAAAAAGACAAAATACTTGAGCATTGTTTTACCATGCTAGCAAACCTTCACTACTCTTATAAAGACAGCAAGACCACAGGTTTTGTAATGAAAACTTGAATGGCTTAATGGCAGCACTTCTAAACTCCTCATTCCTTCATATGTTCTAAAAGCAGACTGACCAAACAGTTCTTCATAGAAAAATCCTTTTGAGAACAGGTCCTTTTGAGAAAAAAAATGTTTCATACTGTTCCAAAATGAGTCAGACCCAATTTTAGTTAAACTGTGTCTGGTATTCTATTCGTTGGTGACCTTATTTCAGATGAACACCTGCTCTTCCCTTCCATATTCAGTCTCTTCAGGAGATATCTGAAAAAGCTGTGATGTCAGCCTCTCACATAAGCTTTTCTCCTTCTGACTGCTCTTTCCATCCTACTCTTAATATTTTATAATTTAAGGTACTTCATGAGTAGAAGTATTGGGAGGAGAGGGAATAAAAACTCACACATGCAACCAGTACTTCACAGGATGCAATGTTTTTATATCATCTTATTGCCACAGAATGGTCTCAATGGCATCATCTACTGAACTTAGACCTTAATTAAAGAGTAATTATAAGTTCAAATCCAAGCACAGACTAGTTTCAGTTCTGTCTGTTTCACATCCTACTTAGAAACACAGGCTCCTCACAGTCTTGCAATGTTTTTATGTTCTTGTGAAGTCTCTAATTTTAGTTTTCATTTTCACCAGGTTTGTTTCTTCTAATATAAGATAAATCAGCCTAAGCCTCCTATGGCACAGCTTGAAACAATTTCTTCTCATATAAGAGAATTCAGCCTAAACCTCCTCTGGTGCAGCTTGAAAACATTTCCCCTAGTCCTGTTGCTTGCCAAGAAGAGGGTGGCCTCCTCACTCCACCATCCCTTCAAGTAGTTGTAGAGAGAGATGAGGTCTCCCCTCAGCCTCTTCTTCTCCAGACTGAACAATCCCATCTCCCTCAGACACTCCTCATAGGTCATACACCAAAGAATTCCTCACAACATATTGTTTTGGACAGATTTGAACCAGCTCACAAAAGTTAGGAATGAAATAATCTTCCCTCTATTTCACTGTGAAATTTCTACTAAGTTAGAACTTTATTATGAAACATTTAGCATTCTTTTTTTTCAATTCCTAAGGCTATATTTAGCTATAAGAATATTTTTGTGTTACTTTTGAGTAAATTTTATCTCCATGCCTACTACAAATGTAAATATTTATCTGATTCCTCCTTCTGCTTCCTCTCCATTAATGTAACTATCTTAGCATAAAGATATACATATATATAATATATACATACATGCATGTGATTTTGAGAACATTGTATATTGTCACCAGTCAATTGATGTCAATGCAGCCATGATATTTCACATCAAGTAAGAATCTTGTCCCTTTTTCCCAGACATGCCTTTATTCATTCAGCACTGCTTTTGAATGCTCTAGGATTAAATTCCCTGAAAACAGCCAAATTTAGAACAGGCACAACACAGGAGCAATGAGCAAGCTTTCTTGTTTGTCCTTGCTTGCTCTCTCCTTCACAATATCCTTGACCCAAAATAACCACTCCTAGGCATGAGATTGTAAAATAGTCTCAGTGCTCATTCAGCTTTCCTTTTATTATTGTCTGTAAGCTAATTAATGCACATAAATTTTTACCCATACTGCAGAAGCTGAATTGATCCAATATTAAATTTGGAATATATGTATAGCAGAGACAGCTAAACAAAAATTTATTTAGGAAATCTTTGCAAAACTGGTTTATTCACTAATTTATTTTGGTGTACTTGGTTACACACTCTATTTATATTCAGTTATATTCACATTGAAATTCTCATTCTAATTTAGATTCTACAGGTTGTCTCACAGCCATCTGTAAAAATCTTAAAAACAATCACAGACAAAATAGTGGGTTTTTATGCAACACTTGAAATCATTGTTGTGTACATTATCCATTAACAGGGGGAGCACTGGAAGCAGTTATTAAAGGTTGTGGTTTCTTTTTTAATTTTTTTTTGGTGGTAATGATCATGGGGAGAGCATTAAAAGAGAGGAAAAAACCAGCCATATATAAGTGAGACATGCACAGCCAGAGGAAATAACAGATCATCACTTTCCCAAACTATTTAAAGGTGTTTGCTAATATGGTAGCAATCTGCTGTGAAGTCAAGCTGTAAATAGATTCTTTTGTGTTAGATTTGCATGCATGAGATGTTATCAGTTCAGAGGCTGAGACATTCATGTTCCTCAGAACTACAACAAAATAAGCTCTCTGACATCTCTATAAATGCAAATGCTCTGAAAGAATTTTAGAGAGCGCTTTGTCTCATTTTTACATACAGAACTTTACTTATCACCTATAAAAGATGAAAAAATAAAAGGAAAAGCTTAAGTACTTGGCTAGTTTTCACTGGTGCACATAGTACGTGGACATTGTTTTGTTACATTCCACCTACACATAGCTAAAATTCAGAAGCTCAGGAGATATGATCTACCTCCAAGTAGTTGGATTAACAAGCAGTGCACTTTCTGTCACAATATTCCTGTTCAGCATTCATCAGGTACATAAATACTTCAGTGAAATTCCATCTATTTTTAAAAAAAAGAGGAAGAGAATAAGGATTTCAGATTTGTTTCCTTGACCACCCTTCATTTCTAGGAAAAGACATTTCTTATGCTATTTATCATTGGATTATAAGCAAATCTTCTAGTGAGAACAGTTTTTATATACCAGATGTCAAATTATAGACTCAGATACATGGCATGCATCACTGAGTAGCTTCAACAATCCACTTCTATGCTGTTATTTTTAATACATGCTGATATTAAACAGGCAACTGATTTTAAGTTCAGTTCTGACCCTTTCAACATGTTGAATTCCTAGTCTTGTTCTGTATGTGAACAAATCAGAGACCTTGTGTATGGCTGTTATGAGAAAACAGATTCATTCTTTGAGGTCTACGCTTATGACATACATGCAACAACTTCTTTTAGCTTTACTATATCTGTTATTCAAATTTACCATTTTTACTTCAGAAGAAGTCCATCCACTGTTACATTAGAAGAATGGAGCAAGGAATAGAATAGAATAGAATAGAATAGAATAGAATAGAATAGAATAGAATAGAATAGAATAGAATAGAATAGAATAGAATAGAATAGAATAGAATAGAATTAACTAGGCTGGAAAAGACCTTCAAATTCATCGAGTCCAACCTATCACCCAACACCATCGAAATCAACTAAACCATGGCACCAAGTGCCTCATCCAGTCTCTTCTTAAACACCTCCAGTGATGGTGACTCCACCACCTCCCTGGGCAGCCCATTCCAATGGACAATCACTCTTCCTGTGAAGAATTTCTTCCTAACATCCAGCCAAAACCTCCCCTGGAACAGCTTGAGACTGTGTAATCCTCTTGTTCTGGTGCTGATTGCCTGGCAGAAGAGACCAGCCCCCACCTGGCTACAACCTCCCTTCAGCTAGTTGTAGACAGCAATAAGGTCGCCTCTGAGCCTCCTCTTCTCCAGGCTAAGCAACCCCAGCTCCCTCAGCTTCTCCTCATAGGGCTTGTGCTTCAAACCCCTCACCAGCTTGCTTTTGAAGCCATGGTGATTACTGTAGCTTTGCTTACTTTCGTTATTAGATGGATGAATTTAGCAAGTTGCCTACAGAAAATTAATTCTTAAAAGAACCTAATAACTAAGGTAAATAGCATAAAAAGATGCAGAAGGGATGTATAAAAAAAGCTCCTTGGAATATACTACTCCTTCAAGAATCATGAAGAAGTGGGAAAAGAATGTGGAGTTCTCTCTTGACAGGTGAAAGGGATATGTAGCAAGATGTCAGGACAAAGAGTTTATATAACTCCAAAAATACATGCTAGGGGAAAACAAAGTTACTCTTAACAGTACTGACTTTCATAGTACAGCTTTTCTGAATGTTGTTTTTTTTTCTCTCTACAAATCCTGCTGCAAATCACCTTACCAACTGTCTTTTCACAGCACTGTCTCTGTCTTCTGGAAGTTGCAGACTATAGGGACCACCCTGATCTGGAAATCATCTTAATGACCTAAGTGCAGCTGAAGGATAAAACAATCCACAGGTGAAGTCCAGAAAAATATCTGCAATTCTTCATTCAAATTTCTACAGGATTATATGGGTATGAGATACCTTTTGTGCTCCTGTGTAATTCCTCAGTGACACTTCATATTGTGCAATCAAAAAAAAAACAAATCAAAACAAACCAAAACAAACCCCCACACACATACACACAGAAAAAAAATCCCAAACAAAAAAAAAGCCAAAAAAAATTTACTACATATGTGGGTATTTTAATTTTTTTGTCATAACTGAATCTAAGAAATCTAGATGTTTCCTTCTTTGTGGAGCTACATACTCTGATGTGTAGTAGCAGGTTACCCTGCTGCTGGAGGTCACTTCAAGCTAGCCTCTCATTCAGCTGACACAGGGAAATTACATCATCATTGCATGGCCAAATTTATGATGGAATGAAAAAAGATCCTGATAAACTGGAAAAGTTGTACTCACTCTATGAGAATGGATGTATTACATTCGCTTTACTTGCAGTAAAGGAAGCAAAGAAGAAAAAGCTGTCATATCTCCTACGGCACTCACCCATGTAAATTCTCATCTGGCTGCCCTCCACACCTGTGTTAAATCCATGTTAAAACTTAAGACAGTTACAATAATGTACACAGCAAAGGAACCAGTCCTAAAGTAGGCATCCTTAAGAGTCGGATTACAGCAGCACATGCTGGATGTCAATTTGGAAGGGGCAGACAGGTATGTACCTCAGTCCTTGTTCAGTGGCCTTGCAGTGGGAATATGGGGATTCTACCACAGGGGAAGATTAAACATTCAAGGCAAGATAAAGCTATGTTATCTTTAAACAAATGTCCCTTTCAAAAGCTTAATACAAAGCTGATCTAGAAAGTCTGCAGCTATAATGATTTCATGTTTTGCTGATCCCAGCCTTTTCTACGGAAAGACTTTTTAGTGGTCCCTAGTGGAAAGTTGAGATCAGCATTTAAATGCAAGTCTATCTTTTTAACGTAAGTCCTCAGGAGCCCAGTAGATCTCAGTGCTACTGAGAATTTATAGAGTTATGCATGCATCTATCTGTCTATCTATAGAGATATATGGAATGCACATCACACTTTATAGCTGATTACTGTATTTCAGACCTTTATTTTTTTTGCAAAAGAATTGTAGCTTCTGTGGTTTGTGGTTTCGGGGTTTGTTTCTTGTTTGTTTTCTTCTCTCCTTTTCTCTAATAATGAAAATGCAAAGCCACTGCTTAACAAAATCATCGCTCTTTTCTGAAATCCTTCTTTTTGCAGACAGCTAGGGACCAATTATAGGTATTTGCCATCTCCTTCTAATTTCTATACCTTACATAACTGCCTGATTCTCTCCTAGGTAACAGGAATGCTACACATCTAGTGAGGAATTTGAGGCAAGCACACTGTGTTCATCCTATATACCTTCTTTAAGTAATCCTTACTAATCCTTACCACTTATTTTAATGTGATGGATAATTTTTACTATAAACTAGAATATTCATGAAAGAAAAGTAGAACTCTGAAACATCAGTTTAGCTTGTGCAACTTCTATCTGTAGCTGTTATTCTGTGCCTCTTTTCCCCTCTGCAGAAACTCCAAACAGGTAGTCTAGGCAAAAGGCTAACAAAATCCTCTTCCTTGTGCTGTGCACCCCGCTGGCTACACCATTTAATACTAAAGAAATTTTCTTTTTCATTGGAAGACCTTCTGGAAAAGCTGATCAGTGCAAAAGGCTTTATGTTCTAAGGTTAAAAGGGCCACTAGCCTGCTCACTCAGCTTCTTCACTTACTGTGTTATCTAGACAAACCTGGTTAAATCAATCTTGGTCTCCCTAAACAGACTATATAAGCAGGCCCACTTGGTGCTTCTGTACCTATACATTGTAATTTTAATTCCTACTGTGACCGTGAAGCAACGGATGACCCTGTCAAATCTCATCAATTAGGAAATGTGACAATCAGGATCTCTAGCCAGAGGTCTGACACGCTTAAAGTCCTGACTTTGAAGGGGGTCTTCCATGCTTCCATTAGGAACAGCATACACTGCTGTTTCAAGGCATGGAATTTTTTCTTGGCCTTTTTTTTTTAATCATTTTTTTTTTAATCCATGCTTCACTTAATCCACTAAGAATATGTGTGAATTTCCTTGCACCTTCAGCTTCCTTTCTCATCAGCTGTCTGCTGTATCTATCAAATTTATGGAAGATTCAGTTTAGAGTTAATCATCAAGAGCCCCTGAGCCTCCTAATGTTTCCCTGTTTTTTTGCCTGTGGCTGAACATAAGGCATCTAACCTCTCAGCTTTAATTGTAAAATGGGGAAAATAATCTTCAGTGTGTGCCATGAAAGAAGTCAATATTCATCACAATTAAATAATTGGAAGGATTTCAATCTAGCATAACAGCAGTCTGCCGAAATCTGGAATCACAGTGCTGAGTTTTCTTTTCCAAATCAGCGGCTATTATTACTTATCACTGCTCACAGTGACAGCAACAACAGAAACAGCTTTTTCACCCCAGGAGTTTCTAGTCTGGAAACACAACAGGGACAGAATGAGAAGGCATTAACATAGAATAGCAGTGGGTAGAACTCTACTTAGTTCCACAGGTTCTTGTTTTGACTTTATTTTAAAGCTTCCATAACTCTTTGGTTTTGGGTGGGTTTGTTTTTTGTTTGTTTGTTTGGTTTTTTTTGTTTTGTTTTTGGTTGGTTAGTTTTGCTTGTTTGTTTTTGAAGGACTTTATGCTAGTTTGGAAAAGCATGTACTTTCAGGAAGAGCTCAGTCAGGAAACAAAGGCATGTAGAGGTCCATAATGGAAATACTTCTAGGAACGGCATATTAGGATGGACTTACATGATTTACAGCACAGCCAGAAGCAGTTAGACATTCTGGGATTTTTTTCTGCCAGGATATGAATATAAAATGTGTGCTTGATAAAATCAAGCTTGCTTATGTAAATATGATCTTAGATAAACTTAAGAGCCACACCATGTCACCAAGCTTATAGCGGTCCTATCTCTGCCTCCTTTGACACACATCCAAAAGAAAAGTCAGCACACCAAATACACAAAAGGTATAAATAGTCTGCTTCCTTTGGTCTGAGAGTATCATCCCTCAGATAGATTGAGAGATGAAGTCCTGAGTGTTTTCAGGAGGCTTCAAGAAGACACAGAAGCCAGCCTCAGCCAACCTCTCTGCTCCATTACCAAAACAGAATAATAAATTGTGGGCGTGGTTCTGTCTGAGATGATAAAATTATACTTCTCATAGTTATATATCCTCTATTTCTGAACCTGTTCTGCCATTGAAGCTGTTTTATCACTAAAAAGGTAAAACTGAAGGAATGTCTCTTTAACAAACTTTTTATCGATCTTATTTTTTTATTTTATTTTACAGTGACAGTATAAGGAGAGTCAAATCTATGGACTGATGAAAGAAGTTTTCAATTCTCTGATTAAATCAAGCTTCTTTCAGCATGAAAAGTCCTGAGCATTTTCCTCAAAATATCTTCAGCTTCAAAATTATTAATGTCTCTTCTGAATGGTGTGACAGGAAAGCTATGTGCAAGTAGTTAGGTCTGAAAAAAGAAAGGAAGAGAGTGGGAAGAGAAGGAAAGAAGAAGGGGAGAAAGGAAAGAGGGGAGGAAGGAAAGAAGGAAGGAAGAAGGAAGATATAGAGTGTGTTCCTATATCAACATGCATGTATGCTTATGCACAAAAGATGCATTTTTAAATAAGAATTTTAACAGACATTATTATTTTAGAAGCAGCCTGGGGTACATGGGAATATTCATCAATAAATATTGGTAATATTGGTGTGTTTTGTAACATTGAACAGGAAAGACAAGAAATAGGGGATACTTCTGAAAAAGCAATAGAATATAATTAGATTAAACATCTCAATGTCTGAAATTGAGTAACACTTTCCACTATCAATTCAACAAACGCATATACAGAAGATAGCTATCTGATTGCTATTCACTAATTTTCACTTATCGAAACCACTACCAATTTAATGCACCATGGTTGCAAGCACGTATTCAGCTAAATGGAAAAAAAGCTCTCTTTTTTAATAGTGACATATTAATGCTTAATATGCACTCCTAACAATTCTCCTAGCAACTTTTCAAACACATGTGGTGTCTTAGAATCAGTCATGCTTGTTTTATCCTGTAACGAAGTGTCCCTTTGGGGCCTGTTTCCCAGTTGTGTTGGCATTTACAGAACAAGTTCTGAATATCCATGATAAATCCCAGGGTTTGTAATTCCTCTGGGATTAACCACTATGGAAGCAGGAAGTCTCTTTCCCAGTTGCATTGGCATCTACAGAACAAGTTCTGAATATCCATGATTAATCCCAGGGATTATAATTCCTCTGGGATTAACCACTATGGAAGCATGATGCCTCCTTCCCAGTTGCATTGGCATCTACAGAACAAGTTCTGAATATCCATGATTAATCCCAGGAATTATAATTCCTCTGGGATCAACCACTATGGAAGACAGATACTGCTGAAATTCAGTGTTGCAGACAGAAAACTGTAATAATATATGTAGCTCATTTCTCAGTATGCAGTGTGTCTTCTCTCACTGTCAGTGAACCATACAAAATGAAAGGTTCACCCAGCTTCATAAACTAAACAGGAATAGGGCACATTCAGTATGTTTAGTGACACAGTCCTAGCAAATTTTAGGGCAACTACTGCTGTCATAGTCAACACTGTGATACAGTTCAGGGGCTCCTTTGGAATGGGGACACTTCCCAGACTGGTCATCATGACTTCAGGAAAGACAATCTAGTTTCATCAACATGAACTGTGCCATAACTGCTTGTCCTTAGAGATAAAGAAGAATCTTTAGCATTCTTATTTATTTTTATCTTACTTATTTTTATTTTATTGCTCTCAATAACTACCTGCAAGGAGGTTGTAGCCAGGTGGGTGTTGATTTCTTTTCCCAAATAACAAGTGATAGAACAAGACAAAATGGCCTCAAGTTGTGCTAGGGGAGATTTAGACTAGATATTAAGGAAAAAAAATTCTTCACCAAAAGGATTGTCAAGTGTTGGAACAAGTTGCCCAGGGAAATGGGCATAGCTAGCTTCCTCTCTGCAGGTATGTAACAGATGTGTCAATGTGGCACTTCGGGACATAGTTTAATGGTGGACTTAGCGGTGTTAATGATTGGACTTGATGATCTTAAAGGGCCTTATTTACTAGTCTTGAAAGAGATATTGAGCATTTTTTTTTCCACTCTGAGTGACTCATCAAAATTACAGATGCATATAAGTGTAGGCACATCTACTCAAGTAATTGCTTGAATCCTCACTGTGTCATTCCAGATCATCCTGTCCTTTGTCCAAATCGATAAAATCCATGATACTCTATTCTGTATTAAATCTTCCTAAACAGGCCATTCTCCAAGAAGTAGCACTTTTTTTCACCGTGAGAACAGAGAACTTCATATTGCCAAAGGAAGAATAAAGAAAGAAATTACATTTACCTTATTTGTGTTTGAGAGCAAGATGATTGACATTATTCTACCTCTAAGTGGAGGAAGAGGTTGAAGTGTAGCAATAAAACTTGTCAAGAATCCTGGCAAAGCAATATTTGATGAAATTTGCTAAAGGAGTAACCACAATAACATAGAAAAAAAAAAAAACCCACCTTGCATAGAAGGTAGCAGTGAAAGGGAAGGGGTAATCAACCAGTTCTGTTTAATTCTAGAAATTCTAGAAACATTGCCACAATTCACAAAAGAAAAGAGAAAGGAAAAAAAAAAAAAAACAACAAAAAACAAACAGCATTAGTGGGTGTGGGGGGGTTTAATTAGAAAATCAGTAAATAACTGTCTTCTCAGTGAAGTTTTTACATGGTTGTGTCTCAGCTTCCTGACACACCTTTTTAGATCATCGGTCTCAAAAGAACAGTGTCACCCAACAAGGTTTGCTAAACATACTGTTTCGGAGCTTGAAACTCCATTTTCCATAACAATACGGGTTCTGCACATCGGCCACAACAACCCCATGCAGTGCTACAGGCTGGGGTCAGAGTGGCTGGAGAGCAGCCAGGCAGAGAGGGACCTGGGGGTGCTGGTTGATGGTAGGCTGAACATGAGCATGCAGTGTGCCCAGGCAGCCAGGAGGGCCAATGGCATCCTGGCCTGCATCAGGAACAGTATGGCCAGGAGGAACAGGGAGGTCATTCTGCCCCTGTACACTGCACTGGTTAGGTCGCACCTCGAGTACTGTGTCCAATTCTGGGCCCCTCAGTCTAAGAAGGACATCGAGACACTTGAACGTGTCCAGATAAGAGCAACAAAGTTGGTGAGGGGTTTGGAACACAAGCTCTATGAGGAGAGGCTGAGGGAGCTGGAGTTGCTTAGCCTGGAGAAGAAGAGGCTCAGGGGTGACCTTATTGCTGTCTACAACTACCTGAAGTGGGGTTGTAGACAGGCAGATGTTGGTCTCTTCTCCCAGGCAACCAGTACCAGAACAAGAGGGCACAGTCTCAGGCTGCGCCAGGGGAAGTTTAGGCTGGAGGTTAGGAGGAAGTTTTACACAGAGAGAGTGATTGTCCATTGGAATGGGCTGCCTGAGGAGGTGGTGAAGTCACCATTGCTGGAGGTGTTCAGGAGGAGACTTGACAGGGTGCTTCGTTGCATGGTTCATTTGGTTGGGTGGTGTTGGATGATAGGTTGGACGCGATGATCTTGAAGGTCTCTTCCAACCTGGTTTATTCTATTCTACTCTATTCTATTCTATTCTATTCTATTCTATTCTATTCTATTCTATTCTATTCTAACACCAAGTTCTTAAGTAAGGCTGGTGTACGCATTTGTTAGGGCTCTCAATTTTCATGTCTACTTTACTATAAAACAGTGGAATTTAAAGCAGTAACATTTATCCTATGTAGCTCTACAGCTCTTATGTGGGAATCACGTCCATGTGTTCTTGTATTGATGCAAAATTAATTAAAGAGACAATATTATTGCAAACCATATTTTCTCTCTGCATCCATTATCCATCATGTTCACAAGCACAGTAACACAGTAAACTGCAGAGAGCTGTCACTCGGATATGCATAATTGTACCTCTTCTCTGTACAGCAAACACAAATAACTTTACTGAAAATAAGTGCAAAATACAATATTTACATAAAGGATTAAAAAAAAAGCCTAAATTGATCAGGCTTATCTATACTATGAGTATATGTCACACCATGTCCTAGGCATTTGTTGTGAGCATGTCTTCAACTTTGCTATTACACAGTCTTAGATACCTACTTTCCACAGGGATAATGCAGAATAAAACTTACATTTATCCCTAAAATTTAACTTGAGCATATTTCAAGGCAGGGAGTGGGAATTAATTTCCATTCTTCTTCTTCTTTTTTCTTTACCTTACAACTTCCAAATACAAAATGCCTGAACAGTGCATCTCTAAGACTTCCATATCCTCAGGAGTTGTTCAACCACTAGGATATACAAAAAGCACCTTCACACTTGCTATGCTAAATCCATGAATCTTGAATCCCTGTGTGCAAAAGTGGCCCAGTTTCAACAGAATAAGAATAAATGAGATGGATTTTATTATTATTAATTTTTTAGGTTCTTTCCTTCTGTTTTTTGTTCAAGATGGAGATTGATATACCATAGACATTTTACCCTTCACTTTTTGGTCTTTGAGAGGTGTCAGAGTGTAGCAATTGAGTGCTAAAGCACTGACTCACAAGACTGAAATTCAAGTCCTTGCACTAAAACAGACTTCCCTGAGCATGTCATAGGAGCAGTATGTGCCTCAGTTCTTAGGGTGTAAAATGAAAAACAGAAAAATCTTTAAAATCATGCTACATGATATAGTACAGTATATGACATAGTACATTGTAAAATATGAAAGGTAATCATATTCTATGACAACAGCAGCTATATTGACTCTCTAAATATAAATTAAGGCTAGTTAATTCCAGAAAGAGGGGCATTTTTCACCAAAGTGTCACAGATTCCAATCAGCTTTAATATCAGTTGACTATAAGTCACTTGTGATCCTTCTATTGACATCAGTCTGCTTTAGGCTAAGCTCTTTCATAACCTTGTGATATTTGGACTTCCAGTACTGAAGGTATTTCAATTAATTGTGAAAGATTGCTGAGATTTTTACAACAATAAATAATTCTATCTACTTCTGTAAAGCACTTTGTTTCCTACCCTTTATTTTTTTGGCATAAAATATCTGCCAATCTCCCTTCCCAGTACAGAAAGAAATGCAGGATGGAAAATAAAATGGCATGTGAAAAAAGAAAATAGCGATGCCACTGAGAATTACAAAAATGCAGCATTGATAAAAACTTTCAGGACAAAAAGCCAGTGTGAAAGATGTGGGGGGAAAAGAAAAATAAAAAAGGGAAAAAAAGACTGCTGCTACCTGAAGTGGAAGTTGGATGGTACTTGAGTAGCTGCTAATCAAATATTCCCTGTTAAGTAAGAGAAGAAACTCACTGTAAAAAGAAAACTGTAGGCACATGGGAGAGAGAAATTGAGAGTGTTTGAAATACAAAAGAGCCAAAGGAGAAGAACACTGTATTTTCTAGAAGTCTCAGGGATTTGCCACATGACACATGGATGCATGGTAAGACATTGCTTTAATGCTCGCTAGCACTAGTTTTCACCGACTTCAACTGAACTTCATATCATACCATGTCTCAGCTCATCATAATATCCTCAGATGCATCTCCCATCATAATTTGCTCTCTCTCTTCTTAGTAAACCCATTTGAAGTTTTCTAGATGCCCAGCCTCTTTGTCCATAAGTGCTTTCTTACCATCACCACAACGACATTTCACTGTGAAGCTATATCGTTGCATTAGGGACTACAGTCTTGAGCTTCTGTAAGGCCTCTAAACCTTTCCAAACCATCCCTCTGACTCATAGGTAGCATAATACCTTGAGCTTTTCAAGCCAAGTTGTTCTGTGTAGCTAAGCAGCATTAGATTTTAAGGCACAGACTGCATTATCATGTCAGACAGCAGCTTATGTTATAGAAAAATGCCACCATTCACTGTGTCACTAGGTCACAAGTGCTCCTCTTTCTGAGAAGCCCAGTGAATTTTGGTGTGTTACTCAAGTCCTTCCCACACTTCTACCTCTCCATATTCATCATGAATCTGCCTAGATATCCAAGTGCTGCTCTGCAGCAGAAGCACACTTCTGCTCTTTGTTCAACTGCTATAAAAGGAGCTGAAAATGTACATGGCTGTCCCTGGAGGCATCCAGGGCTGCTGGGACACTCAGCACCATGGTGTCATTATAGAAGGACACCTGGATCCAGGCTCATCTCATCAGCATTCTGTTGATGAGAATTGCACTGGCAAAGGAGCATACACCAGATTATCAGTTTGACCCATGATGCTCCCTACCTAGTAGGAGCCCTTTTTGTGGAATACAAGTTATACACATGTAGAGGACTGTGTTTCTCAGTAAGTACATTTTTATGTGTAATCATTTAGGAAGTACTTTCATTTCTAGAAAAATAGATTCAGGTGGCCCCAACATGCATTCTGCTCTCACATTTCTCCAAAAATCAGTAAGCAAGGCCAGGATTAAAGGTATAAACAGTTTGGCAGCTAAAATAAATCAAAATAAAACCCCAAGTTTTATATGTTAATTTTACATCTGAATTTATATTTGATTTGATATGTGAATGAAGCTATAATTACCTTTTTACTGAAGATAAAAAACAGTGCTAACAACTGTTCTTTATCTGTATGCTTTCAAAACCCTCTACAATACCATCATCAAAAGATTCTTTTCTCACATGGCCCAGTTCCTCTCACAGCTCTGAATATTACCATCTCAGGATCTAGAGGGTTGAGAGACATGTTTTTCTGCAGATGGCATGAGAGAAAAATTAAGAAGTGACGTAGAGAAAGATGTTAAGTAGCAACAGACTAATAGAGAACATTTTGTCCTACTTTTGAGGAGCACATCAGGAACAGCTTGTTTTTTCAGTGGATCCAAAGTATAATCTCTGGCACTATATGACTGCTGTAAGCATTGCTCTGCACTAATCACTACCATATTATTGTGAGTTTTCCTGAACATTTTGTAAAAGATACATGTCATTCCTTTTTTCCAGCACTTATCTTGAATATGAATCATGCATATCAAAAGCCCTAGACAACAAACAATGATTAAAATGTACCTTTCCTTTCAGGGATTTATTTCTTTTCATTTTAACTACTTCCCATTAAATCTATGCATTAATTTCTTCTAGGTAAATCAGTATAACTAAATAGTGAAAGTAAGAGATACATTTGATGCATAAACATCAAAACTTGGAAGAACCTTTTTCTGGATCTGTGGTATAGTAAAGGCCAAGTATTTTGAATAATAGTTTTGTAAAATTTAATTCACAAATTTTCTACTCAAATATTGTTCTAATATCGATACAGAGTCACTACATACTCAAACCAAGACAAATCTATTTAAATTTTCTCTTGCAAGTACACCACTTTCCTCCAGTCTTGTCATCTCACTCTTACGCAATAAAATAATCTACAAAACCAAATAGTAACTGACCATCTAATTTTCCTCCTGGCAAAGAAGGAAAGAGAGGAAAACCAAAAAAGCAAACAATAAAATACTAAAAGCAAACCTGTAAGTAGCACTTGCTAGTGGTATCACTGAATATTCTACTGTCATTTAGTATTTAAAGAGTTAAAAACATCCAAGCTATGCAAAATCAGTTTGCATACATCAGATGGGGATACGGTGTGTCCATAAGACTGATGGCTTGGGGACTGTGTAATCTGGTAAATCAGACTTCCTAATGTGAGCTGGTCTTCCAAAATCTGAGCAGAAGTAAATATTTATGAAACAAATATTTATTATTCTAATCAGTGTTTTTCACCTGAGGAAACTGGCCATTAGGAGTGAGCTCTGACTCCTGAAATCACTGAGAGGGTAGATATTTGCTTCAACAGTACCTTATTGTGAATTAACCCTGGTATAAAATGTTTTTTATTCCCAAAAAGTTGATTTACAAAAGGGGAAATAAACCTATTTATTCTTTTAGTAAAGTATTGTAGATCAGATTTTGGCACAGGATCCCCCACAAGCTTCACACTTGAGAGGAAAGCTGTCCACAGCCCATTGGGATGTTCTCATTACTATTTCTAGACAATCTGGATTTTGTCACAATGCCTTTTTCACATGTACCACACTTTCCTTAAACAAACACAAAATTCAGAAAAATATTTTTTGGCCTGTTTCTTCCCTTTCCCTCTCCTTAACTGAGGAAAAATATCTTTCATTGGTTTAGATGTCTCAAAACAAAATATTTTGCAACATTCCAATATAACTCTGAAAACATAAATAATGGCAGTTATCTGTACTTGTAAAAACTGCTGTCTATATTTTATGTAGATATTCAGTTCTTTCCCTATAGATAATCATGCACATATATCTCTATCTACATTTGTTTTCAAGAGTGTAAGGAATGAAATTTCATTTCATTGTTCAAATAATATGTAGTAGCTGCAACAGCCATCAAGTTTCTCTGGGCTTTATCCAACTACAGGCAAAAGTTTATTTGTATCACCAACTGCAGCAGCCTAAGTAAAGGGCGCCCTCGGGGTTTGACTTGTGTAAATGGGGCTCTGTGTGATTATGGCACAGTGAGGCTGCCTTTCATGGCCGAGGATGCTTCTGGGTCCTTTCCTGTGTGCTCCCGTAGGGCTGCAGGGTGGCAGGTTGGTATAATGAAGGAGTCGTTTTCCCAGTACCGTTATGGTAAAGGCAAAATCACTTCTACTCCCTTAGGAAATGTTTTTAATCACTTCAGAAACGCTGTCTGTGGGAAGATTGTTCCTCTGACATATGAATCAAGCTCTCCCTCCCCAAATTGGGAGTGTTGGGGTAAAAGCTCAGTATCTTTGTGCATGTGTGCATGTGTATATAATATCCAGCCTCTTAAATTTTAATCAAGCTCATACATAAAGTTTCTCTGGTAATGGTGTAAGCATTGGAAATACAAAGCAAGCACACACACCTCCAAGCAAATGAAACGTGTCAGCAAGTGCTGTAATCAATAACAATACAGTATTCTTCCCTAAATAATGGTACAGCAGAAGAAGTGTGTAAGACAGTGATGAATTATTCAGCAGGTCTGCTTTGCTGCTACATTGTTCCTTCTATGCTTTAAGTTTTCCTATAGCTAAAACACCTAGCACAGCACTCTCTGACTTCATCATCTTCTCAATACCTAAATCTCTTTCTTCCCTCATATAAAAATTAAGTTACTTAAGTGCCTAAAGCATTAAACAGTCTTCAATTGCATATCCGTGATGTCTTGGAAGTTTCAAAATGCCTTTTTTCTACTTGATAGCATCACATGGGGATTTGCTATATACTTTAGTAGGTAGCTGCATATTAAAGATTTTTAACAGTAGGTGTTTCATATTTTTGAGACTTTAATTCACTATGCAGTGTATGTCTTTCTGGACAAATTATTCATTAAATGACATAAGGAAGATGCATTTGACTAGTTAAAATGAGAGGCTAGGCTATGAAGCACTTATTTAGATTGAACAGTATGCTAAAGTCGGTGTAAGGTACTCTTTGACATTAGCTAGAATACAGTACACACTAATTTAGTTTTGTAAAATAAAATTATGCAAGATATATTCTGTCACCTAGTTCTCTAAAAGTGCATATATATTTTAAGTACACATCTTGCAGCATGTAACTGAATACAGATTATTGTATGACCTTTATAACACTAAACAACTATTATAGAAGTTAAGATACACATGCAAGACTAAGTACACAGAAGGAAGGTAACTTCTGCAAGACAAACAAGAATAATAATAATAATAAAAAAAAATGTTTAAATGTCTAGTTATAATCACAAAGACCAGCTAGTACATTTTGTTTCTGTGGTGTTTATTTAAGCTATTCTGGAAATTATTTGAATCTTTGGGTAGCAATGCATTTGTATCTAGAGATGTTAATCTAATCCGTCATTCTGCTAGAGATGATGAGATCCCTCTTAATGTTGTTCATGTGTTATGTGCAGCTCACTTTTAAACGCTACAAGCAATAAAAATCCATCACCTCTTCTTGAGATGCTGCCTGATTCTGCAATACAGCTTACCACTATGTAGTTTCACTGATACTCAAGCTATATTTCTCCTGCTTGATTCATGTTCTACTTCCCATTATTTCATGTTAACTCCTTCTGTCTGTGCTATCAAATGAAGGAGGTCTGATTCCTACCTGTAATAACTGCTAACTGCTCTGAATGGAGCAGCACAAAATAAATAACCCCCACCTCAGAAGGTCATCTCCATGATCTCCCATGAGAGACTGCTGTCCATGGCCAGAAGCAGAGCCTTTTCTGTGATACTAGAAAGTTATTTTCCTCTTCTAGGAGACACTGCTGGATCACTACTGAAATGCATCAGAGCCTGTGGAGGCCTATGGTGTTTTTAAACAGACAACATATTAACTCTTGAGCTTTTGCATAAGAAAGGTTTATAACAACCATTTCACACACAATCATAGCTATTTGGAGCCACATGCCCCTCAGCAGATGATCTATGGGCTTGTGGTGCAGCCATCAAACAGCACAGAAGCATATAAACTATTCACGTAGAGTAAGGTCACAAGGTTTTGACCTAGATTTCAGTTAGCAAGAGACTGCATCAGAAAATAAAAAATTGGACGTACTTTGGTGTCCTTGATGAAAAGGTACAGGCCTGAGTAGATCAGGAAAATAAGGTGCAACGTTGTCTGTGCGCTGCTCTAAGTGTAGCAGGAAGATGGAAAGTGACTGCACGTTTGTCTGCAGTAATCTCTCTGTGATTATGAATTCAGATAAAAAGATCTATTCTGTCAAACAAAATGCTGCTTCAAGCAGGGAAAATAGCTATCTGACTCATGACCACCAAACCAGAAAATCTTTGTTAAACAAGCCATTAAATTTTAACAGTAAAGTTTTGAAAAGTTGACTGGGAAATCTATGTAAAAATACTTCAGCAAAACCACTTATGCAGAAACCGGAAAGCAGCCCCATGGAGAGCATTCTGGGAGTCCTGGTGGATAACAAGCTATCCATGGGACCGCAATGTGACCTTGTGGCCAGGAAGGCCAACGGTATCCTGGGGTGCATTAAGAAGAGTGTGTTCAACAAATTGTGGGAGGTTCTCTGCCCCCTCTACTCTGCCCTATTGAGATCACCTGGAATATTACATCCAGTTCTGGGCTCCCCAGTTCAACAGGGAGAGGGATCTGCTTGAGAGCCCAGCAGAGGGCTATAAGGATGGTTAAGGGACTGAAGCATGTGCCCTATGAAGAAAGGCTGAGAGAACTGGGGCTTTTTATTCCAGAGAAGACTGAGAGGGGATTTGATAAATGTTCATAAACATATGAGGGCTGGGTGCCAAGAGAGAGGGGACAGGCTCCTCTCAGTTGCACCCTGTGATAGGACAAGGGGTAACGGATACAAAATACAGCACAGGAAGTTCCACCTCAACATGAGGAGGAACTTCTTTACTGTGAGGGTCATGTAGCACTGCAACAGGCTCCCCAGAGAGGTTGTGGAGTCTCCTTCTCTGAAGACTTTCAAGACCCATCTGGATGCATTCCTGTGTGACCTGCACTGGATTATATGGTTATTTGGTCCTGCTCTGGCAGGGGAGTTGGACTCAATGGTGTTCAGAGGTCCCTTCCAACCCCTAACATCTTGTGATCCCGCGATCCTGTGATCCCGCGATCCTGTGATCCTGCGAACTAAAACGTTCTACCAGAATCCTTTGTTGCCTCCCTCTGATTCCAGAATCTGAGACATGACCTGTCTATTCAGCATAATCATTAGAAAAGATCAACAAACAAGCAATTTTCCTAGAGTGGTTTTATTAACTTTGGCAACTGAAAATTAAATTAACTGCAAGTTTTCCCAAATGCAGTTACTCTAGCAAGTCCAGAACATAAAGGAGAAACAAAATGCATTAAATATAAGTAAATACATGAAAACCATCACTGTCCCTCCATGTATCAATGTGAGTGAGGAAATAGTATTAGTTCTACCCAGAAAATAACTATTTTCCATAAATCTTACATGTCCTCAGGCAAAATAAAACTCTCATTTCTATTTATATAGAGAAGCATAATTTATGAAGGGAAACAATAACAAGACCACATATGAATATATATTGTGAACTATTATGGGTAATTCTGTAGTGAAATGATAAATCAGATTATATAATCTCAAATGGCAATTCCGATCTATCACAAATATCATCTATGTTTATTCAAATACTTCTAATCTTGAATCCTCACAGCTACTACTTCACGTCTTCAAATTCCAGTGAAAGTTTTATATTAAATAGGCCTCATAAAACTGAGCTACCCTTCACCAACTGAAAATGGCACGACAAAGAAATTGTCTAATCTTATTTTAAAGGGCTTTTGGCAATGGCTGCAATAGCTTATTGTAACTACCCTATTTGCACTGCAGCATCTTCCCAGGAAAGACCTAATTTCATTTAATTTCTTTAATATTGAATTTATTAGAAGCTCTGAATGGAAAGCTTCTCTATCTCAAATTTACCAATGATAGTTTTTCCTGTGAAACTTTTAGAGGAATTTTCATGAGTACAGATGTAACTAAAGCAAGAGGTTAATGCACAAAATATATCCCGAATATTAATGTTGATGAATAGAAGCCAAACTTTGAAGTACATACTTCAGGTGGACTTCCAGAGCAAAATCTATTTCTCATTCCTGCCCTTACATGGGCAGAGACTGTTGACCTTGACAAGAATTTGTTTAAAAAGAAAAAAGTACTTGCAGGAAGAAAAGTCCTTAGGTTCATGGATGGATGAAGATAGAATAGAATAGAATAGAATAGAATAGAATAGAATAGAATAGAATAGAATAGAATAGAATAGAATAGAATAGAATAGAATAGAATGGAATGGAATGGAATGGAATAGAATAGACCAGGTTTGAAGAGACCTTCAAGATCATCGTGTCCAATCTATCATCCAACACCACCTAATCAACTAAACCATGCAACCAAGCACCCTATCAAGTCTCTGTTCCTTCATCCATCTGCAATGTGTCCTACTATGTGAAGGAGATCTCGTAATGAGTGTCCAGACAGAGAGCATGTTGAGGTCATAATGTGTTGGGCAGGAAGCTTTGTCAGGAACAGAGAAGCCAATCAGGATTTGAAATTATTTATTTAGAATAAATAAATTATTTAGAATACATAAATTATGTTTTGAAAACTGGCATAAAATAAGCAAATGAACCCCCCAAGACAAATGAGAACCTTAGATAAAAAATAAAAAACCCAGCAACCAAACATGACAAAAAGATGAAGATGTCTTTCCTTCCTAACATGAACTGTGAGTTTCCAGTGTGAAGCCCTGTACTTCATGTTGCTCTTTCCAGTTCCTTGATAGTTAAGACTTCCTTTCTACAGGCATCACATTAAGTAGAAACATTTCTCCTAAATTAACCAATCTTATAAAATTATATCCTTGCTACTATGTTCTGTGAATTATGTGAGATACAGCCCCAGCTTCAGCTGAGTTTAAGTCTTTTCTCCATGCATAGTACTAAGACACCTGTCCTAATAAAATCTGACTACAATGGAGGGGAATGAAGAAGGTGATCTTACTTGTTAAGTAACTGAATAGGCTTATGGAGATGTGTTCATTTTCTGCTATAGCTACACATTTCAGATGTCGTCTTGGCCAAATCACTTAATCCAGCATGTTTGCCAGCTCAGGGGAATGGGCAACCTCCTATTTCACAGAAGATAATAATAATAGCTGAATTCAAACTGTCATGCTGAGAAAGTGATAAAGGCAACAACAGCTTCTAACCATATTTCTGATGTCACCAAGTTGGCACATACTTCCTCACCATCATGTAGCAGCTCAACTTCTGGAGGGTCCGTTCTTGAGATACCAGATCTATGTGATTACAATCTCTGTCACACACAGTAGTTAAAATAAATCTGGAAGTAGAGTGCTGCCCAGGAAGCTAATTTGTCCTGAGGTTAATTTTTAAAACAGTAAGACTATTGATTATGAAAATTCCAATTTCCCTGAGCAAATCTTTTTGTCTTTGAGGCAGGAGTTTATCTGGTGTGTAATTTGATATATGTTCTTTCCACATGCATTTAATTCTTCTTCAGCTGCAAGTATTCATTCATAGACACTCTCAGACTGTTTAGAGTACATTTTAGAAAGCAACAACTGTAGATATTAGGTCTGTATCCACCAGTTCTAGACTGCCCATACTTGCTAAGAACCAAAATAAGTTAAATTAGTTCTAAAATTAATTTTTTTTCACTATCATTTTCATAGTATATATACGTAACTTTAATTATCTTTCATTTGATATGATATATAGATATATTTAATGAAATTTATTTTACAGCAGATCACATTACCTACATTACCAGACAGAAAAATTATTCCTTAAATTTGTACTAAATTAGGAAGAAACAAGGTCTGTCAACAACTTTGGATAAAATTCAGCCCATTTAGAAATGTTTCAAAAGCTCTTTGTGGTACACCTCATAAAGTTCCTGCCTCTGGTCCACAAGACGCCTGCTTCAGAAGTCTTCAGGTAAGATGTATGATGCATGAGTAGAAAGATACACGCTGCTTTCTATAAAGGACTGTATTTTACAGCACCTGCACAACAAGGCTTTAAGACAGTGTGGAATCTTTTGGCATTACTGAAGTAAAAATCTACACTGACCTTTCATCTTGCGTAATGTTATGACAAGATGTTTATGTTAAGTTGTATAGCAAAGCCACTAGCAATCCCTGAAAAATTATTCAAGTAATTTCTTTCACCTGCCTGATTTAGAATGGATGATGCTTTAGAGATGCCTCAGTCCACTGACTACATACTGAATCAGTAACCACTATATTATTAATGTAGGCAGCTCCATGAATTAGGTTAGCTCCAGACCAGCATCTGTACATTATAACTCCTGAAGCACATAGGAAAAATCATCATATAATTTCTTTCCATCTCACATCTTCACAATCCCTCCTTGCCTCAAAAACTGTGATCTTGACACACTACCAAATACTTATTCAAATGAAAATTTACTTGATCTGATGCTTTTCAAAATGTTCTTTGTTTTATACCTTTTAAAGTTTGTCTCATCTGTATTTACTTTGCCATATGAATTACTTGTTTTTAACGTTCAAGAACTTTCACAGCAGACATTGCAACTTTACAGCAACTGTAATTCCGTAGTAAGAATTTGACCTCTGTCTCTGATGAGCCTATGAGCCCAATATTTGTGTTCTGGTCACTTTCAAACAAATAGCTTTCTATATGTGTATTTAGCTCCTAGCTACCCACTTGGAAAGCTAGTCCATTCTTCTTTTTTGTAAATTTTCAATTATAACTGTTCTTTACCATAAAATAACTGCTCTGGGTTTTTTTGTTTTGTTTTGGTTTGGTTTGGTTTGGTTTGGTTTTTTTCTACTGTGCCTTTGATTTTACTCAGATTTTAATATTCTAGAATGGAATGGAATGGAATGGAATGGAATGGAATGGAATGGAATGGAATGGAATAGAATAGAATAGAGCAGAGCAGAGCAGAGCAGAGCAGAGCAGAGCAGAGCAGAGCAGAGCAGGTTGGAAGAGACCTTCAAGATCATTGCATCCAGCCCATCATCCAACACAACCTAATCAACTAAACCATGGCACCAAGCACTCCATCAAGTCTCCTCCTAAACACCTCCAGTGATGGCGACTCCACCACCAACCTGGGCAGCCCATTCCAATGGGCATTCACTCTCTCTATGAAGAACTTCTTCCTAACATCCAGTCTAAACCTCCCCTGGCATAGCTTGAGGTTGTGTCCTCTTGTTCTGGTGCTGGTTGCCTGGGAGAAGAGACCAGCCCCCCCGGCTACAGCTTCCCTTCAGGTAGTTGTAGACAGCAAAAAGGTCTGCCCTGAGCATCCTCCTCTCCAGGCTAAACAACCCCAGCTCCCTCAGTCTCTCCTCATAGGGCTTGTGCTCCAAACCCCTCACCAACTTTGTTGCCCTTCTCTGGACACAATCCAGGAAGTCAACATCTTTCCTAAACTGAGGGACACAGAACTGGGCACAGCACTCTAGGTGTGTAAGTGTTTCATTCAGGGTATCTTTTTGGTCTCTGTACAGAACCCAGTCAATGGATTCCTATTTCCAAGTGTTATATAATGATAAAACAGATAATAGAAATATCAACTTGGGGGGGGGGGGGGGGGGGGAGGGGGGGGGGGGGGTGTGATAAAGAAGAAAAAAATAACAATCTTTCTTGAGTCTCATGTCTTCCTTGGCAAACTGAAAGCATAGCATTCTTTTTGTAAATTTGACTGTTCTTCCCTTTTACCTACAGTCTGGGAAGATCTGTTGTCTTCACTGAATGGTACAGGGAAAAGAATACTTGCTGTTTATGTGACTAATGGTTGTTATGAAAGATCCTTCTTCTATCTAGCAGTTATTAGAAATGGTTGCTCTCAGTGCTTTTTCTTGTATGGCAGCAAAGCCGTCACACATTTTGTTTCCCAATAATTTTGGCTTGTATCAAATGTGAAGCTGGCTCAGAAATAGCTTGTAAACGAGAGAAAAGTAAGACTCTTAGCTTCTATGAGTGCCTGAACACTTTTTCTCATTAACTTGGCATGAGTATGATGGTATTTCAACTTGACATTGACATGAACATTTCAATGGCTGGACACTAAGCTCTCTCTGATAAAGCCATTGTTTGACTAGGAAACAAGGCTCTTTTACAAGGCAGCCTCTTCATAGCAATTATAGTAAAAATTAACCTTTCAGAAGTTAAGTTGCTGTTTGAGGGGCCAAAACAAGGAGTGAAAGCAAGGATTAATTTCCCAGCAACAATCTAAGCTCTTTCCTTTCTAAATGAGAATAAAACTCAGACAGGATTTTATGAGGGCTACTTAGATGTATATGAAAATATCAGTCTTTTAATTTTCCTAATTAGGCTCTGCTTCCAGATATGAACTGAAAGAGCTCTACATGTAGAAACAAGCCTTTCTCAAATTTTGGAAAATACAGTAAAATTAAAGGGAAAGACACACAGAAAGCAGTGGGGTTTTATGATATGACAAACCTGTATTTTAGGGATAGTCTTTGATAGGAGCAGGAATTGCCTCATTATGCTTGGTATTTTTTGGCATGCAATTTGAATATAGTACTCTTTCTGGGTACACTGCATAAAAACATAGCTATGATGTGGCTTAGGATGCCTGCTCTGCGGTTCTCTGAATATTTCTTAGTTTTGTGTTAGTTGACATTGGGTGCTTTTCCAAAATGTATAAGCAACTCTTTTCATCAGTTTTTCCTTCTTCCTGTTTCCCTTTGTTTCCTTTCCTTTGGTTCTGAGCATTTTATACCATCAGCCTTCTGAATCTTTGTTACAATACTAGAGCAGTGCCATAAAGCGGTATCATCTGGAGGTTAAGTAGAGGCATTATGTATTGAAATGATTTCTAAATCATGTGCTCCACATTGAGAAAAATCTGGGGGAATAAAATTTGTGTCATGGCTTGTAACTAATGTGTGAAAAGCTCACTCAGTACTGTCAGAGAGTAAGTGATCGCCACAGTGAGATTCCATCATATTCAGATTATTGGTTTGCATTTTTTTTTTCCTTTTGAAGGTTTATTAGCAGTTGTTGTACATTCATCCACTTATTTAGGATTAAGTCATCTTCTCTCTGAATATGTGATCTTAAACCATTTATTAATCTGAAGGGTAATCTGCTTTTAAAGAGTACTTTTCCCCTGATTAGCATCAAGCCTTACTCCTTGCTGCTATAGATGAATGCTAATTGTTTTGGTTAGGACTTCTGCCAGTTCCCTTGTTAGTTTTAGAGAAATTCCAGACAGCTCCTTAATGCATGTTTAGTACTGTACGTCTCCTATTGATGGTGCATTAATAGCTGTCATCAGAAGTATCATATAAAAGCAGTGGTGTCAGCAGTGCTATGCCTAATAGCACTCTGCTTGTGAACAGTCTACAGAGAGAGGTGAAAAGGGAGAGATGATTGTTTTAGGTCCTTGTCCTTTATTTAGAGGAAAATAGGGGTGAGCCTGTCACTTTAAATAATAATTTTCTACTTCATGAGATAGTTTGTTGGTTATTCTCTCTTCATGTTATGCCAAAGTTGATTTATGTGTACTGGAGACAATATGTGGGAACCTGATACATATTCATAATTTTGCTCTAAGGCTAAAGTGCTTTCCTTGTAAATTCATCTAGCTACAGATATCATGAACACCAAAAGCAATTACTTCACCCCATCAGTTTGCTATAAAAAAAGAATACCATTAGGCTCCTTGTTCTATATTTATTGTTCTAACAGGGAACAAGAACATTCTGCTGAGACACCAGTGCAAGAACCAAAATTAGGATGCTTTCATTTAATTATATTTGACAAAGCTGGACACCTTTTTTTTCAATCTGTAATGTAGTAAATTTATATACATATCAAAAAGAATTCATGGAGCTCTCCGGTGTTAAACTGTAGGTAAAAGGGAAGGCCAGTCAAATTTAGAAAAAGAATGCAATGCTTTCAGTTTGCCAAGGAAGACATGAGACTCAAGAAAGAATGCTTGTTTTTTTCTTTTTTTATCACACACCACCCCACCCCACCCACCCCCACGCCCCCCCCCCCCCCCCCGAAGCTGATATTTCTATTATCTGTTAGAAATATGTGGGTTCAATGCCCTGTCATCTTAGACAACGTCATGCTCCCTCCTTTCTAAGATGAACAGTGGATAGAAAGAATGTGGGCATTTTCCAGGACAGTCCTTCCCTCTTAGGAAGGGCAGGTCTCGTATTGACAGTCCAGAACAATGGAATTGACTTCTTATCCATCGAGATGCAATGGCATGATGCCACTGTGTCTGTTTTGGAAACACAGCTGTTTTCTCAGCAACACTGTACTCTCTTTGAAGCATCAAGATTTTGGGGAAACAACTGGAAGGTGAGTGTCCCTTAGAGGATTCTAGAGTGGGAAAAATACTGATTCACTAGGCTTGAGATCACTGCAAGCCCATCACTTCCAGGTGCTAATATTTGCAGACACTGCAGTAATTTTGACTTCACAGGAGATGACCTGTGACATCTTATGAAATCAGTCTACAGAATGATAAATTATCATCCTTTGCACTGAATTTGATCCAGAATGGAGCAGAAAACCATCACCTAAAAAAAAAAAAAAATTAAAAAATCCAAGGTATATTTTTAGGGTGATGTCAACTAAGAGATACTACAGTATCTGGAGAATGTCTGAAAGGGACAGCAGGAGTCAAATAGCTACTGCTTTTAATCCAAAATTTCTAGGCATTAAATTCTCATGCTGAGGAACTAAGTGGATAATGGGATGGACACGAGTATGAAAATTGGAATGATGCTATAAACTGTTTCTTCTATATGTTATACAAGATAAACAGAGAACTGATGAGTTTTTTAATGAAGTGATATCAGAAAGTTTTAGAGTTCCATGAGAGTCCTTTGTAAAGTGTTGTATATTCATCCTGTGATTGGAAAGAAAAAGCTCCTGTCTTTTAAGCAAATCTAAAATAAATAATTTATTAAAAAACCCAAACTCCAAAATTGACAACATCAACAACAAACCAAGCAACCAAGCAAACAAAAACCTAACCAAACAACCAACTGAAAGCAAAACCAAAGAGGATGAAAGTTCCCTTTTTCTTAAGTAATAATGAAGCTAGGTCTACACCGAGAGAAAACCTTTTGTCAGTAGGAATTCCTGGTATCTATGACACAGAGAAGAAAGTGAATCTTTTTCAGTCATGTTCACCTCAAAGTTTGCAGACTTCTGCTTACAAGGACTATGATGCCCAGAAGCGAAGTAGTCAGAATGGAGTGGCTAACAACTCATGTTTCCAAAAGGATGCTTAGACCTGTCATCTTTCTCACTGAGTGATCCCTGGAGAGATCCAGAAAAAAGAATTGTGTAAATCACTTGCCTTGGAAAAAGCACAGGGCATTGAACCCACATATTTCTAACATATTTGCCATTAAAATGTAAGGAATTTCATCCACACTTGAAGGACAGCAACCCTGCAATACTTAGATGGATGTGGATTGAGCTGTAAAACTATTTTTTTCACATAATGCATTTTCAAAATTAAAATGGCTGTCTTCGATAAAGGAAGAGTTACTCTTTCAACCTGCACTAAAAGTTCAGCTCAAGAGAAACTGCTATACTATGGTGGAACAGATGAAATTGAGAACTATTTTTCCTTTAGTTATTTATTTCTCTTTAGAAAAAGGTTGGGTTTTGATTTTTTTCTTTTGTTGTGTTGTTGGGTTTTTTTAAGAAGAAAACCACAAACAACAACAAAACCTACCAAAACCAAAACCAACCAGAACACACAAGAAAAAATACCATGAGAAATCTTGATGGAATACAAAAATGGTAGCACAAACAACTTACATGCAGTTTGAACAATAAAGACTTTCTGAACTAAACTGAATAAATAAAGCAATCAGTTTTAACAAAGAAAACTTTCTTACCAGTTAGATAATTTTCACCCCCAGAGAACGAATTTGTCCCAGACTGCATTGCAGCCTGTTGTCAACCAAGTTTTCAGTAAAGTGAGAGGTTTCCACATTTAAAATATACATGCAATTGTAGTCTTCTGGAAAAGTGAGGTATTTCTAAGCTTACATTTTTATTAATGCAATGATTTTTGTTTTCATTTCATGTGGCTAATTCCCATTAGTTCTTAAATTATGTCTGAAATGCTGATCTTTATCAAAATTGCTGTACACATGCAAATACGCATTAAATGTCTACTTTGAAAAAAAGTAGCATTTATTTGTTCATTAGCATGGATTCTGAACATCAAATGAAGTAACACATGCTTTGGTGTCAAATGACACAACTAGAAGCACACATGGTGCATTGTACTGTAACTTATACATACCCAGTTCAGACTTCCAGATCACTCCTTCATATATCCCTTTGTATGAATGACACCATAGAGTTGGTAGTCTGCTGGCAAAGGAACTCATTCTAAGACAATTTAAAAGAAGAGTTGCTATTTCACAGGAACCTGACTCTCTAAGAGGCTATGATTCACTTAGCTTGCTGTGTATATGGTATGCTGTACTGGAAGTAATGAGGAAAGAAGAGGAATGCTGTGGCCATGACACTTCTCATACTAAGTGTGACCTATATGTCCTTTAGTTTAAAGTTCAGATTTCAGGTGAACTGTGAATGTCAGATTACTATGTGAATTTATGATCATCACTTCTTTTGCTCCAGGGATCCTACTTCCCCCAGAGATATCATAAAAATATTTGCCCTGTCTCAACCTTTAATTTTGTTCAGCAAAGACGCATTGAAAAGGTATCACAGCTGCAGTCCAATGTCAGCCAAAAAAAAGTACAAAAAGTTCTGCTGAGCTGCAACTCACTGCACTGAGCTGAACAAAAGCTCCCTTCCTGAAGAACTGCAAAGCCTCTGCATCTGAAAAGAGCTTGCTTTCTTTCCTAGCTCTTTAGGATTCAGCATCATGACTTCAGGGATAGCTGTAGAGGCTATGTGAAGATTTCTGAGATATGAAATTCAGTTCCTGTTATATTTCATAAATGACTGTGCTACCTTTCTAACATACTTTTATTTTAGGGTAGAGAAGTCAGCCTGCTGAGATAAACCTTTCTGGAGACAGTTGACTCGTGAGTTGCGTTCATCAAGTGCACTATCACTTTCCTTAGAGATTCATATAATAATTTCAGGTATTATACAGATGAAATTTTAAACATGGTTTCAACAATTACTGCCATTTGATATGGCCTCTCCAAATGCTCTGAGTCCATTGCTAACAAATTCCTGGTGCTGAATTTCTAGTCAGAATCTGAGAAAGGCTAGAATATCTTGCAAGCTTTTTCCTTGAACTCTGTTGTAAACATAATGGGAAGAATTTCTTATGAATTTTTAAGCCCAGTTAAGTGTTACTGTTGGAAGGATTTTCTTTTTTTGCTTCTGCTTAAACATTGGGGCTATCCCTCACTGCAATGTTGATTCATGCAAAATAATAAATTGAGCACATCTTCTTGTTCCTTTTTTCAGCACCTTAAGTAATGGAAAGTAAAATAACTTGAGAAACTCATTCATTTTAATCTTGTGTCAAGAGGCTAAACTATATTAGCTGCAATTTTAATCACAGAATATACTCACTTTTGTCTGACTTTATAAGGTTCTTTGTAAGACCTACTGAAAAGGAAAAAGTCATAAAAATGCATCATAAGAAATAATGTTGTTCAAATGTAGCAAGCTGGCTCAAGTTTTCACAGAATTGTTTGGAGGAAGAAATATTGAAGGCTCACACTAGAAAAGCAATATGCAAGGCAAAAATTGACTTCTGGTATAAAGATCAATGAAGTGCAAATAAAAGATTATTAAGTTAAGCAAATCTTAGTTTCATCTCATAAACAGCCTCACATTTACTGTAACGTCTAATTTTCATTCTCATTGTAACAATCTCAAAGTTAAAAAATGCAGTTCAAAATTTACAGCACAAAAGACAGAGGACATGCTTCAAATCTATTAGTGCAGAATTAGACACAAAGCAGTTCATATTAAGAACATACTGTATTTTTCCCCACAGAGTTTATAACCTAAGGTCAATTTATTTTCTTAAGTGCTTATGATCTGTCCTGCAAGTACTTCTACCACGTTAAAAAAATGCCAAGGAAAGCATTTATGTCTGAAGTCTCATATTTGACTTCAGGTTCTGTTATCTGAACAGCTACCAGGAGACTGCAATATCCATCCTCTATCTTGTGAGAAGGCCAGCAAAGTACAATTGCAGATGCTTGATCACTAGTAACAACCCTGACACTGAACCTCTGGGGAAAGGATGAACATGCAGATGTAGCTCAAGTGATGAGATCAAGGATAAGACAGTCTTGCCTAACAGCATTATGCTATCCATAACTCATACAGCCCTTGAGTGGCAAAAGGTGCATCCAAGCTCTGCAGCTCTAACTGCTGTAGCAATGCAAAGGAGGTTTTTCTTTCCAATGAAGCGAGCTCCCAGTGACAGCATAGCTTTCAATAAACAGAACAATATCTTCTAAGATGTTTAAAGTGTTTAAATTCTTTCTCACTGGGTTTTGTGCTAGGAACACTGATACAATACCAGGCACATGAAACAATTTGTCATACTCACACAAAAGGTTGCACATTTTATTTACTGTTCCATTATTGAGATTTCAGCTTCAAAATTATAGCACTTGTATAAGTACATTCATGTTGTTTTGAAGAAAAATGTTGTTTAAAATATTCTGGATAATTTGTTTCTATGAGATAAAACAGATAAAACAAACAAACCCTTTAAATAATACCAAACATGAAAGGAAACAAAACGTTAGAATTAAACTGTCACTGGATGACTGCTTTTAAAGTTCACTGTCTTCATTAAATTCCCCATGAAAGGGTCCAAAGACAGAAATTACTGAAGTATACACAATAGGCAACACAGAACTTTAAGATTCGTGTTTGCTTTCTATATCAAAAACAAAACAAAACAAGAAACACCCAATGACAACAAAAACCCCACAAACAAACTAACCATGTCATACTCAGTCTGTACACAGTAACGATTTACAAAAGCACATACAATCATTTCCTCCATCTCCAAATTATTCAGTTAGCTAAAACGTACGGAAGAGGGGGGGTGGGGCTGGGGAGGAAAGTTATAAAGAATTCATGGAAGGGTAATGTCTAATTAGTACCTGAAGTTGTACCAGGCTGCTGATTCTAATTAATAACACTTCCTAAGTGTGTTCAAAAGCATTTGAGTAAAATGAAAGCCTTCAGAAATGCATTGAAGCATTTAATGCCTAGATACTGTAGTGATAAGCCTGCCATAAAAGCCTAAAATAGGTTAGATAGATTAGACTGGCAGATAAAAGTGACAGAAATAAACCATAGGCAAATAAAATACACAGTCAGATATGAAAGAGACAAATACTCTTGAAAAGAAATAACTACAGAGACAAAAGAGCAATGAAATTTGAGGAAACACTTGTGCTAGGCTATAAAAATACTGTTTCTAGTAGCGTATTTTAAAGTATCATGTATGTTATAAAGGAAAATGTATGTATATTACATAGCTGCTCGAGATTACAAACATGTTTTCTTAAAAAACAAACAAACAAACAAAAGCACCAAACTTTTTTATATAAAAGCAATTAACATTGACTGGGGGAATTTGTTATGATATGTATGTGTTGTACTGAATCAGATCCTTCTCTGATCAAATATATCAAATCCAAATAATCTGATCCTGCAAGAATTATTAGTATGCAGCAGCATTAGTATGCTAGGCAGTGGAGGAAAATAAGGAATTGTAGATCACCTTATGCTGTAAAAATTCCAAATGGATTGCGGCATCTTATCCTTCATTTCTTTCCAGCTATATACAGGTCTCAGATCTAATACAAACCTTAAATGTATATACCTACCATATATGGACCTTAGATGTAATATCTACGTCATTTTAGGTTTAGGTGAAATGAACTCCACCCTGAATATGGATGTTCTCTTTTGAGTGATAGAACATCTGAGTAGTATTTCACATGCTCACATGTGCTAATTCTCTAAATTAGCATATTAGAGAAAAAATACAAATATTTATACACATAATGTTTGATAATCCAAAGAGGCAACAGGTCAAGCTGCAGCTGAAGCATCCATGAGACCACATGCAGGGTTTCTCCTGTTCCTTACACACCCACGGCAGTAATCAAGGTGTCACAGGGAAGCACAGAGATTGATGTTTATTTACACTGCTGGATGTCCACAAAAGATTATAAGAGCCCCTTAAAGTTGCTGAGTGACTATGGAGAAGTGAATTATACCTTTCTGAAGACGGACACACTGTATACCACCCAACATCCTGTAATGTGTATTTAAAAGTGACCAACTCACAAGAAACCAGACAGCAATCGGAAGACTTCACTTCAGAGAATAGAATAGAATAGAATAGAATAGAATAGAATAGAATAGAATAGAATAGAATAGAATAGCACCGACCAGGTTGGAAAAGACCTTTGAGATCATTGACTCCAACCTATCACGTAACACTAGCTAATCAACTAAACCATGGCACCAAGCACCCCAGAGAGTCTCTTCCTAAACACCTCCAGTGATAGTGACTCCACCACCTCCCTGGGCAGCCTATTTCAATGGCCAATCACTCTTTCTATGAAGAACTTTTTCCTAACATCCAGCCAAAACCTCCCCTGGCACAGCTTGAGACTGTGTCCTCTTGTTCTGGTGCGGGTTGCCTGGGAGAAGAGACCAATCCCCACCTGGCTACAACCTCCCTTCAGGTAGTTGTCAACAGCAGTAAGGTCTGCTCTGAACCTCCTCTTCTCCAGGCTAAGCAACCTCAGCTCCCTCAGCCTCTCCTCATAGGGCTTGTGCTCTAAAGCCCTCACCAACTTTGTTGCCCTTCTCAGGACATTTTCCAGCAACTCAACATCTTTCCTAAACTGAGGGACCCGGAACTGGACAAAGTACTCAAGGTGTGGCCTAACCAGTGCTGAGTACAATTATGCAATTGCTGCATAATCTGTAGTGACCATCCTGGATGAAAGTTCCAGAAAGGTTTGGGGACCTGTCTGCGTTTTCAGAGTGACCTGAACACTGATGGCGAAACAACTCTGACGTGATGTTAAAAAGGTGAGTAAATGCAGCTGAGCAGTAATGGCAGCCCATGCTTCACAGAAAGTTCATAAACAACTCACTGGACCACAAATATGGCCTGTTTTAACCTTTAACCAGATTGCCCAGGGTCAGGCACCTGACCAGTTCAGCTTTAGCTAAAGAAAATTCAGTGGAGCTGTAGAGATGTGGAGAATCCCTTGCTCTGTGAGACAGAAACATCAGGGTGGAAGTTAAGAAAGTTCCCCATCAGATGACAAGCAATTCTGCCTTTTAACATTTTTATACATTTCTAATAGCAGTTTCTCCTGCATAAAGTTCAAGCAGACTGGATCTGAGTAAACATCTCCTCTCCCCTGTGCTGCACGGGGCCTCTCACTTATCCCTTCTCGGCAGCTGCGGCTTGGGAGGCAAACAGTAGTCATGCTGTTCTATGCACAATGACAGGCAAATAAAAGAACAAGTAAGCTTGGGAGATTTAAAATTTAGAGCTGAAGGACTTCTATGAGTTTTACTGTGTCTTTGTGATCCTCCCACTAAATTCAAGATCTGTTTTCTTCAATAAATGAAACTCTTAATAAACATCTCTTCTTATGTCTCTCCAGAGCCCTTAGGGAGCTCTGCAATGGCACAGGGTAGAAATTTGCAGAAAGGTGTCCTCTGATGGATTTGACTTACACAGCATCAGTTGTTATAAACTGCCAAGGAACGGGAAATGGGATGTCTCATGACACTCATGGATTCTAGCCATTAAAAATTGTATCAAATGCATATTTGAGCTTTATTTCAAAGAAGTGTTTGATTTCATCAAACTATTTTGAAGCATAAAAGTTTATTTATAAGGACTTTTTGCCTTTCATACCTTCCTTCTACACTCAATTCAAAGTTGTTCTCCTTCAGGGCATGAAAAAACTTGTGTGCTAATTAGCAAATTTATTTTCTCATAGAATAATGATATTGGAATATATTAAGTTGAAAATATGATGAAGATGTTTCTAAAGTTGAAAAAGGCAAGACCAGTGGTAACTGGACCTCGTGTCTGCATAGTCAATAAGTTCAATGGAGGGAACTGCCAAGAACCAAGAAGTAAATGCTTCATAATCTATAATTAGCCCAACATTCAAAGCTGGCTGAAATTAGACAGGACTTTCTTCTTTTCAGTAGGCTTAAGGTCAGGTCCTTTACATTCAGTACTTAAAAGTATACTTGGGAAAGTCACTGAATAATTCTTGACCTTCCCCCTCATAAGGATCTATCTACCCAGCCATTGTGAAAATCATGTTAAATCTCCTTTAACAATAAATACGAAGTTTTTACTATCAGGATTATACCTCATTTAAAAGTGAGCTGTTCTATCTTATTCATCATCAGCAAAATGATTTATCTAAATCTGAACTACAGAATTTTTATTAGTAAGCTAAATGTGAAAATCAGAAACATGGATTTTTATATATTGTATTCACAGAGCTGGCAATTAGAAAAGCAATCTTTGACTTCCTACCTGCACTGACAGGAAAGTCATTGAAAGGAAGTACAGAACTTTACAGGATTTTCAGAATCACTTTTCTGATTGTATTACCAGCAATCTTATCTCTCTAAAATATTTGCCTGCTGCTTGGAGTGATGGAAATGAAAACCAATATCAAGAAGGATGTAAAATATCCCAAATGCAGTTACTCTAATACTTATTTACAAGGATATGTTAGCTCTTTGTGCACTTATCATCTCAATGCTCCACAAAATTAGTGATTTCAGTGTAGTTAGTTCTAAATATCTGATTGCACTGTGTAATTTGGCTTGGAGATTGATCCAACAAGCTCTGGATTCTGAATGCTGTTTGGATGATCTAGATAGATATATTACACCTGTATGCCAGCCCCCACAATAATCATTCACAAAATCTCTGTTATTATCAAAGGGAACATGATAGTTATTTCTTCATTTTGAAAATAAAAACAATAAAGTGGTTTATAAAGTCTTCACTATTTGCAAGACCTGGAGCACAAGTCCTGTGAGGAGAGGCTGAGGGAGCTGGGGTTGCTTAGCCTGGAGAGAGAAGGCTCAGGGCAGACCTTATTGCTGTCTACAACTACCTGAAGGAAGGTTGTAGCCATGTGGAGGCTGGTCTCTTCTTCCAGGCAACCTGTGACAGAATGAGAGGACAGTCTCAACCTGTGCCAGGGGAGGTTTAGGCTGGATGTTAGGAGGAAGTTCTTCACAGAAAGAGTGATTTGCCATTGCAATGGGCTGCCCAGGGAGGTGGTGGAGGTGTTTAGGAAGAGACTGTATGGGGTGCTTGGTGCCATGGTTTAGTTGATTAGATAGTGTTGGATGATAGGTTGGAGTCAATGATCTCAAAGGTCTCTTCCAACCTGGTTAATTCTAATTCTAATTCTAATTCTAATTCTAATTCTAATTCTTGTGACCCACACTCATATAGATTTTAAAAGGGTGTTCTATGCAAGTTTATTATATGCAAGGGTATATAAGATATATATATATAAGCTAGCAACTACTAATTTCCTACATGTTTGGTCATTTTGCCAGTAAAGCCATCATTGTAAAACCTTGTAAATAAATGGATTATTAGAAGAATATAAAGGACAAAAAGACTTAAAATAAAATCAAAGTGGAATTAAGATCTGAAGGCTAAGATTAAGGAATACTCCATAAACCAAACTTCTGAGAGGTTCTTACTCTATTCATTAAAGGAAAACTTAAAGTACACTAAACATTAAAAAAGACAAATCTTGTGCTATATAGTTTATGTACAGCCATGTTCATGATTTATAAAAGACCTGATAGTTCTTTGGCAGAATTTTATCCTCGGGATCCTTTAGCAGGACATTTTGTGTCCTTTTTATATTGTGAAAGGACAAGAAAAGCCAACATTTCCTTGGTATAGTTTTATTAACTTCAGCAGATTTTTCAGTGATGGAAGAAGTGGGCCTTATGTTTTGTATTATCATTGATTATATTATGATCTTACTATCAGTACTATAAGCAGTGGGGTCAGTGTTATAGACAAGCAAGAACTCTTATCTTCACAAACAATGAGATGATTGTCCATTAATGGGTAACTTTGAAGTCTTGGGATATTTTAGTTGCATATTCAATATTTACACTTGAGCTGGACTTTTGGCAGCACATTATGTCAGAGGAGAACTGGGCTGGTCTGTCTAGTGTCAGTAACTTTGCATACTATATAAGCAATTAGTTTGGCTTTGATCCTTCCTCCAGTCTTGGGAGGATATGGAAGGTGACAAAAAACATGTTCCTGGTTCTTTCTCAATATCAGCCTCTTATCAAGTGGTTCCCAGGCAGCTCAAATTTGTGCCACTGATAAAAGGCTTTTCATGAGTTGAGGATGAATGGATCCACTATAGGTTGCTTCCATTTCTGCCCTTCTGCATGCAGAACACTCCTAAGGAGTCCAGTGTCACATTTGGAGCTGAAGGGACTTGTTTGATATTCTTTAGATCCTTTTGAAAATCATTAAGTTATCACACCTGTTAATCTTTGGATAACACAGAATTACAGAATATTAGGGGTTGGATGGGACCTCCAGATATCAGTCAGTCAAAACCCCCAGCCAAAGTAGGATCAAGTAGGGCATGCTGCACAGGAACACATCCAGGCAGGTTTAATATATATGTATATAAAATCTATGTTTATTTATTATTACTATCAGAAAATAATACTGGGAGTAATTGATAAATAACTTAGAGTAAGTGTTGGCGTGACTATCATTTTTTGTTGTTTCATTATGCTTTACACTCAAAGATATCAATAAACCTCTGTTTCATGCCCAGTCCTCCCCAATTTCCACTTTTGATATTCATATGATACAATACACACTGAAGACAGCTTTTAGTTTAAAATTCTCTGCCAGCTGCATCTTCCTACAGTTTTGTTTGCTGCCTGACATACTCAAAATTCTGTCTCTGCTTTCCTGAGTTACTTCTTATCTGGGGACTTGATCTTGAAACACATACACACAAGTTTCTTTAATTTGCTAAAAGTGATTGTCTGTAGAATTGATGCCAGTGCTGTAAAATGTTCTGCAAATGCAGAGAGCAAGGCACATGGGATCTGGCTGTGACAGTATGCTCTTGAAATCATTGTTTATATAAACAGTGTCTGTAATCAAAATACAAAATTAGACCAAAAAGAAAAAAAAAGGGGGGAAAAAAAGGTGAAAAAATGGTGGGTTTAATCTCTTTTCCTGATAAAATGATAATTAAAATTAATATCCTTCTTCTGACAATTTTGCATATATTCTCCTGAAAACCTGAAATTATGGATAAATTCTCTTTTTATGCTTTTCATAAACCTTCTTCAGACCTTGCATTTCCTTCTACAATCATTATCATTCCTCTTTTCATATAATGCTCAAAAAATGTCATCTCAGGAGAACCTTTTATTTGACCTTTCAGCAGATAAATATCCTCCAACGAAATCGAACTTCTATTTTCCAATTTCCCACTTTCATATCATCAAAGGCAGGAATTATACAAAGAAATACTGTTCTGGTTCTTGTTCCTGAGCTCTGATCACTAAATTACCATTTGACCCATTTTAATGATTTAAAACTATTTTTTTCTTTTAATCTCAGAATGTCAATTAAATAGTCAGTTATAATGATATCAAATGACATATACTACTTCCTTTGATGAAAATGATTAGTTTAGAAATGCAGAACCATTTTTATGCATTTATTAATCATATTCTTAAAAAAAAAAAAAAAACACAACCACAACAACCAACAAACAAACAAACAAAAACCCCAACCTGGTAAGCAAAGGAATCTAGTACTTCCAAATACCAAAAGTGAAAAGTACATCATGGTATCCATACTGTCACAGAGAAGATCTGTGGAAGATTTGGACTAGGCCCATAAGTTTAGACCAAATGGGTCTGGTTCCGCTTCACTTCTTTTTTTAATGGCTGGAATAATGCTACTTAAAGTACTACCTCTACACCAGTGAAAATGGTAAAATTCAGAGGCTTGGGCCAACTGATGGTGACTCATGATGGCTAGCTGGTGACTCACTGCGCTAATTTTAGTCTTCTAAATACATAACTGGAATTTAAAAAAAAAAAAGGGGGAGAGGAGGGAGGGAGAGATGGAGAGAGGAGTGGGGAAGGTTGAAAGTAGCCAAATTGGTATTTAGAATTAGTCATAATTTACGAAGTAGGAAAGTCACCCGAGTATTTAAAAGCTGACTTATGAGATGATACAAAGGAAATCTCACATGAACGCTCATTGATGTGTCTCTTCCCATCTCCTCCATCCCAACTGACTTCAAGGCCATTTTTCACAAGTATGAAATTAACTGAAATACCATAATTTCAATATTTACCTTAGGACTGATTCATAGTATCATAGTATCAGTCAGGGTTGGAAGGGACCACAAGGATCATCAAGTTCCAACCCCCTGCCATGGGCATGGACACCCCAAATAGATCAGGCTGGCCAGAGCCTCATGCAGCCTGGTCTTAAACACATCCAGGGCTGGGGCCTCAACCACCTCCCTGGACAAACCATTCCAGGGCTTCACCACTCTCATGGTGAAGAACTTCCTTATTCCATTCTCCCTAGTCCTATCACTACCTGACATCCTGAGATGTCCCTCCCCAGGCCCCCTTCAGATACTGGAAGGCCACAATTAGGTCACCTCGGAACCTTCTCTTCTCCAGACTGAACAGCCCCAACTCTTTCAGTCTGTCCTCATAGGAGAGGTCCTCCAGCCCTCTGATCATCCTCATGACCCTTCTCTGGACACATTCCAGCACATCCATATCCCTCTTGTAATAGAGGCTCCAGAATTGGATGCAGTACTCCAGGTGGGGTCTCACCAGAGCTGAGTAGAGGGGGAGGATCACCTCCCTTGACCTGCTGGCCACACTTCTCTTGATGCAGCCCAGGATCTGATTGGATTTCCGGGCTTCATATCATCTGAAGCCCTTACAAATAGTACTCTCTAATATTTCTAGCTGCATACAGATGAAACAAGTTCTTTCCAAAGCCCTCTGAAACTTCTGTGAGTCTTCCCTTGACTTTGCCCCAGTTCTGACCAAATGTGGAAAACACATACTGGATAGCTAGAGTTCCTTGGCAACAGTAGATGGTTTAATAAAATGAATAAATTTAAAAGTATAGACACACTTCCAATTGAATGTAGCTCAGAAGTTTCCTGCCCCCCCCCCCCCCGCCAAAAAACAAATCTAAATTTAAAAATAACTTCTTAGTGCCAAAAAGTGAATAACTGAGAGTTATGAAAAAAGATAGGGGATAGAAAAAATAGACTGATTTTTACTTGTTGTTGACTAAATTTTTTAATATATTTTGGTTGACTTCCAGAAGATCTGTAGAGCAGGACACATTTTGATAAATGCCACAGGACTGTGGTGGCACCTCAATAATTTAAAAAAAGAAAGGTGACTACTGTATCATACATGAAACTAAATCAAGTGAATAAAGGTCAGATTGGAGCAGAACTTTTTGAAAGATCCCTGCTGAATGGTCTCATGTCCAAAGAATCTTCTGCTCACAGATTAGTAGCACTGAGAAAGAATTAAAAAAGCACCATTACAATGTTTAGGGAACTCCTTCAGTCAATCAGGGAGCAAAGCAGACTTTCTACATAACAGCATCCATATCTCTTCATCTGGCTATCCTGGGACAAGCCAAGGAAAAAAGAGAGATCCTGGAGAGTATCAGTGAACTAAATTTATATAAATTAAATGCATGTTCTGACTGAGTTCAACTATTTGTATTCCCAAATGGAAAGAATTACATACATGCATGCATAAAAGAAAGGTATTCTATGTATTTAGAGTATTTCATGACACCAGCTAGTTCCTAGCAAGACTTTGCATTGCAATCACCTCACTGAATATTGCTTCCAAGAAGTGCAAATGTTTTGATTGGAAAAATAACCACTTTTGAAGCCTGAACTGCATGCCTGCACAACAGTTTGTGACAAACTCCATGATGACTCCAACCAAGGCTGTGCCCTTGTCATGACAAATAATGCAGAAAACTCACAATGTTTTTGTTTATCTTTCAGTTTAACCACACGTTGAAAGGCAAGATGTCAAATCAACAAATCCTTACTCATAGTTATCCATTCATTAGACCACTACATCACTTCTTCCTTTCCAAGTGGAAAAGACTTTTGACAAACAACTTAGATTGATTTTCAGTTAATGCAGATGGTAGCAGGTAATACTTTCAGCAAGAACAACCTGTTCTAAGCTCCTGAGCTTTAAAACTAATGTCAAGCCTAAACATTTTGAAAACGAGTGCTGATAAATCTTCATTAAATTAATGGAAACTTAGAAATTCTGGCCTTGACACTTTTGATCCTTAGCTCCCTCAAACACAGAAAGATAAAAGGTTTAACATAACAGAAATCATTTTGAAAACCTGCCAAGAAAGGAAGCATGGACAGTATCCAGAGCTTCCTCTAGAAAAGCACAGTCACAGCCCTACAACTACTGTTATTTCTATGATAAAGTGTGATTCAGATGGCACTCCCAGGATGTGACACTTCTGCAATCAAGTAAACTTCACAGTCAGAATGAAGAGCACATTTAAATTATTGCATTCCCATGATTTTAATGGGGCAAAGATTCCTAAATACTTTTGTGGGCAGGATCTGTAGTGCAGTCTGCCTAACCTTAGATACCACTAAGTCTTTCCATCGACTTCATAGGCAACCCTAGGGAGTAGGATGTCTGAAAGCTTACTCCTGTTTCAAATATAAAGCAGGTATGTTAAAGTAGATGCCCTGACTTTTGCTTCAATGATTCTGATGAGATAAGAGAAAAAGAAAGTAGTCTGGCTTCAACCTGCATTATGATTTTATGTAAATTATTTTTAGTAAGGATTCTCAACCTGCAGTGCTCAAGGATCCTGAAGTTGAATTACTCTTTGAAGCTAGTTTAGCAAACTTTCAAAGATTTTTGCAATCATACTTCCTATTTGCTTGGAAATCCACAGTGAAGGTGTGCATGCATTCTAGTATAATAAAAAACAAAACAAAACAAAACCACACTTTTAAATATCCTAGTGTTCATCTTTTTTCCATCTACTTCCCTATACTTGCATTATAGAAACAGTGAATTTTCTCTCATTTAAAAAAATCATATTGGAGAATAACTTATTCAGATAAGATTTTCTTACCACATGCATAGGCTGATTTTCTATTTAGTTGTTATGAAATGTTATCAAAAGTCTCTCAAAAGACTACCTATAGGGCTATCTGAAAAATAAATATTATGATGATGGATAATGAGGAAAAAATAATTAAGAGAAATTAACTGGCATGGGACTTCACATCCATTTCTACAGAACTGTGGTCTTTGTACTAATTTATTAGAATTTCGTCATAAAGGTAGATCATTGCAAATTTTCTCATCATTGTGCCTGAATGAGCTCTCAAATTACAAATATATACATATATACCAGAAAGCATTGTCCTGAGGCTGAATTTCTGGCATCAGGCTTAGACAGGAAACAAAATCACGGAAAACAGAAAGAGTCTTGAATCCTGAAAGGTTACTGTTCTCAGTGGAAAAAGCTCAACTATTTACAACATGAGGTGTAAAAAGATACCAAACAGTTTCCCTATAGCAAAAACAAGTAATGCATCTGGCTTTGACATTCCCTTTCCAAGAAATAGCTGCTCTAAGTCAGAATTTTCAAAATATCTATCACTTTGCATATATAGATTTAATTTAAAACATGGCTCATTGTATAAGTGTATCATACCTTCCAAGACAGGCTTCCTCAAAATTATAATATGAGAGCTTCCCGTGGTTTCCATGGAAATGACCTTTCACTATTTCCATGGTAATGGATCTAGTTTTATATATTTCTCTTTTATGAGACTTTATTATACCAACAAAGCTAACATCCAGAATACAGTCCTTAAGTTATGGATACAAACTCACTGAGAGAAATAATCTGACTCTCCAGCCCCATGGGCATGCTAAGCTTTTGTATGTCTTTTTAAGGCTGTGTAACAGAGTTTTGAAAAAGATCACCTACTGCATATTGTCAGTAGATAAATGGTGATATATCTTGCTCATTGCTATGCCCCTAAAGGAGTCGTTGGTTTCACCTGCTGCAGTTTTTTCCAGAATGATCCACTGCTCCCAAAGGCAAAACAGATGGGAAAAAAAAGATTGGATTGAGAGTCTTCTATAAATTCCAGACTGTTGATCCTATCTAACTGTGAAATAAATATTTTGATAGTACATTTAATGAAAATCTAGAGGTCTTTGAAATTATATATCTATAGGCTTGTTGTTCTCTCTAGAATTTATGCTTGAAATTGTATTTCTCCTTCCTTTTTCATTTCTTTATCATTATGGGTTTTGCTACTGTCATCAAAAGCCTCTTTGTCACCTCAGAGACAAAAAGAATGGAAGAAGTGGATTCAAAGCTGCAATACTGAGAGCAACAAAGAAACCAAGGTAGCCCTGTCTCCAGCATTCTTGACACCTAAAGCAACCCATCTGGACCAAAGGTGTTAAGTGCCTTAAGGTGCTAAGAAGATGGGGCTTGGCCAGGGCTGTGCTGCCACTCCATACCCTCTGGAGTGATGTTACAGTAAGGAGACATTTGAAAGAAAGTTCCAGAAATATTTCAGTAAAGTTTCTTTCATTCTGGTTTAGTAATGAAGAAAATCCTACCCATTTAGAAAAAGTAAACAAAATAAATCTCAAGGAAACCCTCACACAGGCACAAATTCCTCAGAGAAGGAGGAAAACACATAAACCTAATTGCAGAATTTAGTCTGACTCATATATAATTAGTGATGATGCATAAGAAAGGATTCTAACCTGTCATTCAGATTTCAGTTTTGTGGGCTAGCTATTAGAAAAATACCAATTTATAGAGTAAGATAAGACACATGTCAGACACAAGTGGCTGCAAGACAATGACTGCAGGCAACAAAGGTAAAAGAGCCATTCTTCAGCATAAAATTGTATTGTAATGACTTTTTTTTTCCTAACTAAAAAATAGGTCAAAGCAGGTGGCTAGAGGGCTTGCTCTTAGAAATATCCTACAAATTAACTCCTTCACCTGCTTCAAAGGAGATAATAACAAACATATAAATCACTTTTCATTATGTGGTCAACTGGCATAAAAACATATTACTTTATATTACTATTGAATAACTGAAATGCCAGGATCATCACTTACACTTTTTGTTAAGTTACTGCAATCACAATGATTCTCAAGACTTCAGCCTGCCATCACTGAGAACATTCAGCTTCATTTAATTCTATTCCTTAGACATTTCCAAATGAAGCACACTGAAAATAATCACTTTGATTCTATATATTGAATTTGCAGCCTTGGACAAAGAAATGTCAAGGCTGGAAATACTTAGAACACTCCAAGAAACAGGAGATCTTAAAAAAAAACTGACCTCATCTAGCTAGGGTTCATGTCTACACATGAGCTACTTGACATTTAGGCTTAAATTCACAGGACTGATTTTGAGGACTTACTTCAGGATAAAATGGGATCAATCAACCCCCCAGACTGTTTATTTTTTTCTCCACTAACTATAAAGTGTGTCTAGGTGATTCAATGATTGTGATTAATTTAATACATGACAATTGCAGAATCAGATAACTGATAGTACTCACAAAGAGTATCTATTCCACTTAAACTACTCCACTTGCATAGCATCTTATGTCATGAGCTCTTGAGAGAAAATATCCTTTTTACTTTTCTTTTTACTGAAGTTTGCATTTTTTTTTTAACTGAAGTTTGTATTTTTATTGACAATTCTGATTGCTTTAAGGTTGTGGGGCTTTTTTGTTAGGTTTGTGTAGGATTTTTTTTTGGGGGTGGGGTCTTTTGGGTTTTTTATTTTGTTTTGTTTTGTTTTGTTTTCTTAATATAGATCTACTTAAAGAAGGCTCAGTGTCTTTATTTAAGTGAACTTTTTGGGTCTGGCAACCAGCTATTTTGGGATGTGAGAATTAATTCTTTTCTTCTCTTAAATAATGCTGATTCACCATTTATTTCTCCACTACCTTGACACTCGTGCCATACTTATAAAGATAGACTGCCTAATTTCTTGTCATGGTCTATAGCAAAGAGGTTTACAATGGTATTTGTAAAGTGATTTGGATCAGAATAGTAGTATGCTATTACCATTTTTAAAGGTATAACTCTAGTTGAAGTCAATATTTGCAACCAACAAGATAACACTGTGTCATCTGAAAAAGAGCTATATCAGCAAAAGAGACTGTTTTAAGAAAGAATATTAATGAGAAAGAAAAACAAATAAATTGATAACTTCTCAAGTCTGGAAAGACTGGACCAGCCTGAGGCAAGGTAAAAAAAAAATCAACCAATGCACAAACAAATCAAACCCCCAAACAAAAAAAAAAAAAAATCAAAACACTTTTTAAGATAAAACATGGAAAGACAAAGAAGCACAAAGGCTTTCTTATTCCAGCCCTGTGGTATGCAGGTATATCACAGAATCATTGAATTATAGAATGGTTTGGTTTGGATGTGAGAGCTAAAGATCACCCAGTCCAATGCCCACTGCAGTAAGCAGGGACATCCTCAACTAGATCAGGTTGCATAGAGCCCTCTCAAGCCTCACCTTGAATAACTCCATGGACAGGGCCTCAACCACCTCCCTGGGCAACCCAGTCCACTGTTCCACCACCCTCAAGGTATACGACCACAGAGATTCAAGCCTTCTCTCAGAAGCAGCATATCAGCTGCAAAACTAATTGTTTTACAACCATAGTTTAAAAGTGAACATGAGATAAAAAACTGACTGTACTCATTGCAAAATGATGTCTCATAGTCCTGTCACTGCAAATCCAGTTCTATCCACTGGTATCCCCAACAAAGGACAGAACAGTGATATTACTGTTTGTAAAGCAAAACTATACTAGGTTCCTAAGATAGGTGTTGCTGATAGATGGCCTCTGCTCACCCTCTCTTAGTAAGGAATGTATGATTTTATGGCATGAAACAAAACTTGTTTCTGTGATAACTGAACATTTTTGTGGTAACTGAACATGCCTTTGGAAAGGCTTGTTTGAAGCTTTACAAACCTCTGCTAATGCTATTGTCAGGCATATTGCTGTGTACTTTCAGACCAAAAAAGTAACGATTCTGACAGCAAAATAAGCTTTTATCTTTTGTAATTAACATACATTCAAAATGATAGATTGTGTTTCAAGTATTTAACATTAAAATAAGAAACTAAAAGCAAAAGGAGGGATGATGTGACACTTCTGGAATTGGATTCACCAGTATAATCTTTCTACACTATATTTTCTGATCCATCTAAATAGCTTTGTAGCTGGTTAAAGATTTCCCCATGCCTCCCAACTGCAGGAACTGTCATAGCCATTTGGATTCAGAAAAGGATTATGTTTTCTACTGTTTTTAATTAACATATTTCTGGCCATAGTCAAAGCAGTACTGAGCAATTTCCATTCATTTAACATGTCTCATGTATCTGAATTCTAATCCACCCACTCCTTTTGATAAGACATTGAGTAGTGACCTGAAAATAGTGCTGAAAAGAAGTTTCAGAAAGAATTGGGGGGGGGGGGGGGGGGGGATAAAAATTACAGTGTTAAAAACCTGTTAACCACTAGTTACTAATTTAAATGAAGCTGGAACTAGAACTCCTAGTGACTACTAAGATTGGCAAAACACTCACTCCCGAATATAACCCCCTGTATACAGTTACATTTACAAGGGAAGCAAGCTATTAAAAGAAAAACAACTCTGCCACATACTAGTGGCAACAAATGCAATAGCTGTGAAGCTGTGATGGGATATGACATGCATTTCTCCATACATTTACATTTGAAAGCTTTAATGAAAGCATATTGTCAGGGAATGCCAAGCCCACTAATGTATTTTCCTTTGCAGTGTTGTGACAAGATCCCACTTCGTGTTGCATGCAAGAAAACATTTTGTATTAAATGCAAAGTTAATATGCAAGAATGAAATTGAGCAAGTTCCTCCAGCAACCTTGCGCTGCATCAAAAATCTAGGGGAAGCTTTTTTTGAAAGACAAAAGCATTTTATTTCATTTCTTATGGAGCAGCCTCTTATCAGATATTTTGACATTGGCAGTTGAAAAATTCACTCTTTCTTCAAGAAGGCTGTAAAGTAAAGATACTGCAGCACTTTGTGAAATTTCATCAGCAAAAGAATGTATTCTGTTAAGAAATTTGAAATTTGAAATAAATACATGCATATAGAAATAACGGACTGAGTCTGGCTGTTAAATGCCTTTTAACATCTAACTTCAGGGATTCGTTGTGTTGCTTGATACACAAAAATCTGCAACACCTAAAAAAACTGTAATGTTCATATGATCAAAAAAAAGATTTAATTTAGAGCTCTTTCTGTAGGGTATTGGTTTTATCGATGTTCAGAAAAGAAATTAAATTGCTCCCCTGAGTTCATAATAAACTGTGGTTTTCCTTTTTTCCTTTGTTGCTGTGTATTAGTGAAGAAATTTTTGTTCATCCTTCCCCAACTTCTGCTACAGATAGCTTACATCTAAGGCTTTTGTTTAATTACAGTATCACAGTATCACAGTATCTCTTAGGTTGGAAAGGACCTCGAGGATCATGGAGTCCAACCTATCAACACAGACCCCATGACTAGACCATGGCACCAAGTGCCACATCCATTCTCCTCTTGAACGCCTCCAGGGTCGATGACTCCACCACTTCCCTGGGCAACCCGTTCCAATGACGAATGATTCGCTCGGTCCAGAAACCGGTTCTTATTAAGCTAGACAGTGGTCATGCTGGCATATGGTATTAGGTATGAGTATATGGCATAGAAACTGATACTCATCAGTCTCACATGTAGCTCTTAAAAAAAAAATCCCACTACATAACCTTTGACCTATGTGAGGAAAGTTACCATACCCTAATTTGAATACAACTTTGTTTTCACTATGAATTTACAAAGGTATCACAGTGTTACAAAACTTTATAAAATTAATGTCAGTATGGGACTCCCATTGATGGACACATAGCATCATTTTTATGTCATTGAGATCAAAGTCTTTGAAAAGGAATGCAGGGGCCCTCAATCTCAGCCAAATTCAGATACTGCATGGGGGAATCCACCTATTCAGCACTGGATGACACAACCCCTGGCATGCCATTGAGCACTTAAGCATATTGCATACTACTGAAACTAACAGGGCCCCTCACCCATTTTGCTGCCAGCTAACACAAGGCCGGGTTACACAATCAGGTTCTAAATTAGACTAATCACTTAACTTTGGCAATAGTATTGCAAGAAAAAGATTCATTATTCATAATGGAGAAGGTGAGGATGTGAACTTGGCAAAAAGACACAAAGTCATACATCAAGAGACAATTATGGGTCTCAAATACCAACAAGCAAAGTAGGCAATACCTAGTGTCAACACAGGCAGTAGACAATGCTGCGACTTTCATTCCTGATGACAGTGAATGTTTTATTTATTCTGTTGTGTTGGTGTACTATTTCTGGTCTCTGGTTATATTCACAAGAAAAATACACAATCCTACCTCCTTTTGGTCATCAGTGTTTCCTCACATGAGGGTACTTGAACATCCACTCCCATTTCCAGAATTAAAAGTGAAAATGGTTCTCACATTTGGAGTATCAGTGCTTCACCGTAACTGAGTGTTGAGTTAGCCCTACAGCAGATCTTTAATGAGATAAGTGTTATTAAAGACTGGGGGGAAAAAAAAAAGAAAAAAAAAAGTTGAGTATGGTGAAACTATCTCTTTAGAGATCTGAGGACTCTCTTTAGCGCCTGATTTTCAGATTCTTTTTTGAAGATAATTCAGAACTCTTCTTCAGTCTTTTATGAAGGAGTCACTTGAAAAGCAAGATCTGATTTTCTGTAGGAATAGCACCATTAAATTTAAGGCATTTCTTAAGTAAAGTATTCAACTGAGTATTATCTGCCATTAAGATAATTAGGTCTAATTTTGCCTTGGACCTTAGTTGAAGCTTTGCAGTGGGAAATAATTTCTGGAAGAGTTTTTACCTATTTAAACAGGCAAGTTAAATAGGGAATTTTGAAAGATATGGATTTCTAGCTCATTCTCAAATCAGATTTACTTGACATTAGAATTACAGCTTTAATGCACAAAAATTTAGCTAACTACAGTTAAGGAACTATATTGGGATTTCTGAATGGGAACTATCAAGCTATATATGTTTTCAGATATGCACATCTACTGTGGCAGTAAAAGCATCTTGAAAAAATTACAATCTCATGATAGTACAGGTGTGCCATATGGGGTTGTCAAACATGTACATCAGATCTAAAACTGTGCTGCTAACAATTTTCATAGTGACAACAATTTTTATTTCTTTTTTATTTCATCCATAAAGTTAAAAGCCTAATCCTCTCCCAATTAAGTAAACAGCTAAATACTAGTAAATTTTACAGGAACAGGATATTTTATCCTCAAAACAAAAAATAAATACATCAATTTATTCCTGATCCTTTTCACTTACTGCTAAACATGTAGCTAAACAGAAACTTCTGTTACTGAAAAAAAAGCCGGTGTCACTTTTTTCTGCATATGGGGAAGGACAGAAATGAAGAAAAAAAATCATTATTCCAGGGTCTACAGAACTTAATTACCTCTTTCCTCAGGGAAATTCCCCATGGAGGCCACCAACATTTTAACCTCAATAACTTGAATTATGTAATCATAAAATAGCATTAAAAACAAATGGCAAAGGCAATAAAAATAAAAGCTTGAGACAGATTTGAATGTATACTGTTCCACTGCATCTTTCTCCAACATTGTCTTTTTTCTTCGTTTGCTTGTTTGTTTCTATTGGGAGCTATAAGCTGGATTTTTAGATACTATAAACTAAATGTATGTTTTTCTTCATGTTTTCCCCATTATTTCATCCAGCTCATTTTGTATTGTCTCCTGAATTGAGCTGATACACAAAATACATTAGAAATTTTATCTCATCCTTCAAGTACAATACAGTAAGCTTCTTGAATCGAGATCACATTTCCAGTAGAAATTATGGAGGTACCAGAAGATGCTGTGCCCAGCAGAGAAGCAATCCCTCACTTATTGAAGACAGCTCTTAAGTAAATCGAGATGCTGTATTTTCTGATATGGCACACCTGAATTAAACCATAATGGTATTAAACACAGATTTACACATACTCAGGAATGTGGGACTTAGTCAAGGGAGCAGTTTAAGAGAATTTCAACAAGAAAATTCAACACAAAGCCTCAACATTGTACAAAACAACTTCTGAAACTTTATTGTGAATTTTAAAGTACATTTAGAAAGGATCTTATCCTCAATATCATTAATTAAAAATAAATTTGAAAGAAACTCACATACTAGTAGTTTAAGCAAAGTTCAGTACAGACTTTTTTGAAGTCACAATATATACATTGCATGAGAGTGCAATAAGCTTCCAATTACATTAGATATATAATTTTTAAATAAAGAGTTTTGATTTGACATGTGTGAGAGGCATACTGTTTACAATGAAAATGTTTTACAAAATAGAGCAAAGGAAAATGGAATTTAATACATTTTGAATGTACAACTACTTTATAATCTTTTTAGGTAGTTCTTTACTCAAAGTGTACAAAGGTCCATTTTTATTGGGTTTTTTTTTTTTAAAAGGACATCTGTTTGCTTCACTGTTGAATGCTGATTAGAAATGATAGTTTTAAAGAGTCATTACTATACATACCAGTGAACTCTTAGTCAATTCAATGGCCACTACAATGAAGAAAATATTACAGAATATTGACAGCATCTTCTTTTCTCCTAAACTATGCATAGATAAATACATAGCAATGGTGCCTATTACTACAATAAAAGTGAAAACACTTCACCTGATTTTTGCAGCTATTCTTTGCATAAATATAATGCATTATATATAAATTGGTTTATTTAACAATCAACTGATTGCTTATTTTAACACTCAGTAACATACAGAAGTACATACACTGCTATCCTTAAATATTTTCCACTCTGTAGTGGCTCTTAAGATTCAAAAAAATCAACACTGTAAATTCGTAATTCCCAGCCTGGGGGAAGAGTATCCCTCAGATGGACCAATACTACTTACACAAGTTAAACCATATGATGAACCCATAGCGTCCACCTCCAAAATACATAACAGGAGTAATATAGTATACTGTGGCTACTAACTACTGCATAATCATTATATAGGAAATCATCACATCAAATCTTTTACATTTATGATTACTCATCACATTATATCACACACAGAGCAAAACTTTCCTCAGCAGATGGACCTCTTTTTCCACAGTTTTTGATGTTTTAGAGAAAAATCATCACACAATTGACAAAGTTGCATCTTGAGAAGTATGCAAAATGTGTTTCCTTTTTCAGGATAGAATAGCGAGCAGCGAACTATTACTTTACAATCAGGATGTAAAATTATGTCTTTAAAGAGAAAGTCACATTTTTGGCATCACAAATAAACAAATCATGATTGGGAATGTGGGACTGTCATTTAAAACTGTGGGAAAAACATACAAGAAAATTATTTAGCTGATAATGAATTAGGAGTTGTACTTTCCTTTCAAACAGAGCACAGTAGGGTTATGTGATTTGTGTCCATCCATTCTGCAATGTGTTACCTGAACAGCTCAAGGTATTGCAAAGGACAAGAAAGCTTTGCATTCATTATTGCCAGAATAAAAGGAATATGCTAAAATATGTAATTAACAGTGTGTGTTTTTTTCACCACCACCAAGGATGCTTAGGACATTAAGATCTGCAAAAGAGAGCATGCTATTTCTTTTAAACACACAGGTAGGGTGGACAAAAATCCACCCTGCATGGATTTGCTTACCTACTTTACTTGGACTTCTTTATCATAGCTAAACTGAAACCTCTTACACCAAAGAGCCTCACTTTCTTTTCAATATAACTGTCTCTGCTATGGAGAAAAAAAAAAATAATCTCTTTCAGAAAAACAGCACCTAAAAGCAGTGATCAGTTCATGGGCAAACACTCCAGTTCAGACATAATCCACTTTTGGCTGAGCTGCTAATCTTGGAATCTCTCTTTGCTTTTTCATGTTAAATGTAGTAGACCAGGCTTTCAGCTGTCATCCCTGATAACAGCAGGAAAAAATGCTAATAGTTTTGCAGAGGTACCTGATGTTTTGACTTCTGCTGTACACTAACCCACCAGAAACTTCATGGTGAAAAGCTATAAAAATATGCACTCCATTTTGCCTAATAACCATGCAAGAAGAGTGCATCATGCCTACCAACTTCAGTCATGCTATGCTTGCTTGTCTACCACACACAGAAGTGTGCATGGTGAGATCTATGGATTGCCTCAGGATCCAAAGGGAAGGGAAATGAGAAGTCCCTAGCATAGCTCCTGGAGACGAGAGGTTTAGAGCCAGCATGCTGACAGGCTGTACTTTAAGACTCCTTTTTTTTTAAAAAATAACAATAATAACCAGAAGCTTTACCAATCAGAAACTTGCCCAGTGATTCTGTGCTAGAGCATCACTTCAGGTTAAAAATTAATCTTGTAGCTTGCATTATTTGCCACTTTCCCCCCCTTATTTCTGTTTTAAAGACAGAAAATAGTCCACCCTTTCCTTTGCTATCTTCAAACATAACTGAAGGCTTCCAAGATCCTTGACAGCTTAAGTATACAGTAGGAATAGTTGTCAATTACATGTGCTTTTCCCAGTGTGTAGAAAGGATGGCTAATGGGATTAATGAATCATTTGCTTTTCCACTAGTGAAAAATCTAAGTAACAACATGACCTTCAGTCAATGTTGTTATCTAGAAGCATTTCCTTAAACAATTCACAGCACACTAAAGATGACCTCAGACAGCAACTATTTTTTAATGATCTCTCTCTCTTGTGTAGATTACATAGATAAAAGTTTAACCATTTGCACTAGCTGCTATTTTCCCTAATGGAAAAGTATCTTGCTCTAAAGGCTAAGGTCAGCTATCACAAACACTAGCCTTTTCACTTCAGTCATAAAATACTCTCAAGTCTGGATTTTTCTTAGAGAGGAAATAATGTCTGATAGATAAGTTTCTTTCCAAAGAAAAGTTACAGTGTAAAAAATAAAGATGAATGGATCTCTTTTTGTGTTTCACAGAATTCTTGGATTCATGTCATATAAAACCACTATCATCGATGGTGGGACTCTTGGTTTAAACTAGTGTGAAAAGAAGCCAAGCATCTGTTAACCAAATTTAGATGTTTCACAGTGCTAAACAGTTTATTTAAAATATGTTTTTAAAATACATATATATATAGGAACGTGGGGATAATATTGTTGGTTTTAAATTTATATTTATCAAAGGGACAGAGAGGTTTTGTTTAACATCAAGTCAGCACACAAAATCAGACTGCAAACAATTTTTAAGTTGTAAAGCTAGAAACATTATTTCGAAACAGGGACAGTATTCCTTAATTATCTCTGAAGAGAAAGGTTAGACTAACCCTATATCTCAATCTTTTTGTTTTTTAGGATTTATTTTAGAAGGATAAGAGGTTATAGCAGAATAAAAAAGTATTTAGTACAGTGCCTAAAATCCACTGATGCTTAATACAGTTGATCATCAAAATACTTAAAACTCTAGCATTAAGTGATTTATGCGGTTGATGACATAAATGTTTATGACAGTTTTAGCCACATAGTTGTATCTGCTTGACTTTCACACATTTTATTTGAAGACATGCATGTGTAAAGATCAGTCTCAATTGCCAATTTGCCTCATGTACCACATTACCATACAAAAACTGCTACAGATTTTCCCCCTCAGGTGCAATTTTGTCATAGTCCATTAATCCTTTCAATCCTCCCCCAGTCCTGTGGCCTTGTTATGTAGTAATCCCTGATTGTGGTGGTGAAGGAACATTGGAAAGTCTCTGCTGTCTGCAAGGCAGAAAATTACAATGGTTGTCTATTAAATCTGGCTCTTACAGTGCCTGGTTGGATCACACTCACTTGTCACAATCACAACCAGTAGCCATAACATCAGGACAAATTATCACTGACATCCAAAATGTCAATTTTTAACTAACTTTCTGTATCACTGTGTTGCCTTTCCAGTACCCAGACACAGGTGGAAGCCCACCTGTTTTTTTAGGGAGTGGGGAAAAAAAGTCTTAAATCAACACATCACGTACGGTGATGTTTCATTCACTTATGCATGTCAGGTTTTCGGTTTTCAACGCCCAACTGGGAATTCTCCCACATGATTGCAACCTATTGTGCAACTGAAGAAGTTGGCTTTCTTCCACTTGACTCTGCTAAAGAGAGATTACAGGGAACGCTCCTTTCCAGGGCTGCCCTTGTTAAAGAAAAAGATTCTCTATAAACATCAGAATTTCTCTATTTTATTCAACATTTCTACACTGCAAAATAATTTGTCTGTATCTTCTCTCTCTCCCTCATACGTACATGTGTGCACACACACATGCACAAAGCCACAGGATTTCTATCCCAAATCAAGTATGCGTATGCCTATCTTTATTGCCCACACAGACAAAAGTCAAATGCATTTGTATGCTAAGAAAACAAACAGACAAACAAAACCCAGCCTTTCATTGGCTTAATTAAAACCTGTAAACCTTGGTTTAATTCTACTGACATGAAAAAGTAACAGCTACAAGCTCCCAGCCAAGATTTGTGATTATGTAGTGAAACCTTTACAAAAAAGCTTGTTTACTTACTAGTTGCACTAAGGTCTGAATTCAGTAATACATCCAATCACAATCTTTAATTAAGAAAAAAAATTGCAGTTTTAATTTCAGAATAAAAGAGAGAGGGAAATAAATAATCAAATACATTACAAAAACATGTGAAACAGCCAAAGCTTCAAGACCAACCACAAAACAGAGGAAATAAACCCCCTCTTAGTTACAATAGATATTTAAAGTTATAACATTTATATCTAGAATCTGACTTGTCCTTGGAAGTATTATACTCATCGTTCAGAGTCCAGCTAGATCTTATCCTTTCCTCTAGAATAGCAGTGATGAGTGTGATTACACAAGCTATATGCTCGCCACACATTACTTAACACTTCTTAGCATACTGCTGCATGAATCAGTCTTAGTCACTCATAGGGCAGCGTATACTGCCTCCAGACCACTGAGCTGGTTTTGTTTGTCTGGATGTACACAGAACATAGCATGTGGAAAATTCTGTGCAGAAGAACCATATTTTAGCTTCTTCAGACTTACTGAAGTTTAACTCAAACTTAACATATTCTGTACTTAAAGACAAATTGGAATAATTTTCTTTGACTTGTTTTAAGAATAGCTGAGATTTCACTGCTGAATTTCAATATCTATAATACTAAAGAAAATCAGAAATTATCTAGTAGTACAGCCATGTGCTTGCAAAACTGTTCAAAACAGTGGGATATTCTTATGGTAAAACAGCAAAATAAAAATTCTTACATGAAAATGAAAGGCTTAGTGCTATTAATGTCTGAGGTCTTAATCTATACTGAGCTATGATGCACATTCAACAACTGATAGAGAAATCTGTCTTGGTAAGAAGGTTTAGGTGTCTAATACCCCACCTACTCTTTAAAGGTCATACCAGTAGTAGCAGATACCATACACTTCAAAACAAGTCACAGCAGTCTGCACTGTTGCCTATATTAGCTGCCTACATTAGCCCAAATTATACACAGTCTTTACCTAAAGAGATGTTCAGGACAGGCCTTCTCATCATCACCAGCAGATTCCAGTCATGCTGCAACCAATCATAAAGTCCATGCCAACGATAAGAATTTACCTTCTAGCACATTGCAAGAGAACTTCACTCAGACACTTGGAAATTGTGATACCTGCCAGCTCACTCTTGGTACCAGTGTAGTGTTTCCCTAACTGAATGTTGAAAATACCTGCCCAACGCCTACAGGGCAAAGATCATGTAGTTGCAAACCCAATGATTTTCATATCAAGAAACAAATACAAATCATGCAAGTAAGCCTAATAGGTAAAGGAATATTCATGTAGAAGTACTTCTCGAACTCTTCAAGTTAGAAACTTTCCTATAATATTTGTTTAATGATATTCCTATCAAATTTAAAATTTCCATTTAGGCTGTAAGTAACAGGCATACAGTTAGGGAACTGATTGCTAAGGAGGAGCCTGGCAGTCGCAAACTGTTCATCTCTGTATCTTCTATCATGCTTTTGTCTAAGGACATTCCTACAGAATATATTCACCTCATACAGATATGCGCAATAGGTCTCTGTGTGATAAGCTTCATGTTGATTTGGACTGCAATTGCACTACATTTTCAGAAAGTTCATTATAATGTTGAGCATATGTTTTATCTTATAAAATAAATCTTCAAATGTTGTTAAATTAGATACTTAGCTGTTTTCATAAACAAAGAGATTGTCCAGCAGTTTTGAGTTAGTCATAAAAGAGATAATGCTGGTCTTTTAGAAAATATTGCAAATCACTTTAAACTTCCTCCGAATGATTCTTAATGCTATTAACTATATACCTGAATGTGTTCTTTAGGCAACATGAATAATACCTTCAGCCAGTATTGTGTCTTTTCCTTAAGGCAGAATGCTCAGTATATTTCAGTAAGTGTATATATAATCCTGTACATACAGACATATGTGTATATATATGTAGGCATGCACATACATCATGACAAGGTAACATGATGAGTGACATCATATTCTCCCTGCTTGAATTATTTTAGGCCTAACTAAACAAATACAACCAAAATATCTAAAACAAGCAAACAAAATTACCAGAAATCAAGGAAACACTTAGAAAATGAGTCACTATTACACACTAAAAGCTTGATGACTTTGAGATGATGAGATATTATGAGCCTTGATCAAAGTTCATGGAGTTTCTCCTTACACAAAACAGCATCTACTTGTTACGCTTTTATGACTGTGGCTGATGTCTTGATTTTTTGTGTGTGTGTGTGTTTGTTTGTTTTTTCCAGAATAACTACTAGTATCACTAACATTTCCATTTGAAAAGTTTTAAGCTCCAAGTTAGATCACCTTTCGGGTGAAGCAGCAGACAAATACCCTTAGGATTTAGTTCTCTGATTCTTGTGAGTTTAACATAAGGCACAAGTAGATTTTTCAAAAACACTTGTTATTAATTGCAAAATTCTCACAGATTTTAATGAAAGTCTTTCTAACCCTAAACTGTTAAAAAAAAAGAATCACCTCTCTGTGAATTTAGCATTCTGCAACCTTGTGCTCAAAAGCCAGTACCGCTGTTTATAGATCAAATATTACGCACAGTCAAGTCTTCCAAAAACAAGCCAGTGCAGGTAATGCTATCACTATTACCTGAACAAAATTTTAAAGAAAGGGAAAGTCTAAAGAGGGAGCAGTTTAATATTCACCCTTGACAAAAGGAAGATGGTAATTTGCAGCTGGTTCCATTTTTAATTGATAGGGGTTTTATGTAGTGAGTGAAAGCCAGCTAATTTCCTTCAGAGAAGTGTTCGTATTCTCTTAACTGGGTAAGAGCTACATGCTTCTTATTGGTTTACTGCACCATGGGGATGGGATAAAATATGAAAGTAAAGATTTCTTCATTCTAGCTTGGAAAATTAACTGTTAAGCTCAATGGGGGCAGAAACGAAGGGGGCTTTTAGATACAACTAATTTAGTATCAAACCAAACCAGTGAGCTTTCTTGGAGGAGAAAGAGACCAAAGGGAACACAAAATTGTGCCTAAATTATTTCTGAAGCAATTTCTATAAAAACAGCTTTCTCTTATGTTTAAATTGATTACACACTTCCTTTTATAATATGCACGTTGTTCACAGTTTTAAAATCAACAAGAACTGCTATGGGGAAAAAAAAAAAATATTTCTTTTTCAGCACATTAAAGTGCAAGTGCCATCTGAAGATGAGGCCTGGAATGCTTTCTGGAAAGCAGATTGTGAGATAGATCCTCTGTTGTTATGAAATTACATAGCTCTGTTAAGTGTATTGTTCAATTAAAATGTAATGGAACTATGATAACAATTTGCTTACATTACCATATGCTAATAAAATAACAAACACAATTTGTAAGTTTTGTTCTTTGCTTTATTTTGGCTGCTTTTAATTGCTTAGATTTTCTTTAATTGTAAAGATTGTACGTTTGAGGGGATAAATTCTCACTTGTACTGTCAGGCCTGGTTAATCATTCCCTACTTATCCACATTTCTAAAGATCTAAGATTTTTCTTGAAAAGAGGCTTAGTAGCAATTGTCTTGTGTTCATTAATCCATAAACATTTTATTTCAAATCAGATTGCCAGCAGACATAACCTCTTTGCATTGCTACAACAGAGACTTGATTTGATTAAACAAACAGCTCTGATTCACTGAATTGTCTCCAGAATAGTTGTCCCTGGCAATACTATGCAAATAACTGCTGATGTATTGGCATTCTCAGCTTTCTAAAGCTGTTAGGTTTTCCTCCACTAAAACATCACAATGTTGTATCTAATTCAGCAACTATGCTGCATAAGGGCCACCACATCTAATGTACATAGTCTTTAATTCACATTCTACTCTTGGTTTTGAAAATAAATGTCACATTTAAGATGTTCTTTCTCTGTATCATAGTATCAGTCAGGGTTGGAAGGGACCACAAGGATCATCTAGTTCCAACCCCCCTGCCATGGACAGGGACACCCCACACTATCTGAAATATGTGTCCTGAAATAGCAATAATAATTCTCTATTTTGAAACAGTTACATTTAGGAAAAGACAAAGCACTTAAGAAGATGGAAAAGCTAAGCGTGAAGTCTCAGCAAGAACTGTGGGAGTTACAAAACTTTTATCAATAGATTTCTAAAAAGTCACAGTTCCCAAGCCTCTGAGAAAACCTTAATGGACTTCAGAGATGTAAAGGAATCATGGACAGAAGGCTTCGAAGGAAGCAGTAAAAGCTATCTATTTCTTCCTGCACTCTCTTAAATACGGCAGTTCCCAAATGAGTGTTGGTGCAAGTACTGATGCAACCAAGTGGTTCACCCTGCTGGTTGACCCTGAGAGGCATTATGTGACCAGACTCCTCTGAACATACTGAGGTATTTTCTTTCTGGGAAAATGTGTTCATAGTTAAAATGGTTAGTTCTTCAGTATTGTGTCAAATACATTAGCTGAGAATAGACAGGGAGCCTCAGCCAGCCTACAATGAGTTTGTCAAAGTGATGGTTAGATTACATTATTTCTTGCATTCTATTTGACACAATCTGTTTCTTCTTGTGACTCAGAAAGAGAGAACTGAAGGATGAACCTTCTGGTATGATCTTAGTTTAAGCCCACCATATTGTTTTAGTAAGCTTCTTAACAAATACTTCTATATATTAAAGTGAGTATTTCCAGTGTTCCTGGGAGATAAATTAGGCTATAAGCATTCAGTATACATGCAGCCTCCCCTCCTTCACCACGTGGTAAGACAATACACTAGATCACTCATGGGATTACTAAGCATGTCATTGTATTTCATAATTTGTATGTAATAACACCAAAAATATGTATGTTAATACTTGTATCAATTACTTGTTTATGATCTGTGCTAGATTTTCCTTACTGAAGTTTTATGTATGCATTGCATTTTGAACCGAAGTGTGTGAATTCAATGATAATTACTTAGAGTTACAGAACAGTTGGTGATTTCTTTTCAGATTTTTTGGCAGAGACTGAAGTCTTAGTACAAGTGGGGAAAAAAAAAAAAAGGTCATTTGCTTTATAAGTAAGAAGTGCAACATTTTATTACACTGGTAAAAATGCAAGTAATTTTTCTAGAGGAAAGGAAGCAAAATGAGAGGGAAAAAAAAAAGATCCTAGAGTTGTAAAGAAAAGGTTCAAGACCCTCTCCACACCTATAGAGCTTTTCTATATTATCAATCTTGGTTTAAAACAGGGATCTGATCAAAAGTTAGACTTCTTTCAGACTTTCAGATAGTCTCAGCTGGGCTTTTGCCCAGCATGCAGATTAGCATAATACACTGTCTGTGCTAAAAGAAAGGTCCATGACTTGAAACAGCAGGAATGCTGAAGTCAGAATGGAGTTGCTTCAAAGAACTGAATAAGGAAGCCTGAACTTTAACTTTATTTATTTATTTATTTTAAATTAACATCAAAGAGCTGTCCCATGACACACTTGTATTCAGTCCAAGCATCTATCACCTGACTTTATAAATGTTACATTGCTTGCATATGATTCTCAAGGCTCAAGCTTAAAATAAGAAGTTTCAACTCAACTGAAATACAAAGACATTCCTTTCCCAGCTGAGCTTTTATTTAATGTGCCAGATTAAAAATCTTGCTCTACTTTACTGGATGAGACTCAACACAGTTTGTCTAAGAAATTCAGAGGTAAGGGGAAAACAAGTCTTAATCAGGAAAAATTCACAACAAAACAGGCATTTTACCTAAGCATGTTCTTCAGAATTTATCATCTTTTTTGGCCTAGCTAAGTCTGCAAAAGAGGATTGTTGGTTTTGTACATATTATCTTAGGACAGCTAGCCCAACCCATAAGGTAGTAGAAACAAACTTCTCCCCTTCTGATGTTTGTTTGTATCAAAGTTTAATCAGCTAGGAATCCCCTAAAGAAAATTCACACAGCAACTTAGAACGGCATTACCTCAAGCTTCAGTGGGTTTAAGTATTACACATCTCGCCCTTCTATTAAACTATCTCAAAGTACCACAGATCCATGGACTAGAAATGAGATTACTTTGTCCCCTGTGCTTAGAAAATAATGGCACTTATTTTATAACTGTACAAGTTCCTGTTAAGGGCAGAGACAATCCTAAGAACTATGCTCCAAAGTGGTTTATTCTATTAAAAAAGGGATGTAACCTGATTTGCATATTCAACTGTTTTCATTAGTGTATGCCTCAGTTTATTTCTAGATTTCTACAAACTAAGATGTTAAAAGTAACACTAAGATGTTAAAATGCAACTTATGCAGCTTAGAAATAGCATTCTAGAAATGTCTATTGTTAGACAACACCTAAAAGAGATGTTTACATGTGTAAGTGGCTTAAAAGCGGGCCATGACAGAAAGGGTCCATGCAGTAACAGAAATTATTTCAGTGTGCTTAAAACTACTTACTGCAGGTCACCCTGTGAACAATGCAAACTGGTAAAGTCAGAGCTACTTATTAGATACACAACTACCTTACAGCCATACTGGTAACATCATCAGATAGGCAACTTGATGGTTAAACTGGAAATTGTGGAAAGGGACTGAGATCCCTAATTCTTGCTATTTGAAGTGAATTAATGCCTCATACTAAAAGAGATCACTCAACAAGCTGCAAGAGAATGATGGGTGATGCAGGAAAGGGGGGAAAAAAGTCTCTGAGTCTTCCACAGACCTTTGCTTGCGGTAAGAAGAAACAGGAATTATCATACAGACATGAGGAGGCGGACTCAGCTCTTGATTACAAGCAAAGGCATCAGCGAAATATCTGTAATTTCACAGAACTGGGCTCAGACAGCTTTTACACATGCAGTTCTAACCTCACAAAAAAAAGAAAAAATTAACTTGGGAGTAAATATATTAGCATCTTCTTGGCCTTTTTCCATGACTATAAAATGGCATTAGTGTAAATGTGACTCAGACTTGAGATCCCTGGTCACTGTCGTAGCCAAAATCCTAAGTATATGAAATTTCCTTGGCTCTGGCAAAGCACTAGCGCTAAATTCTCGGAAATGGTAACATTGATTCATCTCAAAACAGTCTACATATAACAGCAAGACTAGGCACACAAAATTATGCATTATCTTGCCTCAAGGTTAGCAGCATATTCCTAGTAGAAGGGAAAATGTTATTTTCATTCCCTGCAATCATGTGATAAATAGCTCTAGGGCAGATTCAGCAAGATTTCGAAGGTTGTGATTTTACAATATAATGAATGTATGTCTAGTTTTTTGCCACCTGAAAAAGCAGCAAAACAAAGCAGGACCTGTCAGTATTTTGCTTGTGGCAGAAATCAGACATTGTCCAGAATCCTTCAAGAGACACATTGCTACCTTCTTAACTAGTTGATTACAACATTGACTCCAATACTTCAACAGCTTGGCTTATCAGCATATGGCATAATTGGAAGCAGCAGCCAGCAGGTATCACATGTGAATAGGAAATGTCTCACACTGAGTAACTACTGACTGTGAACCAAACACATGGTCTTGTAGGCAGGTTTGTGGAGGAAAGTAATATTGTTTTAAAAAAATGTATTGAAAGTGAGAGGAACCTTAGATGAAATACCTGTGCAGGATGTGAGGCAACTAAATAATCAAGAAAGTTCAAAAGTAGGAAGTACAAAGCAAAAAAAAAAATAAGTTATTGCATTTAGATCAAAAATGAAGAGATGAGAAACTGGCAAAGGAACATTTTAAGGAGTACAAACAACTATTTATCCAGACTGCTCACCTAAAATAAACAGCAAATCTTAAAGAAATGGCAACCCTGTGGTTGACAGCAATCTAAATCCATGAACAATTTCAGGAGACACTTGAGCAAAGGTAGAAGGCATATGCTGAGAAGTGCCTTCTTAGGAGAAACCAGACTCAAATTACAGCACTGGTAAAGGCAACTCATGTTCAGGACTGCTCACCAAGCTTACAAAGAACTGACATTTATTCCTATTCTACTCATTCTACAGAGCAGACTGTGGAAGAAATGCTTTATTCTGATCATGCTTCCTATACAATACCGTAATGTACTAAAGTAAAACTTGAATACAGGCACATCTATGCTATCATGATCATGATTTAATGGCCTGTGTTGATTTAATGTCTGATTTTGATGCTTCATATTACTCCACTTTGGGGGGGATAACAGTTACAGCAATTGTGTGCAGCTGCAATCATTGATGCAGTCATGCATAGTTTGCAAAATGGTAGCATCAACACTGAATAAGGTATGAAAATGTGCTGGAAGTATACCAGACAGTAGTTCAAGTCTGGTAGTGGTTCCACTGCCTGTATCACCACAGATATATGTGAAAGTCCAATAAGGACTTGAATTCAACCACAGGACTAAATTGCATGGTTTTGCCAGACAGTAGGGCAGAGACTCACCTGTAATTCATATCCTCAAAGGCACCTTTACATTGCAAGATAGTGTAATGTGATTCTACACTGAAGTAGGTAATTCAGTATAAAATCCTGCTAATGATAAGGTATTGTAGTTTTACCTGTACCTAGCCAGTTGAGATCAACCCCAGGTGTATTGTTCGGGGTTGACCTCGACCAGCTACATCAAGGTATGAAAGATCTGCTTCTCTCCACAAGAATTTTACATTTAAACAGATACCTCACAATAACAATCTTGCTGTAAAACACATGGTTTTTTTTTTCAGTAAAGACAGAATCTTAACAAAAATGAGAAAAAGGCACAGCATGTTTAAAGAGTAACGAGTGTATAGAACAGCCCATACATAAATGAGATCAAATCTATCTGTATCAACTGTGTAGAATAACACAAAGCCTACATTTCTCTCTGTATTTTAAATGACTTCGAAGAGCAGCAAAATTTACAGGGGAAAATGTCAAACAAATTTGCTTGAGAGATATAAAAAAAAATCAAATTTTTTGTGTTTACAAGATTGTATCTTCTGGTGCACGAGTTAATGCACTTTGTGAAAGTTATGTTGTGGGCTTATAATCTTCAAATGGATGTGGTGGCAGCTGAAATCTCATGACAAAATGTTCATTTATCTTTGCTAGTGAAAAAAATAATGAAGTGGTAAATAGTTGCAGAGCGATGTTACACGCAGTGATATGCAGGTTTTGTGGGTTCCTCATTGTATGTGTAACTCTATACACATAAAAGTAATGAAAACCCAAAACAGGCAGCAAAAGCTTAAGGCTTTAAAACTGGAATAGAATTGTTAGTGTTTTCCAATACAAATGTGATAAATTTAACCAAAGGCCCTCTGTATTTCATCTAGGCTTTTCTGCTCGTTTTAAGAATTTGTGGGCAGCACTTAGGTGAAGATCACAATTGAGCTAACATAGCCAGTTTATTTTTATGCTAGTTTTACTCTAGTCAAGACACTAGTCAAGGCATAATGTTGAACAGTCTTAAGGTGCCTTTTTGTTATGCATGTTGCCTATAGCATTTAACTGAAGGTGCTATCTCAGCATCCCTCTCAGACTCCAAATGTCATGAGCAGTAGCAAGCAGCAGCACACAGTGCAGAGGGCTCTTTTGACCCCCAACTATCTTGACTGAGGACAGCGGGAAGTAGGTATGGCGCGCTTCAGTAGCTAGAGGCTTCCCAAAATGAACTTCAAGAGCACTGAATACAATCTAGCCTTACATTTAGCACTAGGACACGAAAATGTTAAAAAATACCAAGTACAAGATAGTGAATGCAGAAATGTGTTTTAATGGGGTCACCACTGATCCAAGAATGAACGTTCTGAAATTGGGAATTACTCCTATGACATATTTATGACAGATAAAAATCATAAATGGCAACAAGAAGTACTTTGTCTGGAGCTGATCTGCACTATGTATAAAGCATCTTAGTAAGCAGTGCATGAAACCACTCTGCTGAAATGTGCTCAGCATGCTGCTTTAAACAAGCAGACACAAGGATCACTGACATTCTGTATATCACAGCAGCACTGCCAGGTTTCTTTTTAAAAGAGTAAGTTTTTCTACAAGTCCAGACATCCACACTGAGCTTTTAACCATTTTGAAATGTTTTCTTCTCTCATCCCAACCTCCCTTTCAAATTGCTGAATTCAAAAAGCACTATCCTGTTACTGAGTTGTAAACTCCACTGCTCTGCTTTCTGATTTACATTTTTTGCTGTTCTTTTAAGAATGAATTTTCTATCACAAGTTTTGGTGAGATACCACACCAATTACAAATTGTGAATGCATTATGCCATCTGTAAGAAAACTATGAACAACCTGACTTAAAAAAAAAAACATAATATAAGAATTACTTTGCTTACTTGTTTTAACTCTGACAGATACCAGATGGCTACAAAAATTGCTGGTGAAATCCAGCAGGCTAGTTGGTACTACAGGATTGCATAGTACACCAGCAGCTGTAGGTGAAGATAGATCTGGAGGACTTGGGGGCTGTAGATATTATAGATGTTAACTACTCTGAAGGAAATGACTCATACTAGGCATTACACCACAGTTTCATGCCTCTGTAAAACACATCTGGGATGCCTATATAACATCAATTACAAGTGAATCTGATTTCATTTAAACATAAGGATTTTTTTTTTTTTCACTATGAGGGTGAGAGAATACTGGAACAGGCTGCCTGGGGGGTTGTGGAGTCTCCTCCTCTGGAGATATTCAAAACCTGTCTGGATGCATTCCAGCCTGACCTACACTAGGTGATCAGACTCTGGCATGGAGGTTGGACTAGATGACCTTTTGAGGTCCCTTCCAAACCCTAACATTCTGTGATTCTGTGGTTTGTTCAATATTCAAATGCAAGTGCATAAGAGTGCAAACCCAGCAACCTCTGTTCACCCTATACCTGCTTGGAGTACCTACAAGTTCACTAAATTGAACATATTTCAGATTTTAACATCCACATTCAGGCCAGATACATTTACTGCCTCAGTAAAGCTCTCCATTGCAGCCAGAAGGAGCCATCCTAGCTAACATCTCTAAAAATTCATGATTATGAAGTTAGGCCCTAGTTTCTCCTCTGCCAAACCTTCAGCTCAGTTTTGCAATCCAAATATAGCATGCCACCAAGCTACAGAGGGAAAATGTGTGTTACATATTGCAGGAATACATTTTCTTCTCAGATTTGTATTAATAACTATAATTCATTCTGATTTGATTCTCTTAAGTCTACTAGGACAAGTCAAAGCAAGTATTTATCTAGTTTAGAAAATGTTTTACTTCCCATATTATGCTTCTGCCCAGATACACTTCCAAATGCTTCAAATCTTTGAATCGTAATGAAGCCAGTTGGTTCATTAAAAGTCCTTACCTACAGCAATGCATGGTTAAGAGTTGGGTATGTTACAACAGAAAGTACACAAAATGTGCTACTTCTTTACTGTCATAGTATTCATTTAAAGTGAAATCTCAGATTCCCTCAGATCACATATATTTTATGAAAATAAATGTGCTCAGAGGATGAGATTTAAAAGTTAAACAGGAAAGGATAACCACAGTAGCTCATAAATGGAAAAAATATATTTAAGCATCAGTCAAATTATACTGTTTTTCATATAATTTATTGTGGAAGCTTGAAGACTGAAATACTCCACAAGCCATTGGTTTCTTGGTACTCTAAATCAGATTAGAATATTTCTTAATCAACTGCTAAAGCACAGAAGGCCAAAGCCTAGATTTGACCAAAGCTTAATAGCAGTGATATCCAGGAATCCTGTCAACAGACCCATCATAGAAGCATGGAAGTTCATCACTCTTAAAACTCCTGAACAGCACCTAGCATTTTTAGTTGAGATTTTGAAAAATTGCATTAAGAAATAAAAGTTCTGATTTGTAATCAGGGAAGCAGATTAGAACAACAACAAAAATAACAACAAAAAATGTTATGAGATTCAAATTACTTGGAGGAGGTTCTGTAATACCCCTTTGCCTGGAGGTACTCTGAAAGACTACACAGCCCACCCAGCTGTGGTCCTGCTCTACCAATTAAATGTTATGGACTGCATGTGGTTTGTTGCAATGTATTAATTCTAGAGAAAAAAAAAAAAAACAACAAGAAAAATAAAAAGTAAGTATGTAAATCTCATCTCCACAATGTATTTTCAGCTCATTCACATGAGGTTCGTGTAATTCATTGCACTAGTCTCCTTCAACTTCATTGTGCACCTGAACTGTACCAGTACTCTCTAAAGAATGGCCATTAGAAGCGAAGACAAAATAGATCAGGATGAACCAAGGGTGGCTTCCATTCACTATGTCCGTGTTTCTCATCTGATTCCACAATAGGAACAAGCGCTGCCATTTTTAACTTATTGCAGTTTGAGGAAGAAAATAGGGGTTGTACAATAAAAATAAAATGCCCATCACAGTAGTGGATCACCTATCTTGTCTCATTCTGTATTTCTGCTGATTGACAACCTAGTGCTCTTGTAGCATACAGAAGAAAAAAAAAAAAAAGTAAAATAAAATCAGGCATTCATTTCAAAGTGAAAAGTTTGACAGATGTAACAGCTTTCTGAAATGAAACTGATGAAACTTCAAATAGAAAAGTTCATTTCCTATACAGGGGAGAGATCAAATTTCAACACGAGAAGTTTACTACCCTTAGACAGATGTAGATTTCATTTACTTTTTTTATTTATCTGGCAGTTGTTAAAAATATGGGAGACAAGTAGAGCTCTGCTATTGGTACACAGTCTACCTCCTGCTGCTCTAGATGCCACAGACTTCAATACAATCCATGTTTCAGGGTACTGTTGTCACAAACTGAGAGCATCTTCAAATTCTCTTGCTGTGAATGCTAGCACGTCACTGATATTTTGACCTGTATTTTTTAAATGGCTAAAGTGACACAATCTGACAAGTGACCAAAATTTCCTGCTGTGATAGACACATACCTAAACCAGAGAGGTAAAGGAAGAGGTTTTACAATACAATGCGGATGGCCAGATACAACCAACAGTAGAGTTCAAAAGTTTACAACTTCCTTTTCCTCTGCTCACATTCACAAAATGAGGCATCAAGAAACATACAGCACTGAGAGGGGAATAAAAAACACACAAAAAAAAGCAAAAAAAAAAAAAAACAGAAATACTGGGAGCAGCAAAAAACACAGGAACTAGAGTTTCATTGCGCTGTCTTCTTAAAACAGACAGCTGTACAAATGGACAGATAATTTAATTAAAAGTCAGTAAAAGTCTTTCTGCTGATTTGGGAACTTTTGAATTTAAGCTGTAAGACTTTCCCCATATGTGTAAATATACACCATTCAAATAATACTGAACGACATACCTTTAAAACCTTCCTCCCAGCTTCAATGAGAAAACTTGACTGGATCATGCCCTTCACTTGATCATACTCTTCACTGGTGTGGGATGCATCTCGTCCAACTGTGTCCATTAGCTTTTGCAACCCATTTAAACCAGCATGTTTTCTTTAGGGTGCAGTAAATCATGAACCCAATGAAGTAGATTGGATTTGATATACAATTAAAAGCTAGACAAGATGAATCCCACCATAATGGCAATAGAAGGAAAATCAGATACTGTATGAACAGGTACGCCCAAATAAGCCTAGTGTTGAAAACTATACAAATCATAATTTTGGGGAACATCCTTTATAGAAATTAGGCTAGATCCACATATCAGAACTTGGGCACCTGAAGCAACTAAATTGTTAAGATACATTAATTATATGCGGCAAGGAGAGGGACTGGCATAATGATAATATTCCTCAAATCTACCCTACTGAATGCAAAACTACTACAACCAGGGGTTAAACATCACTCCCCTTCACACTCTGGACCTTATTCTAAATAGGGAGAAGGTGTTCTTTTGTATCAAAATTCGGAAGTTTACACCATTTTCTGGAACTCTTAAGACCCTTTCCTGTAAAACCAACTTTATAATAAGTATCTTCCTAAACATACTGGTAGAAGATGGAGACTCCAAAAAAAAAAACCTCAGTGCCGCATGTACTCCACCATGAAGTTCAGTAGCAAATCTTCTATTTCTTTAAGGAATCTGAACAAACACTCCCTGTAATAATCTGATTTATAGTTAATATATAGGAACATATATGTATCCTACAACCTCTTTTACATTCAAAACACAATCGCCTCCAGAACCTTATGTGTTTTGAAGGAGCACAGACTATGAGAAGAAATTTTTGTCTATCAAGTTTAACCATTTAAGACATAGCTGCTAGCTACCAATCAACAACAGGATACAAGAATGTCAAATACCATTAAAAAGTGAAACATTCCTCTTAATATTTTTTTGTGGTTTAGAGGCTGTACGACCATACAAGGCACAAGCTGAAGTAGCTCATTTGATCAAAAATATTGTACAGGCAGGTATTTAACAACTTTTAATAATTAGGAAAACCAATCACAGCAATTTTCTTACTAGTAACACATGAAAGCCCTGAAGGTACTAACAACATTACAATGTATTACTAATAAAGGTAGTTGTATTTAATGCTTAATTTGGATAGAAGGAATGAGAGACAATGGATGATTATCAGTGTGAGGCTCCTAAGTATTTCACAAATCAGTATCAATAGCTACCCTCTTTCAGCTATCAGCTAGTAAGAATATTCAATATAATACTTTTGGAGTGGGGAGAGGTTGCTATACTAAAACGCTACCTAGATCCTGTTTCTGCAAATGTGAGGGACAGCTGATCCTCCACATTTTATCAAATACAGCTCAAAATAGAATTATTTCTAATTCACTTGACTCTCAATTATTTTTTTCATATTTTTGTTTTATGTTAGAAATATTGTCTCAACATCATCCTATTGCTTTTATAAAGAAGATAACATCAGGAAGAACTGCAGATGGTGTAAATTTGAAGATTTATGTCAGTTTGGATCTAGCTTCAGATGCTGACCTCTTACTCAAGAAAGGGTTCCTCGTATTCCTCTTGCAGCAAGAAGTGTGCATATTCCTGAATGACTTTCATATAATAAAATTAGTATTTGTGCACACACAAAAAAAAAAAAAATCAGTTTAGCATTTCACAAAATACATGGCAAAGTTACAACATCAGCTTAAAGGAAGCTACAGATGCTACACATCAACAAACCTTGACAAATGCTGAATTACTCATTTTTCCCTCTGTGCAACAGAGGATGCAGGCCAACCCATGCCAAGATTTTAAACTAAATTTCCCCTCCAACTCACTAGCTGCAAAGCAACAAGAAGAAACACAGAGTTGGTAACTTTTGAGAGAGGTACAATTTAGACAACATAGTATGGCTACAAATCAAATTTTTAAACACCTTTCTCTATATTGAACACCTTTCTCTATATTATGAAACATAATTCATGGTACTCATGAAAAGAGAAAACTAAATTGAGAATGCAGACCAGACCATTACAAGATTTCAAAGTTTGGACATTTTAGTAGCATTGGTATGAATTTAATAGTCAAATCATAATCACCTCAATGCTTCCCCTAATTCCTGGGTACTAGAAATAACCAACACATGGTTTTGTATGGTTATGACAACATTACTATACAAAGGGGTTTTTTTTATTTATTTAAAATTTCATAATTGTATGATCAATGCAGTACTGCAGCAACACCAATTTAAGGTGTCTCCTGTCAGTAATGGTTATTGCTGTTTCCAGTGGGAGTTCATAGCTTGCTAAAATGCAATCCACTACAACAAAATCATTGCAACTATACTAGAAGAACGTTTCTGTATGATACTTTAATTATAAAGAACCTGTTAAGGTGATATGCATTTTGCATTTAGACAAGCATGTAAAACCTCAGTTAGGCAAGATGCTAAAGCCCATAATGTTGCAAGTGCTTCGATAAAAGATGCCAATCAAAATGAACAAAAGATGTAGCCCTCCCCAAACTTCAGTGAAATATGACAGCATCCATTAATTTCTTATCTACAGTCTGGAAAATCTTTATTTTTTTTTTTCCAAGTCATTGAAATGCTATCTCATGTAAACCAGAAACTAACTGATTAAATACCCAGATCAGTCTATTGGGATACATAATTTTATGTACATTCCACCACAGGCTGAAAAGTCAAAGTAATGATAAAAGAAAAAGAAAGTAAGGTATGTTTTCCTTTGTGTTTGTGTTTCATTCTGTGAAGAAATGGACATTACAGAATATATGCAAGAGATGGCTGTACTTGAGCAGCAACTGAGGAAACCTCTGAGTATAGATTTTATCATTTTGTGGGACAAGAAATACCAAAAATTCATGTATTGCCTCTAATTCCCATTAGATCTTCCAGAACATGGTACTTTGTCAATTAAATTCTGCATGACTGCTGCAATTAAATACTAGAGTAAGAAGATATAGTATCTTCTGCAATAAATGAAACAAACTCAGCTACTCTTGAAGGGAATTTGCCTAGACAAGGGTTGGTCCACCAGGTATTAGGTATTTGTCCCTATGCACAACAAATATAGTTGAGCAGTTCTATCACAAAAATAATAATCCTAGAACTAATGAAGCAATCTTACTCACAACTTGGAACTTGCTCTTCAGACAGGTAGACTGAATGTAAATAGGTCACAGTTTTCATATCTTTAACATCTGCTGTTTATACCCAAGAAAGCACATCAGGGGCAAGAAAATTAATTCCCCAATTGCTGTCAACTGAGTTAGGGAACAGCAATAAACAGCTTACTGTAAGCCTCTAGCTACAATAAAATTGCTGTCAATAAAGTGTGGCTGATATGGTTTTGCAGTGCTAGAAGAATAGATTCTTTGGAATTGAAAATATGAAATGGAAACTAAAAAGATCCTCCCTTGTCCCTAAATACAAAAGAACATTATCACAAAATTCCAATAGTATTAAACTCTCAAGATCCATTTCTCATTTCCATGTGTGGCAAAAATTTATTAGCATTTGTAAAACTTTGGCTTTGTACACTCAGGACAGATGAGATGCCAGTGATTCTGATAAAAATCTTTTGCATGGGAAACATTTCAAGAGAAATGAAGCTTGCTAAGCTTTTACTGTCTGTATCTGTACACAAAATGTTCCCTACTCTAGTTTAGCATTTCTGCTGTCACTATTGAAAATGGTATTATAGCTTAGGGTTATGTTCAGATTTCCATTATAACCCTCAGTTTTCACATGCTCTTAACTTTCTGAAAAATTCTTCTTTTCAGCTGAAATTTTCCATGCTTGGTCTCAGCTCAAAGATGAATTTCTTTAGACAGTGGAGCAAAATCTGTTAACCTATTTTTTTCAGTTATACAAGGACAGAAAAAAAATACACTGTACATTTTCACCATTTCTAATGTTTTAGTATATAGATATATAAATATACAGAACTAGAAAACAATTGAATTTTCCATGCAGATATTTTTCCAGGTGACTAGTCCTCACCCAAGACTAATATCCATGCTAGCATATGAAACAATTAAATTGTGGTTTTTTTATACTAAACAGTAAAACAAGGCCACCAAAAATAATACCATACACAGAATTATGGAATGCTATGTCTATGGAATTTTAATATTTTCAGGTGACGTAGACTCTGCACTGCTGCTCCAATGCAGATGTCCATCAACTTATGGACCTTGAAATTGTCACTCTCAGCGTATCAAATGAAAAGTCATTAGTGTTTTCAGCTTTTCTCTTCTCTTACATAAACCCCAAAGTTACAAATTTAAACACTCCAGAGTAAGATAACATCAATTACATTTGCCACAGAAAGCTTAAGTGATGTGCATTGATCAGCTGGAGCCTGTCTACTCATTCCTAGAGCAGGAAAGAAGTCCATTGACTGAAAAAGGAGTAAAGCAAGCAGAGCTTATGCTACTGACTAGACGGTCAAAAATATACCTTAGTATGGAGTGCATTTAATGCGTTAGTCAAGCCACAAATCCTTAATTTCTGCCATCCCAGCACAGAAATAAACAGTGTTAACACATATTTTGCTTCCATGAACATACAAGAATTGTAGACATTTCTGAAATGTATAAATTGTCACCTTGATTCAGAGAAGTGCTTAGAGTGTGCTTATGGGCATCTTTCTCAAAGACAGTCATTTGGACTTTAAGGATCTGCTTCAGTCATACCACTTAATATGAAAGTTAAACACACGCCTAAATGCTGCTGATGAGGAATGAAGACTGAAGGTTTTACTCATAACCCATACTGATACATATTTTTAAACCTCTGTTGTTTGTCACTGCTGTAATTCAAATCTGATTAAGTTGTTATAATTTAAAACTGGGATAACCACAGTAAATTTACCCTAATTTCTTTTATTATTTAATCTGTTGCTAATCTGATGATACTGAGTAGGAGTTTTTGTCTGTTTATTCGCTTTTTATAAGAGGCCTTTCACACAGAACAATAAAACATGTCGACTTCTACTGTATTTCTATGTAGCTATTTGCTGTAGCAACTTTCTAATTTGAAGTGCATTTTAAAGTTCAATCAAATATTGAAAAGAACACTGATTGAGAAGCCTGCATAGATTTCAATATTCTTTATGAGTCATAACACTGATTTTGGAAGCTTAGCTATATAAGCTGGTGGTGTGTAACATCCTTTCCATACTCTTAATTATGTGAATTAGCATTTAGAACAATCCCAAATTCAAGTATTCAAAAATGCTCTTTTTGGAGCATCCACCAGGTTTACTGCAAGATAGGCACTTGAAGAAGGCTTTGGTTTTTACACTAAGTACTTCTGAAACATCAGGTTGTGCAATTCAAAGTGACATGTGAAGACTTAACCACAGAAATTCCACTAAATTTATTGACAATTGCACAGAAATTGCCCAGAAAAAAAAAATAGTAAGAAATTTGTACTGAACAATCTATTTTTGAATTCTAAAAGCTTTCTCACTTAGAACCCTGTTCTAGCAGATTTCTAGGGCCAAGCTCCAATTAAAAGTAATGGGATTTTGTTTGCATGGCATCTGAGTGTGGACTTAGGTCTCAGCTATTAATGTATCTGCAAGATAAATTACATGTGTATTTACCTTGGACTGAAATACACTCCAAGTAAAAATGGAGAACTATAGTATTTCTTAAATGTGTATTAATCCTATATTTCTTCTTTCCCTATCTCAACATCCTCCACAGCAATTCCTCCACCCTTTGAAAACCACATGAAGGAAATTTGCTGAATATACAGGTAACAATACAACTTCCAACATTAGATACTGAGAAATTAATTATGTTAACCCTCAAGGAAACAGTACACTGGAACAGAATTAAGTACCTCTTCTGAAAGGAATTTTAAGGAAATGTTTTTTCAGGTACTGTGGCATTAGCACACACTACTATTCAGTAAGACTTCAAAATCTGAATACTTTGCTTAAAGGCTATACCCTATCACAAACCTAGAAAAAAAAACCAACCCAAAAAAACCCAAACAACTCCACACTACGAAAGAGTGTTTCACTCCTGTGGCACGGAATATTAGCTAAAAGGCATCTTAATTTCAGGAATTACAAACAGAATAACCCTAATGATTACTACCATTGCTGGATATACTGCTCCAGACAAAAGTGACAAGTGGGTATAAAGAGTTATATCCTGTAACAGTCATCATTGGGAAAAAGAAAACAAACGCTGTCTCCTGTGCCACACAATAAAATTACACAGCCTCAGTTCAGAATCATGTCTACCTACAAAAGAGTTAGATTTTCAGTTACATATAATAGTACAACTTTTGCACGGAGTGATCCAAATCATATGAGTTCAAAAAAAGATTCAGCAAGACTTCAGTGGAGTTTGAATCAGGTTCATGTACAGGTATAATGACTGGTATTATTATTGGACTGAAACCAATGTATTTAATATGAGGAATACAGGTAACTGAAAACACTGCCAGCAGTTTTTGTTTGGGTTTCGGTTGGGGGGGGGGGGGGGTGGGGGGGGGTGGTTTGCTGATGTTGGTTGGTTGGTTTTCTTTAACCTCATACTCAGTTTCACTATACAGGGCTTGTACATTGTATCAGGTAAAGAATTTTGGGATTCTTAGGTGCCTCAAGGTGCTATGGGGGGTTAAGTTTGTTTCCTAAGAGTTTTGAAAGCTAACTGAAGCTAAATTAACAGTATCTCAGAACAGAAACAGACTGTGTGGGTTTCGGGTGTTATATTTTGTAACTAAACCTGGGAAGAAAACTTCAAGTGAGTAACCACAGACTATCCAAAGCTTTTTCTATAGATTTGTTTGGTTTGGGTTGGGTTTTTTTTCCTAACAAGTTCTTTTTTTTAACTTACACTAATAGTATGTGCATGGTGTGGTGTCACAGACTGGAGATGGCTCTGGGAGTATACGCTTTAAAATCCTTAGAAAGGTTAAGGTTTTGAGAGAATCTTCTGTGATGTTTTCAGTGTCTTGTTGTAAGTACGAGTTGTTTTAGAGCAGTCACTTTAGCAGAACTGTCTAAAAAGTGCTTGTTTTATTCTTAGCATCTTGTTAGTGTGACACCTTACAGACACCCAAAGTCAAGACACAGTTCTGAGAACATCACATTCATCTCAGATAAGGCTAATGCAACAGCAAGAGAATGACTTTATCCCAAGCCTGGCTACTGTCAAAATCTTTTTGCAAAGACAAGCCTAAATGTGTCTCACTTGATTCCCTAGGATTCATATACCTAATAAATTCAAACAAATCACCATCACTTGGAGGGTACAGCACCAGCAGGAATATGAACACAACTTCCAACACCTACAAAGTCGATGCAGCAAAAGTGAAGCACGAAGGAAGCTGCCTTGCAAGCATTCAAACTTAACTACTGACCACTCCAGTGCAACTATCATTAAATAAAAGGTTCTTTGGCTGCAATATCAGCTGGATCCTTCCCTCCCCCCGCCTTTTCCTAGCTACTGCAGGGCTGGCACAGGGCCAGCGTAAGCGACATAGTACCTTAGTGCCATCTACAGGCTACACTGACACACCAATTCAGTGGCAAAAGACAAGCACGGATAAAATAAATTAGACAGCACCGCATTTAAATCTTTATTAGCAAGGAATTATTAGACCTAAGAAAAACTAATGCTGGATTTGGTTGAAATATGAGTTTCTCAGCCTCCTAATCCCTCTTCATATGGTGTATTTCACAGTTTAAAATGAGTTATGACAGATCACTTATGCATTACTAAGATGAGAAAATATTTACAATGGGCTCTTTTTTTTTTTTTTTTTTTTTTTTTTTTCCTTTTTCCTGCATAATTCAGACGTATTCAGAAAACTCATTCTTTTCAAAAGCATGTTTTGGCCATTTTTTAAAATATGCAACAAACCGTCTATGCAATATCAACTTTCATCTGTTACAACAAAATTCATTGTGAGCTCAAAACAGAGGAAGACTTCCGTATGGCTTAGTTATATCCTACCAACAAACCACATGCTTCACAGATGAAGTAGCTTTAAAATTCAGTTGTCTTTCTTAGGGAAAACAAAAAATTAACCCCTTTAGTAACACTAACTTCGCAAGGTTCCGAATCAGCTTGAACTATGAAAGAACCTCAAGCCAATTCACTTGAAACTGAATGTACATATCCCTTCAATCTTGAAACACAGATCCTCGGACTGAAATTTAGCATATAAAGAAATAGCTTTCCTTCTTCAATAACTTTTACATTTGGGGACAGTCAAACAGCGGGGAGAAAAAAAAAAACGTTTTTCAGTTTTGAAAGCGCACCTGTATGTGCACAGGCACAGAGGCATAAGTGTCCTTTAACAATCAGGATCTTTCAAAAACCAAAGTATCACAGGAATTTTGAAAGTGTTTAAGCCCCAGATAAATAATAACGGGGTCAAGTTTTACTCTGTTTGGTTTTGTTTTTTTGTTCCTCCCGTAACGTAACTAAGTTGTATTAGACTAAAACAAAAACAAAAGAAAAGAAAACAAACCACAATACAGTGGCACTTTTAATACTGGTTGATCGGGCACTTGTATGCAGTACTTATAGACCAGTAAAAGTGCTCGTTTACCTGTCTGGTGTGTAAGGGGCCCTTTGTCTTGAAGCCTCCTTGGGAACTGCACTCTGAGGCACTGAAGTGATCTGAACTAGTGGAAGAGCGTTTGGAAAGGGTGTCACAACCACCAACAAAGGTGTTGTCCAACGGGAGCTCCTGAATCACATGGTGTTTTTTCACTGAAACTGGAGTGTCAGGTTTGAGATGAAAAGCAGACTGCGGAGAAGCAGATTTGTAATGCTTGGCAAGATCAGGACTGTTAGGCTTAAAGGTTGTTGGTGGTGCTGTGCCCCAGTCAAATCTTCCTATACTTTGCTCCTCCAGCTCTGCTGGAAGGCTTATTGTCCCGTTGATAGGTTCATGAACTGCATCATCAGGTTTGGACTCCTCAATGGTCACAAAGTTCAAAAGAGAACTCTTTGGAGATTTCCTTTTCTTCCTTTTCTTTTTCTTGTTTTGTTTGTTCTCCTGATTGGGAGACATCCACTCAGCACCTTGCTTGCTCCTCTGGGCGGCTTTAAATCTGGATGCATGCCGACAACGAACAAGAACTGTTACAAATATCACCACTATGACAACCATGGCACCTGCCACAATAGCAATCATGATTGTGAGATAGTCCTCATTTTGATAGGGTTGGCTACTGTCGCCTATGTTCCGGTCCAAAGGTGTTTCCATAGTCCTGCGTATCAAGTCATAAATGTAAGAGGCATTTCCAGCGGTATCATTTACATACAAAAATACAAGTACAAGAGTATGCAGGGATTTGGGATAACCCAAATCACTTATGTTGACAACTAAGCGATGCAGCCCCACATCATTAGGAGTTGGTTTTTCTTCCAGAGTGATATTACCTGTCACTGGATCAATCCGGAACAACCCCTTGTTATTTCCACTTACAATTGTGTACTTCAGCTCAGCATTCATGCCAGTGTCTATATCCACAGCAAAGACCTCAGCTACTACTGATCCTGGAATTGCTGAGAGTGGCACTAGCTTAAAAGAAGTATTAGAAGGTGGGTAGATGACAACAGGGCTGTTGTCATTAACATCCATGACGTTTATGGTTACTTTTGCTGTAGAAGAGCGAGGAGGTTGTCCTCCATCCACTGCCTTAACATCAAAGGTATAGGAGCTCTGTTGTTCTCGATCAAAAGAAACATTGGACTTTATAACTCCAGAGTACGGATCCAGCACAAAGTTTTCATTGTCATTCAGGATGGAAAGGGTCACTGCTTTATTTTCCCCAGCATCTGCATCAGTCACCGTGATCACCCCCACAGTGCTATACTTTGGTAAGTTCTCTGAGACAAAAAACTGAAAGTGATTATGAGTAAATTTGGGACTGTTGTCATTTTCATCCAACACGGTAACAATTACAGCTGCTTGACTCTGCAAAGGGGGGGTGCCATTGTCTCGGGCTGTAACAGTAAAAATGAAACGTTCCTGCTCTTCTCTGTCAAAAACTCTGGAGGCTGTCAAAACTCCTGTCTTTCGATCCAGATCAAAAAAGGAGGCATTAGGGCCAAGCTGATAAACAATGTCTGCATTTTTCCCACTGTCTTCATCTGTGGCACTAATAGTTGTTAAGTATAGACCACGACGGTTGTTTTCAGAAACTGACAGCTCAATTACAGGCTGGCTGAAAATTGGAGGGTTGTCGTTTTCATCCTCCAGTTTAACTCTTACCAGGGCAGTCTGGTTCAAACTGGGCTTGCCAGAATCAGAGGCAACAATTTTAAAGCTGAATTCTTTGGTGCCCTCATAGTCCAACAAGGAAGAGGTCTCTAACAAATACTGGTTGTCGTAAACTGCCTTTAAGTGGAAGGGGACCTCTCTCTCAATGAAACAGATCACTTTGCCATTCACATCAGTGTCCTTATCTGAAACTGTAATTAGGGCAATCTTTGTATTGACAGGATCTTTCTCAGATAAGTACACTGTGCCATTGATGGGACTTATTATGTACCTGAGGTCTATGTTAGGAGGGTTATCATTTACATCAGTGACATTGATGGTAACAGTTGCCCTGGCTGGTGTAGAGCTACCATCACTAGCCAGCACTGTCACTTTGTGAATAGCAGTTTCTTCTCGATCTAAGGACCTCTGAACTGTAATCAGCCCTGTGGTGTTGTTTAAAGCAAAAAATCTTTTGGTTGCAGGGGCAACTTGGGCACCAAAAATATATCTGATTTCTGCATTGCTTCCTATATCTGCATCTGTAGCATGAAGCTGAATTACCGAAGTGCCTACAGGAGCATTCTCTGGTATATGGACCTCTACTTGGCTCTCTTTAAACACTGGCCTGTTATCATTGACATCACTTACTGTGACTTGCAGGATGGCTGTGCTGGATTTCTGGGGGGTGCCTCCATCCTCCACTTTTATTTTCATCACGTAGGTATCCTTTTGCTCTCTGTCCAAGTTCTGCTGAACGATCAGCTGAGGCCATTTCTCTCCTTCTGGAGTTTCTACAATATCCAGTCCAAAGACACTCTGCCCATTTAGCAACTCGTAGTGCTGCACACCGTTGAAACCTGTGTCAGGATCTGTTGCTGATGGAATTGGAAAGCGACTGTTGATCAGAGTGTTTTCTGGGATGGAGATATTGATGACAGGGGATGGAAACATAGGTGCATTGTCATTAGTATCCTTCACAATAATTTTTATTTTGATCAGCCTAAAAAAGTCATTGGGGAGAATCACCACTTCAAGTTCAAAGAAACATTCATTTTCTTCTGCATAGGAAGCTCCAGCACAGAGTTTTTCTCTGTCTATTCTGTTGGATGTCGTAAAGATTTCCCCAGTGTTACTGGACACTTTGACCAGAGGGGCATCCCCTGCTTTAGACACCAGTCTGTAGACAAGGCTGGCACCGGTCCCCGTGGCAGCATTGATGTGAGAAATGTTCAGGTCCTTTGGTATGTTCCCTATGGGCACGTTTTCAGGCAGCTCCTCTCTAATAGTGTAAATAAGTTCTTGAGCTACAGCAGAATCCAGCCTTAAACAGGCAATCAAAGCAGCCAACAGGTAAAAATCCCTCAGGTCCATGATAATGTTTTAACTCTCTTTTCACTGATTTTAGGACTTAAAGATTTCCAGAAAGGAAAGATGCACGATTTGCAAGAGGAAGCATGCATGGACTGCAGGATGCATTACATCTCATTTCTTATTTGGAGACAGCACTGTCAACACAACCACACAGAACAGCGTTATTGTTTTTTAAGGCATGACAAATCCACAATCTCCAACTATGACTTGTTTTTCTTTTTTTTTTTGCAATGCACACTTAGAGCTGTACGTTTTCCTACTGCTTCCTTCCACAAGCAATCCCTCTGGACAAATGCACCAATATCCCATCGGCTGCATTTGCACAGAGCAAGAATGGAAATAACTACTTGCAGGATTAAGGTTAGCTACTGTTTCAACGCATACTTTCTGAATAACGTCTTGGTACACTCTCTAATCTGTAACGTGCTTTCTCCCCCTTCCCTCCTCCAGCCAGTTATTTGGTGCAAGTGAAAAATCTTTCTTCACTACTTCTGGATTCTAACTGCTATGTCAGCTGCCAAATGTAATTTGTTGTTTGCTTCCATACATATTTTTTAGCTCTTGCAAACCAGATTTTTCTCTGCTCCTTGTGCCTCGCATTCCCCTCTACAGCTATGGTACGGGGAAATAACCACCCGGACGTGCTGCTGCTGCAGCAGTCGTCACTGGCTACTTCACATCCCTGTTAACTGATGAGACAATAACAGGACTTACAGTTTCTTACACTCTCAGCTCAATGTTTCCTCTCCAGATGTTGGATACTTCTCTTTCTGTTTAACAATCTTAAACTTTCTTTATTTATTTTTAAACACAGCCAAAATCAGGAGGCTGAAAATTCCAATTCCAACTTAGGAGCAGCCAGCACGTTTATAGGGAAGGGGGGGAAGAATCTATTTTCTGGGGAGGAGAGAGGTACAGCCTTTCCCCATTGACACTGACCTTCTTCAGGATGTTATTAGCAGTTGCCACACATAAATACTGCAGACTAATAATGCAGGTTAAAAAAAAATGGAAAAAGGAAAGCGACAGACAGACTTCTGGTTTGCATGCTCTGCTAACCGCCAATGATCCGGGTGCAAGGCTGCCAGCAGCTACAGTTTGGCGGAACTGGGCAGCCCCTAAGCACTAATCTTATCTGCATTAAGCTGCTCGATAGCTGATGCCCGTGATTACTTCCAGCAGAGTGATGCAGGTAGGCATGCAGAGACAGCGAGTAGGTGAGCCTTTGCCACTAACATCAACTGAATCTGAAACACTGTTTCTTTCCCTAGATAAATACTGCGTGTTGGCTGCCTTTCCCCAACCCCCCCTTTCCCCCCCCCCCCCCCCCTCCCTTTAAAAGCAATGCATCACAGTGTATAGGTAACTTTGCACTTACGTTGGTTGTCTACCTTTGACGAGCTGCTGCAGCTAAGCAATGATCTGTTCCAGCAGATACAGCACAATGCATCTGGTAAACCACCAGATTTGGAGAAATCAGCAGCAGCCAAACGCTTCCTCCCTGAGATATGTGTTGCTTCGGGATGGCAAATTAGCAACTCCAGGGAACAAATTCACAGTTCTGTCGTTAGTCATCCTCTCCACGTTTCATTTCTCTCAAGCGGCGATCCTTCTGGTGTTTAAACGTGCACGCAACAACCCAAACAAACAGCAAGCAAAATTCAGTGCACTTCTTCAGAGCGGGGGTATTTTCCGCTCTGCACTGCACACGGTTCCCATCCCTCTCTCCGCTGAGCAGACAGCTACATGAAGTCTGCAACTTCTTACTGGAAATGACAAGAGTTGGTCTGGCGGTGCTTCTCTCTCCTTCTTTCTCTCTGGGGTAACAGTGGCGAAAAAAAGGAAAAAAAAAAAAAAAAGAAAAAAAAAAAAAGAACCCAGGAAAAAAAAAAAAAAACAACCCACAACCTAATAGGTTATTGCTTTAGTGACGGGAGAAAGCGACGGCGCTTTCCCTCCTCCCTCCCAGCCTCTCTCCCTCGCACATACTCTCTTCTCTCTCTCTGAACTGAAATTCTTGATATAACTCTCAATAAGCCCAGAGGGAGGGTGTGAGCGCCGCTAAGCCCCGCCCCTCGCAGCTCCGCATTGGCCCTCGCCGGCAGGGGCGGGGCCTGGCGGAGCGCGGCCTTGGCATTGGCCGCCGGGCACGTCGCTCCCTGAGCGGCCGGGCGGTGGGGGCGGCCGCGGGGCCGCGCGGCGGAGCGGGTCTGCGCCGTGCGGAAGGGTCAGGAGGGACGCGCAGCACGGAGCCGTAGGGATTGGGGGGGGGGGGTTGGGGGGGGGGGAGGGAAGAGGGGGAGGAGGAGGAGAAGGAGAAGGGAAGACGGACGTGGGTGCGGGGGCAGGTGCGGCGCGTGTGACACGGCGACCCGAAGACAGCTCTTCGTGGTCGGGGGCGCAGCGCCCCGAGCTGGGGGGCGCAGCAGGCGCCGGGGCGCGGAGACAGCCAGAAGGGATTATCAGGGCACTGCGGAAAAGATGAGGGTTCGATAGGGGTTTGAGTTGGTGAGGTAGGCTGGAGGGGAGCTGTTTCGTGGTGTGCTTCAGAGCGCGCTCTGTCCCCCTTGCGCGGAGAAAGCTCGCAGGAAAAGCAGACCTCCGAGCCGCGGTTGCGTGTCTGGCGCGGAGCGCTGGTGGCCGCGCATTTTCCGCGGCCGGGCCCAGAGCCGCAGCCTGGCGCCGCGCAGAGCAGCTCCGGAGGAAGCACCTTGCCCTGGCCCTCCTCCGCGCGTTTCGACTTTATATTTAATACATGCCTTTTCATCTATAATTCACGCTGCTCTGACTCCAGCCCTGTCTGAGCTCCCATTTACGCCTGCACACCTTTCTCCTTCCCCTTCCCGAAGGGTCAGCCGAGACACTTGGGGAAGAGGGAGAGAGCTGCTCTGCTAGTTTGGGGTTTATCTGCTTAAACATCGAGCTGGAAAACATTCCTCTTCAGTGGTTTGATAAATAATAAAAGTGATACTTTCACCTTCCCCGTAAATGACACACGTAAATTATCCATCTAGCCCAAAAGAAGCATCACATGCCCGAAAGCCAGTATAATAAAATGCCAATGTGTTACGATAGGAGTGACCTCAAAAGTGTGACAAGTAGGTGATTATACTGCATTATATGTAGTGCCTTTTTCAACGTGTTCTAAAGCATGAATGAACCTTCATTTGACTGCTTTTGTTGCTAGCTTTTCTCAGCTTGAGCTTGCAAGCCGTATGATGCTACCTATCTGATACAGCATGCCCAGGTACTTGGTCATGCTGGCTGCTGTTCCTGGTTAAGCCTTTCAAATACGTATGCATTAAAAAACCAAAGATAACATCAGCATATTCTTTTTTGGTGTGTGTATACACAGTACTCTGTATAGATAATTTACATGTTTTCAGCTGATAGCACTGGCCAGCTAAAGAGTTCCTACCTTGAAGATTTTACGTTTTCAGATGCAGTCTCCAGCCTTCAGACTCCATATGCATCTGTACATATGACACACCATTAACTAATGCTGGAAGCTGCTTGTATCTGTCAGAGTTCAGTAATTTGCATGGCCTGGTATTGTGTAGTACATACTGATAAATGTACATACCCTTGCTAGTTATACCCGTGCTGTATGTGAGCATCACGCATCCTGTAATCCCATGATGTGTAAAGATTAAACACTCTTCAGTTTTGCTGTGCTTTGTATTTCTGTCCAAAAAACTCCTGTTATAGCTACAGAAAAAAAATTGATCCTGGTTTTGATGGCATCAAGTACGGTTAGCAAACGGAACTGAATCTAATAATAGTTTAAGAAAAATGTTCATTTTGTAGTACAGAAAGGATGGCTGCAGCCCCAGCATTGAAAGTCAAGCAAGTGACATGAAGGAGCAACCTTAATGCCAAACCACTTAGAAAAAGAACTCTATGAATGAATTAAGTATGCAGTTCTTTTGTCTTTTAAAATACAAAGCAGAACAGCCATTAATAAAGAAGGTAATTGGAACTACTAGCATTCTGTGTAATGCAGCCTGAGTCTGAAATACAGCATGTTTATGTATGCGTTAATAATGCACACATTTTTCCTGACAGTAGTCATATCACAGCAGCATGGCATCACAGACATTTTATAGCCTCATTCTAGTAACATCACAGACATATAACATTCTTATTCTAATCACACCATAGTCATTTCAATGTCACATTGTAGTCGCATCACATAGCCTGGTAATAATTATTTAACTTTATTGCTAAGCTGAATAGTTTTCTGTTTGCTCAGGGATGACTTTAACTTGTAGTCAGAACTGATTAGCACATGCTCATAAATGAGTTCTTTTCATGTACACAGGGTTTGTCTCATGAAAAGTTAGAAAAAATAAAGTAACATTTCAATGAATTGTATTTATACCAAACATGGTCTGAAGCCACAATAATAGCATATTTTTTGCTGTTTTGTAAAGTTATTTTAGAAAGCCAAAGATGTTTGCATGCAGATCAGTCATGTTTATGTGCTCCCTTTAAAATGCTGTAGTTCTTTAATTGTACATTGTTAACCTCGTGGAAGAGACAGATCTTGAGACTGTAGTGTTTGCACAACAGATTGTAAAATTGAGGCCTGGAGTACCAAAAGGTTTAGAACTGTCACAAGTGCTTCTAATAATGGGAATAAATGAATAGAAGGGGCTGAGTTCCTGAGCTAGAATTGCCTAATGCGGCATTCTGCTCCCCAAAATGTGAGCTACTCTGAAACATTCCCCATGTTCACTTGAGTAGCCATGTTTTATCCTCCAGTAAATGTTTATTCGCTTACTCTTACATTTGAGAAAACTCTGGTATTTGATGTTACACTATCCTCAAATGCAGCTATGTACCATTATTTATAGTGTTCCTTAATGGTCTCCTTTCTTTACTGTGATGTATTAGGCTTTTGTCTGCATATATGAACACTGGACTCCTAATCACATCATAACCTATTAAAATGACTTCTGTATTATAGCGTATTAACTATTCATCCGCATCATTGCTTGTTATCTTCGCCTCCATATTATTATGTATCAAATTCTTTTCTGTATCATATCTGACTCAAATTCTAGCATGCTAGAAACTGGCTCCAATTATTCTGTACTAGCTATAGCCAAATTGCAGTAAATGGAATTGCTTACATTGTATCATACTGGCTACAGGCTCACACAATACATTATACATGAAACTGATTCACATTATGCTTAGCTAACTAAAGACTTTAATCTTGAAGTGTTGAGCATAAAATGCTATCGTTCTTCGCTGAACTGGCTCTGGTTACTTGATCATTTTGTACCTGGGATTGCCTCTTACCGGCTGTTATTATTAAAGCAAAATGGCTTTTCCTCTCCTGCAGTTCTACCACTTTCTATGGAGAGCTGATTCATATGCTAATGAATCTGATCTTTTACTTCATGCCTTCACACTGCAACACTGGAACCTGACCTGTGGTGCACCTGTAGCATGACCCATTTAGTGCAGGACAGTGAAAAAATGTGTTATAAATATTCACTTGTGTGTTCAACTAACAAGTCTTTAGCAATCCTTAATATAATCCCTAGAGGCCTTGTTTCTTAAATGTTGCTTTAATCATAAACAAATACAGCCTCGTTCTCATCTCCAGTAGGAGATATTAAAGACCAAACCGCTGGTTCTGCCATGATCTTTCCCTGGAAAAATAAGAGGTTTGGAGTTCAGTGTGGCATGTAAGAAACAAGGACTCCCTTTATTATAGGCAGTATCTAATCCATCAGGCAGACCACCTCCATGGAGCAAGTATTTGCTCTATTCAAACTAGTACTGCCATTACTCTGTCCTTGTCTTGGGATTCTGCCACAATACACTCAACAGTAACGTCAGGAAATTGACTTCTTACAAGAGTGCTGGTCCAAAAAGTGATGCTTATCATCTACTGTGCTCCTAACCCTCTAAACGTCAGAGAACCTGTGAAGACAAGGGGTGAAAATGCCACAAAAGTAGGAGCAGCATACAGAGAGTATTGTGAATTCTGCATTTTCTGCATATTCATACAAGCATGTTTCTACTTAGAGGCATGCTGTGTTTGTCCAGACTTTATGCAGCCAGTGGTTTGGATTCAGGGTTTCCTTTTCTTCTGGGGTGTAGGGATTAAACCTGTAGTATATATTACATGAGCAGTTCAAAAGAAGTTGATAAAAATATTTTGGGTAATGCATACCATACATAAACACAGCATTCCAAAAAGCCATGCAATTGAATTATGAATGATATTTAATTTATTAATTTTTTTAAATAATTTTTAAATGTCTTTAATTGTTTTTCAGAATGGTTGTGAGCACTCTAGGAAAGGGAAAACACTTAAGCAAACAGTTCATGACTATATGTCAACCTGTGCTCTTAAACAAACAGCAGTAGCCAAGTCAGTTAATGATAAATAATTTAAGCCAATTGAGCTGCAGAGATGGGACAAGAGTTGCAGAACTGAGCCCTTTTAATGTGTCTTTCTTCAGGAAAATAAACTCAGTCCCTGGATAACCGAATCATGAAAGGAGCAGATGATAATCTTAATTTCATATGAATGTCAGAACTAAATTTAACTGAATTTGAATTTTATTTTTATTTATTTATTTATTTATTTATTTTTGACTGAAAAAGATTGCAAATGTCAGTTCATGGCTCTGAAGGATCTACAAATGCACAAGCTGAGAACTGGCATTTTGCAGTGCCAGTGTTTAATCCCTGTCAGTACAATACAACGAGGTGACAAACTCCCATTAATTATTGGTTTGGTTATTTTTCAGGTACAGATTTACATACAGACTTTGATTGCTTGATTGAAAGCTTACGAAATGTTTTTCTTCTTCACAGGACTTTGGGAACTATTTAGTAAAACAATAGAAACAAATTTTTATATGACAAAAAGAGAATAATAAATAAGTGCCATTTAAGATGCAATTATTGGACCACTTAAAAGAGATGCAGTCACATATGACACAAACAGGGGGGAAAAAAAAGTGTTTAATTCTTTGCTATCATCCTGTTATTTATTACAATTAAAGCAGCTGATGAATCAGAATACAAAAACAGATTCCAAACGGTGTACTTTTGTGCGTGGTGAAAATATTCCAAGACCTGAAAATAACCCTATGTCTTATCAATGCTTTATTGTTTAAAAATGTGAAAAGGAAAAGACAGGGGGGAGGAAAAAAGGAAAGCTTTAATAAAGCATTTTCATTTCCATCAGAGCAGTAATGTAAATCTGATTGATGGAGTTATGCTGACGCGGTGTTGACAGGATCAGAATGAGACCTCCTTCAGGCATTTGTTTTTCTGTTTTCAGCTTCTGACCTGCTCCTTGCTTGCACAGGAAAAAGAAAAAAAAAGAACAAGAAAAAGAAAATGCTCAATTTAAATCAATATATACACTAACTTGCATTAGTGAGATTGACATCTTTGCATCCACATTTGAACCTCAGTATCTTCTGTTTTTCAGTCCTACTCTGATGTCAGTCATGCCTCACCATTTACAAAAGGTTACTAAGGTAGTGAAGCTTGATTAAACTCTGTGTCCTCTGAGGGAAAAAAATAATACTCATTTGACATAGACATAGCTTCATTCTTTAAATTGCAGATAGGCAGACCAATGACTAATTTCTGTTTAAAAGCATTGTGCTGTTCTGATTGCTGCGTATTTCTTTTTTCTAAGTGTTTTAGTTAAACCAAGGAATGTATGGCTTTGAAGTTTTCTCTTTTGAGGGATGGTATGTTTTGTATTCTCATGGTAGAAAGACTGCAAGAGCTACACCCTTCTGTTGAGCAGATTATGCCCATCTATTTACCATGCATAGTCACTGAAGGGAAGAGAACAGATTCCTGAACTGCATCGCTTTTCTGTGTCCCAGTGGCATGGCTGTGATTCTCAAAGAATCTTTGTTCTTCTGGGCTCAAGAGCTGTAAAAGAGGTGTATGTCTTCTTTTTGTGGGCAGTAGTACCCCAGCTCTGTACATGCCACCATGTTCTACTTTGATAAAATTTTGGCTTTCTTGAGGCTGCTTTCTCTCAGACCTCCTCTTGATGTGGAAGCCAAAATTGTGCAGAGTGTCCATGCAGAGCTGAGCCTGAAAGAAAGGATTAATCCAAATGAAATTACTCTCATTAAAACAATGGGGGGAAATTGCAGGTCTATGTTTGGTATGCATGCATGGAATAGGAAATGTCACGGAATATCTTTGCATTCATTTATGTTCTGTTTAGTTTCCTAAAAATATTTGGTTTCTAGACAAAAGGCTTATCCATATATTTTTCAGTGTTCCATTCAGTGACTTTGTTTTCCAGGTTCCTTAATAGGCAGAAGTTACTCTAAGTCTTAAAGTGAGTAAGATGTTATCATGTGTGCAGTAAATTATAACATAAGCAAAGTAGAAATATACAGATGATGGGGCAGTACTTTCTCTTCCTTGGAACTTACTGGCATTCATAGTCAGAAAATAGTTTAGGGGAAGAATAAGACAGACAGTTTCATTGATTTTCCTTTTTTACTACTAATAAATCACTGATTCTGCCTCCCATGTTGACAAGCAGCAGATGTTTCAACACAAACTCAATCAAAGTTAGTCATTTTGTCCTCTTGCTTATCAATGTTTCTGTCTCTCTGAGGATGACATGCCTCAGGAAATAAGTAAGCACCTATCTATAGGGGCATCACTCAGTCATGCTTAGACAATTATCACAGCAAAACACACCTCAGACTGATCAATAATTGCTTTCCTTGTCAAATTTCTGGATGTCACAAGCAACACCAAAGAGAGGGATCAGACCAGAGCAAAGTCTCGTCTAGACAGGTAGATTAGATTAGTTTTAGTCCTAACAGAGGCAGAGGGGTGCCACAATGGTCCACAGCAAAGTCTTAGAAGGCACCCATTTCCCTCTGCCCAATAACTGGGTTGTACAGACTCAGGCTATGTGAGCAAGGAAATTAGTCCCTCCCAGAGAAAATATCTTAGGATCAGAAAATGCAATATTAGGAATCATTTGGAAGTTTTTTTCCTGAGAAAGTTTGTTCTGACATATGCCAGAAAGTTTTTATTTTCAAATGGATTTACAGGGATCAGTGCTTAGATTCCCTTTCATATCTCTGTCTTTCCCCTTTATCTTTTTAAAGCTTGGATAGACTGAAGGCCTTCTGGCTGATTAGCTTATATCCATGCTTGCAAACTCAGGCCTGTGATGAGGAGAGGATACTTGTTTCAGAGATACATTGTTGTTTTTTTTTAAAACAGCAACTCAGGTTTATTCAGAGTCCTGTTTAGACATTCTTTTTCTGTATAGTAGATATCTATGTAACTCTTTTTCACTGAAGACATTGCATTTGTATGATAAAAAAAAAGGCAGAAAGAAACCTACAGATTTTCTTGAACTTAAAAGCTCAGATGACATACATGTGATGCTAAGAGAAAACTCACGAAGGCGTAGTGCAAAAATTGTAAGTTTATCTCTGTGCTGTAATTTGGAGGACTTTTACTTTCAAGCATTGCAAAGTATGTCAGACACTGTAAACTCAGATCCACCCTGCCTATGCTATTATCATACCAGTGAGGAGAAATAATTGCAAAACCTTTTTTTTCCCCCACTGTTGCACTGCTATCGATCCCCCAAAACACCTGTGAGATTTAGTAAACTTCATATACTGAACACAAGTCATTTCAAAAATGAACTTCATCTGTTGCTTGGTGTTCATTACTGGTCAGATGCTTCTTGACTGAGAAATGTCTCAAATTGTACTGAAGAGGTTTGGGTTTGGTTGGGGTTTTTTTCAGTGTAAGTGCCAGAAGGCTTCAGGATATGCAGAGAGTAACTAGTTGTACTCAACAGAATAATGTGCTGCTCATTACTGACAGAAATATTTTTTGTTTAAATAAGGAAACTATTAAATTCTTATTGATATGATTACATTTAAATGAATGAGGAGAATGTCTGCTAGCCCTAGAGATATGTATTTTTTCACATATGGTATTGCAGGAATCTTTCTCTGTTCACATACCCATGCTACTACAAGAAAACCAGGGGAGATCTGAACCTTCAGTTTTCTTCTCCATTAAGTAGTTGGTCTTGAATCTAAGTTTTTGAACATGAATGACAATCTCCATTCCACTAATAAACATGATTGCTACTACACTTTATTCTTCAGTGCTTTATACTTTATGGAACAACTACCTTGATACTCTTCTGCCAGCCCCATCTGTCACTTGGAAGCTTCTGCCACAACTTCATGTGTTAGTAGTATTAAGAGGAAGTGACATTGAAAACCCATCTTGGCCCCACAAAAGACAGACATGAGACTCATACTCATAATTCTTTCTTTAATTGTATGAATTTAGCATTACAAATTATTATGCCAGTGTTCCTACATAGTCTAAGGCATCTCTGACTTAAAGTATAGTGTCACAAATTCTGTTCTCCTTAACATTGATACCGCTTTTTCTGGTCTGAAGTAGATCTTGCCTAACACTGTAAGACCACTGAGAAATACATAGTTAAAATTAAGCAAAGCCTTAAAAACAGGTCTAAAAAGATCTTAACTGTTGAAAGTACATTATGGACAAAATATAGGCATCTGATCCTGAAAGTTTGAACTCATGTGTCATCGAAGTGGAGGAGGCTTCCCACAACTTGCTTCCATTTACATAGTTAAATTTTGTAAGAAGCTGAACTGTTCAAAAGCTTCTTAGTCTTGGCCTGTCAGGCAATGTATATCTCAAGCCCTATCAGTATCTACAAATAAGATGCCTTTCTTCTTTTCACTGGATAGAATAGTTCATGCCTACAAAATCAAGCTTTGTGTAAAACACAACATATTTTCTTTTACCTTAGTCTTAAGCACAACCATGAAATTTGTATTTAAATGTGCCAGATAATACAGTCAAAGTCCTAATGGGACAGGTTATGTTGCATATGCTGACTCTCAAGCATGACAGATAAGACTCTTGGTTTATATTCCATGCTCCATGAATGTTGTCTGTCCCTTGCATGAAAAAGTCATTGAAGAAAATCCTGCCTGACCATCATGAATAACAAATGAGTTGCAGATTAAAATAGTCTGCTAATATAAGGGTGGTACATGCTGAAATCATACACAACAGAGGGGGGAAGAAAAACAAACAATTTGCTTTAGAGAGCTGTCAGGAATTTTTAGCCAGTGATTCAAGTGACCTCAGTGGCTAATTTGCCATTTCTGAAAGGCAGGTGATTCAAAAGCATTCCTTTCAGTTTCCCAAACAGGGCTTTCTTGTTCTTTAAGAGAATCTGTAGAGAGGTTGTTTAAAATACTGCTGCAACATGTACAGCTACACGCCTTACATATGCTTGCAGATAAATGACTATAGTAGCTGTAGTTCCTTCTTCTCTGCCTAGTTTAAAGGAAAGAGTGGCTTCATTCCCATTAATTTTTGAAGGAGAGCACTCTGGAATTTTTCACTCTCTCTACATGTTTTAGAGGCCACAAAGATGTCCTTGTGAGAGACAGACAACTTGAGCATGGACATTTTAACCACTAAATGGCTTGCTAGAGCTCAGTCTAACCTACTTTACTACCTCAAGTCCCATAAAAATTACCCAGACGCTTTTCAACATTCTACCTACTATGAACTGTCTTATACAGAGGTACAAGGGGAGTTTCTAGAGGATTTTTAATGAGAAAAATGACAGAAAATGTCTTCATTATCCTGATTAAAAAAAAGAAAAAAAAAAGTCAGAATTAGAGAGTGATTAATCCTCCTTGAAGACATTTACATCTAAATAGCAGTAACTGATCTAATGAACTCAAATTTACTGTGCTACAATGGATGTAGATCATGGAACAAAGAATAGTTGGGGGGAAAAAAAGATTAATATTTATACAGTGTAATTTTTAAACAAAGCTATCCAGAATAATTAAGCATGTGTATGTATGTAAGAAGGAATTTCAGTACATAGGAAGCATTTCTGTGGTGTGTTTTATAACTTAGGATGGAATGAAAGCTATTTTAATTGCAGTTTAAAGAGCGGTTCTTTATGTTGAAAGAGAAATATGAGATTTTTGTTTAGCTTTCTAGATAAATATAGAAGGTCTTCTTGTTGTCACTGAACCTGCTGAAATCTTGCCCACTGACGTCAAGAGAGTAGGGTTAAACTCAAACAATACTTGTTAAATGTATTTCGTTCAATGTTACAGCCTGCACATTTGAGCTATAAACGCCTTCACATCTTCTAAATGCAGTAAACAGTGTCATCTAGAGGATATTTTTAAGTACTGCATGTCACCTCCGAACCAGCATCTCTCCTACAGAGATTTCAACAAGCAAAGTGAAAGCATGAAGCTAGACAGTATTATTGAATGAACTGTGCTTTCGGGACACCGGAAAGCCTGTCACAACAAAATTCTTGGATGTCTTAAGGCTGTTTGTTCATTTAATCACAGGTATTTAAAGAAATCAAGCTAATGACTAATATTACTGTGAATCTTTGGTTTACTTCAGTTAAGGAGAAGAAATATTATTTTGTATCAGACAACAAGGGAATAATTTGTATTATCATGTAGTTATGACTAGTGCATAATTGACTTTACTTAAATGTGCCTAATATACTGCAATTCATGTTGCACTAAGAAATGCATTAAAAATATTTTTTAAACATAACTAAACTGAGCAAGTAAATATTAATCCATCAAACAATATTATGGGGCCTATGGTAGGAAATGAGCTCTTTGAGAGGATTTAAGAGAAGTCCATTTTGAATATCATCTTATATTGATAACATTACTGAGAGTATTCTATTTCCAATCTTAGATGCAGTGAATGGCAACAGTAAACATAACCCCATTCCATCAACAGGTGACAAATTACCTGAGATCTCATCTCCCTTTTTTTATAATCAATTGCTACTAAAACTCAAAACCAAACCAAAACACTAACAGCACAAAAACAAACAAACCAACCAAACCCCAGGACCAACCAACCAACAACAAAAAAAAAACCAACAAACCCCAAACCCAACAAACCCAAACAAACAAAACCCAAACAAATAAACAAAAAACAACAAAACCACACCTACATGTAAATAACAAATTGCCAAGAAAATTGCTATTTTATTACCTTAATTGAAGTTGCTTTCTTTCTATCTAGACCAAAAACATCTTAACATCCTGCAGCTCTCTGCTATTCCTGCTTCACAAAGAAGGATTTATGAATTTCATGTGTTATTCCTCTCTTCTTGTTACAGCTTCACATTAATTTGCAAGAATTTAAACATCTAAGGCTATTTCTCATTTCAGTCATGGGTCAGGCAAGAGTGCAATCTGTTTAGAACTAGAGTGCAATGGGTCCATTATGATGTTGCTTGGTATCTGTTTTACAAATGAGCTGCATTAAAAACATACAATTGCTTAATGTGGCTATAATGCTTAATGAGGCTATAATGTTAATTAAATTAATTAAAAACTCTAATATGAAATAAAATAAAACAAAACAGTAACATAATACAGGAATTTAATTATTACAAAGTTTCAGTAAAGCTGTCAAGCTAACTAGTTACAGATAAAGCCTTTGGCAGGGCAATACTGGCTGAAAAGCATTTTTCCTGTTCTGATTTTGTTATAATTAAAGGTTGACATCACTTCCATTCAACAATAATCTTATGTTTGTGTAGATATATATTATGGGAGTAACTGTAGTATTAGAATGCTGACTGAGATCATTAAAAACACCACTGCATCCAACATATATTGCCTGACAAACAAAGTTGCAAACATGTGTGAAGCTAGAGGGAAGATGATGCCCACCAAGTGATGCTTTTCCTATTGTCCTGAGTCTCTCACAAACTTTGGTGACAAGGATGCTAGGACCATAAGCATCTTTGTGATAAAGTAACAGTAATTAATATAGTGAAGAATGCTATTTAAAACACATTTGCATTATCAAAAGACTGCTTTCTCAGGTAAGGAAAAAAGCTCATAGCACACCCATTTACAAGGGGAAAGGTTGAGAGGAAGAGGGAAGTGTGCAGCATTCAGAGCTTCTTCCTGAAGAAAGAGCAAACGTGGCCCCCATAGAGACAGGTGCTTTGTCAGGCAGAACTCCACTGAATTTGGATGTTTGCCTGGTAAATGTGTTTATAAGGAGAAAACAAACGTGTTCCTGTGGTTGCAGAGAAGCTTTCTTATTTTATCCATTCTCTTTTATTTTCAGACAGAGGAGCAATGTGAGACTGTCTGCTCCCTGTGCAGAACGTGAGAGGCAGCAGACACAACACAGGGTAAGTTTCTGCATGTTAGTACTTCTAACATGATAACTAATGTTTATGCATCTCCAGAGGGTTTTAGTGTAGGAAGATGCAGTTGCTCTAGTAGGATATCTGGAGGTAAAGTGTGAACTATAATGAAAGAAGTGAAAAAAGCAAACAGCTGGGCTTCCTATCTCTAGATAGCTGAGGAAAAGGAAATGGTCTGTAGAAGCATCAAATAGGAAAATGTGATTGCTCACAGTAGATTTTATTTTTTTTTTTTCTGGTGGCAAAATAGTGCTTTATGCAGTGTAGCTGTAAAGATGATAGACATTAGGAAGCACTAGGTAGCAAAAGATGTGGGAGTATTCTGACAAGAAAGGGCTATAGTCAGGAAGGTTAACAATGAAGCTGAAACAAAGGCAACACCAAGAGAGAGGATATAAATCAGGGGGAAAAAAGAGAAAGAGCACAGCATTTATGTAAGTTTGGTATAATTAAAATAGGATTTTTGACTGGTTATACAACCATATTTTCAAGCTTAATTACTAGTGTGAATATTTACAACTAGTCCATGTTGGTATTTCATAGTTTCAGAGTCAAGCTGCACAGTCATCTAGTTGTCAGTGGCCTTGACCTCTAGGGTCCTTAAAGTACAACATAGTTCAGTGTTAAAGGCACTGCTACAGCCGCAGGCCATTGCCACCCAATAGCTTCAGTGCTTGCAAAAATGTTTTCTCTGATCACTGGGACAGATCATGCCAATAAAATTGCCCAAAGTGTAAAGCCTCAGAGTAAATTTCTTGATGTAACTACTTCCCAAAATGTAGCCTTTGCCCCAAATCAGTTTTGTTTGCTCATTACAAATACAAATTTGTATGAAAACAGGTAGGGAGCTCCATGGATTATTGCAATGCTGAAGCATCCTGTAATCATCTTCAATACTGCCCTGTCATATGCAATGTTTGGAGTTGTTTCTGTTCGTAGAGAGTTTACTATTCTGGATGTCAGCCAGGCATTCCCATTTCCACAAGTAGAGATCAATGGTAAAAATACCGTAATCTTCCATGAATTCGTTGTCAGGAGAGACATGGTGCAATTTAAAAACTGTAGGAAGGAACAGCCCTGATAAATCACATTTTTCTCTGCCACACTTCAACAACAAGCATTTCTCACCTCAGCTTTTACTTGCTGAGTAATAGTTAATTACATGCTGTATTGGAAATCCTCCATTGCACTGACAAACAGTTGAGAAACAGCAGGAGTTTATGAAGAAAATACCTGCCCTTACATACCAATTCATGGAACTAGGAAGCTCTCTTGCAGATAGAAATAAAGATGAGGGTAAAGAAAATAGTGAGAACAAGCTTTCACTGATGGTGTCAGAGAATTGCTGCTGGAACCATCTATTAAATGTGGATTCCTGATATTGGACTAGATAATCGCACTGAATTGATGGGATAGCACAGCTAGCAATGGCAAGAATATGTTTACTGGAAATTTATGTGAAGTTTGCCTTGGAGTTGCTGGTATAATACCAATGTAAGCTTTCTTTGTATGTAGAGATGCATTTTATCATAAACATCTGGAACTTCACCATTTCTGACTGCTACTGGTCAGTCATAAACCCATTTGAAAATGCATGCCTAATACTGGCTTCAACAAAAATGCAAGTGCCTTGCAAAAGTGCAAGGCAGGAAGACATATTATGATTGGAAGTGTTCATATTCTCATATGGCTTTGGAAGCAGACTGTGCCTTATTTTTTTTAATTATTATTTTTTCCCAATAAGGAATATGCCAAAAAGTTTGGTTTTGTGTTTTCAGTTTTTGTCAGAGTATTCTGTACTGGGAACATTTTGCACATCCACAAACTCATGAACATTAGAGAATTTGTATTTCTGCTGTTTGAGTTGTCAGTTTTATAGCTTACAAGTCCATTAATACTTTTTGAATGCTTTAAGCAAGGAGATACATGTTTACACCTACAGACTTATGCTTGTTTTTCAGTGATACTAGGAGCTCTGTTCTACATGTTCTATCTTTTGTTAGATGAGACTCAGACAAGCTGGGGTTTTCAACAGTTAGTCAAAGACTGAATAATCCAGTATGTCTTCAAGTCCTCACCTCTGATCACCTAGTTAAGGGTCCTTGCTTTTTGAGTGCTCAGCAGCTCCTATGTAGTCTGCATGCTCAGCTTTCTTTCACAAAAAGTGAAAAGTGCAGAGAAAGGAGAAAAGGTGGAGAAGTTCCTCATTTTCTGCTGTGGAATTGAGCCTGGAGCAAACCCATTTCCCAGTGACTAAGAGTAATCTAGAGTGGAAATACTCTGGATTTTGGGGGAATTCTATTCCTGAGCATCAGATTCAAGATTAATTAATTAATGCCATGATCTTTGTCATGGGCTATCTTAAATCTGAAGTCATTACATAGCTGTGTGCATATTATTTGCAGAAATACTGGAACTCCCCTCTGCATTCATACTGTAAGAAAGCAAAATACAGAAAGAACTCAAAGCAAGAACAAAAGGACAGAACCAAAGCAAACTAAAAAAAATGTTGCTTAGCAATGCATCCTGCATCACCCCAGGGAGATGGTCTTTGCCCCAGATATTTACATGTTATGAGTAGAATTTATTGGAACGCAGAGAAACACTTGTGCAAAGCCAAAGCCATAAATAAATGGCATACTGCAGTGTTTCTAAGTGACATAAAGATCAAGCTAGAAAAAAAAAAAGACATAACAAAAAACCCACCAAACCAAACCAAACCAAACCAAACCAAACCAAACCAAACCAAACCAAACCATGTATACATGCATTTTTAAAAGCATCTCATTTGGAAAAAAGTATCATATCTTATTTATTTATTTTAAATTTCTCTTACTTGTCCTTTCTACCCTATTTTTATCATTTGGCTCAACGCACTGAGTGGTAGTTCAGGTAGGGTTTAATTTTTTTTTTACTTTGCACCTATGAAAGCTTTGGAACAGTGGAAGAAAGAATCCTTTAAAAAATAGAGTGTTGGAAGAGTGGCAGACTAGAAAAATTACAGGGGTTAATATTTCTTTTGGTGCTTTCACGATTGTTTAAGGAAATGAGGATCTGGAATAGTGAAAAATGTGGAAAAAAATTTTTCAACATCTCTTATATTGTATTAAATTGCAAGGAGCAAGAAAATAAAAATAAACTGAGGACATTTCAACATTTACATTAATTGCTGTCTCCAAATCTTTTGAGGATTACAATAGAAAAAAGAAAAAAAGTATAGCAAAAAACCAAAAGCAAAGTTAAAAAAAAAATTTAAAACCAATAGCATTATCTTCATTCCTCCAGGTGATTTTATTTTAGTTTTTGTTTCAGAAAGCCTTGCCCATTTAGACATCTCACTTTCTCCTGTTTATGGTCTGCTTCCTTTGCAGCAGACCTCATTCCAAATTGGTGACAGGGTGCTTTTTATCCTTTCCTTTCTGGTGCAGTACATTGAAATGATAAACCCCCTTATTATGTGAGTATACTCAGTAGCTACACAAAAGCCAGACACCGTGTGTATTACTCTTCTTCATAGGTTGTTTGGTGCCATGCTTCACGTTACAGGTTTTACAGTTTTCTGTGAGGTACATTTCCTAGTGCAGCATCATGTGCTGTTCAAGGTGTATGTCACAGCTGTTTGTAATTCCATTTTATCAGGTATAATGCATAGCATTCTTAACAGCAAATTCTCACTATGAACATTTCATGGCATAAACTTGCATGTGAAGAGATGACAGGGCATATATGAGGCAGGAGGTAAATAACATTTTTAACCTCTAACATTTTCAACAGTCAGTTCAAAACTCTGTTTTATAGTGGAATTTGAACATGTCTTCCAAATATAGAAATAAAATATAATTCAAGGCACAGAAAATGTCATATTTTGGTGCTAATATTACAAGGCAGAGACACCTTGCTGTTTGTGCCAGTATAGATAACTGTGTCCCTTTATCACCTTTGAATGAATCCTTCTGAGTAATAAAAATCCTCAGTACCTTCCTGATCTGTTCTTCTTAAACAAGCAAGTTCTCTGTTTCCTGGCTACACAAGTGAATGACATTTTACAATGTAAGAAACATAGGAGAAATACACATAGGAATAGTTTCTTGTCCTCCAATAATCTCTTAAATTCTTTTAACCTTGCCAAACATTCACCACCCTGTCACTGTGACATGTTAAACAGCCCGAGTTACTTGTTTGTTCATGGTTTCCATGTGCAGGGTGTTTTCTTGAAAGGCTGCACTGGACAGCAAGGTCAAAAGCTGCTGCATTGTTTTGTCCTGGATTTTGCACCCTCTGAAGGGAAGGAGAGATGGTGCTATCTCTGAAAGAGAGCTTAGAGGTTTTACTGGAAAACCTTTGGCAAGAACAGGGTGAAGTGGGCAGGGAGCCTGAAGCTGATGTGCAAGCCAGCAAAAAAGCAGAGAGCACAGACACATTGGTAATAGAGGAAAGTTCCTGAGACAGTCAGAAGGAGTCTGCTGCAATGCACAGTGAAAACTGCTGGGTGAAGAAAAAGCTCAGAAGGAAAGACAGACACAGTGGAGAGGGGGGAGATTTGTGTTCAGATGTTTTAAGCTGCTTCCTCTACAAAATCTTTTTATTTTTCTCTATTGTAATAGTTATGTTATCCTACACTGTGACATAATGAATTATTTTTAACACTAGAAGCCCTATTTTGTAGTTTGTCATAAATAATAATGTTGGTATACCTACCTTATTTCTCTGACCAATTCACTGTCACATCATACTGACCAGCAACTTGCACAATAAACAGCCTCTCAGGTACAGGACAAGAGGTATAACTTACTGCTTTGCCAGTCTACATCCAGAAGAACTGAGGTGGAAAAAGACTTAGTATCACTATGGTTTCCCAAAACAGGGAAGGGGATATGAAGGTAACATTTCTAAACTGGATGTAGGGGAGAGTAATTCTTCTCTAGTGCCAAGTCAGCTGCTGCTGGGAGCTTATTAACCTCTGTGTATGACCACTGAGAAATGAACTCCTATCCGTTTACAAGGCATAGAAAATGTTATAAAGCAGAAGATGGAAAAAGACATGATAGGACGAACTGAGAGTGGTCTGAAGGGCACATCTTTTTATTAAGCCTGCTGAAAATTGCCTCCTGTAATAGCAGGCTACAGAACTTTCCAGATTATGTAAATAGCTCAGTGTTTCCCCCATTAAGTAAATATACAGCATATGTTTGACTGGGCCTTAGGCTTTAAGAACCTTACCCCCATTACCTGGTTTCCCACAGATAGGTGCTCTCAAGCACACATGCCTTTACTAATTACATACTAATAGCCTGACATTGATGTAAATTTTGTCCAACCATTTCTAATTGCTGTTGGAAAGTTAGAAATGTGAATTAAAGTGAAAATACCCTTGAAAAAAGCAAACTGAAGTCAGTTTATTGCTAGTCAGAAAAATGAGGTTGACAGGAAAGAAAAATACTGTTGTTCAGTAATTTTGCCTTTCCCAAAGTTAAGCATAACCACTTAGATAATGACTATGCTAACATAATTCTAATTTGAATGTGTTTTTTTGTAAATGTGGAAGGAAACTACATGGGAAATATCTGCAGAAACCTGGACAAGAAAGAATAATGTCCATGCTGATACATCCTTCTGAAAAGTCCACAATAGATGGATGGAATAATCTATTCTAGTGCAGCTCTGGCCTAAGATAAAGTACCTACACGTCATACTACTGTGTGTATATATAGTAATGGTGTCTTCTCTCCTTAATTCATGTGACAGTTTAGGCTGGGTGCCTCCTGTTACTGCCACATAGGTTACACCTCCAGTGTCATAAGTGTCCAGCCCAGTAGGTGGACACAGGAAGCTGGGTATTTCACACCCATAATGTCCTGCTCCCTATAAATCCATCTGCAAAGTCTTTCACTTCCTCTTTCTTCCCTCTCTGCTCCTGTGGGAGATGTTCCCTATTGGGTAACAGTGGGGGAGTATCTCAGGCCCTCTCAGGCCTGGATAGGTCTAATGCCAGGTGGAAAAGGGGGAGGGGCAGTCTCAGACCTCACCAACCTGAGACCATCCTAGCATTGGGGCTGGGGAGGGAAGAAAGAGCCCTGGGGGGTCGTGGGTATACCCTCAGGTAGGGAGATGGGAAGTGTGAAGGGACTTTTGGGTGTGCAGGTGTGCTATAGGGGATTCTGTATGCTTTGGGATTCTTTCGCCACTATGCTTGTAGGTCATGTAAAACACTTGATGCTTTTCCATTTAAACTTTCCATCACTTTGCAACCCATTTGTGTGAGTACCATTCTTTGGCCCCTCTCAAGGGCAAGAGAGGATCTGCCTGGCCTCAAACCAGGACACTTCAACATTATTTTTTCTACAGTCCCCTCTGTCCCACGCTGGGGGTTGTGGTAGTGGTGTGTGGGGTTTTCTTTGTGTGGTTTTGTTCTTGTTGTTTGTTTGGTGGTGTTTTTTTGGGGGGTGGGGAATTGGTTTTGGTTGGGGTTTTTGGGTTGTGGTTGTTTTTTTGTGGACATGTGTGAGTTTGCAAGTGATTTCTCAAGGAAATAATCAGATGTTTACTCAAATCATGAAGGATTTCTTCCATTTGAGTGATAAGGTGATAATCTCTAAAGGACCATTCTAGTGCCTGCCAGAGGACTAAATAGACCATTGCCATGATTTCAGGGGCTGCAGAGAACAAGTAAGTGCAACCTGCACAGATTTTTCCCTCCACAGAGTATACAGAAAAAATAATAGTTTCTTATAGCCATGCTCTGGACTTTGAATTCCAGGAGGACTAGACTGCATAGACTTACAGTCCATAGATTTCCAGGAAAGAAGTTAGGCAGAAAGTCTGTGGGTTGACTAGACTGTAAACTGAATCAATGTGCATGTATGTACTTGAGTGACTCATGTAAATCCCATTTGTCATAACATTTTGTTTTGTTTGTATAGGTTTAACTTTTTTATTGTACTGTCAACTCAGACTATTTTCATTTTATAATATAAATTATATCCTTCTAGTTTTGGCACTTTAGAAAGACTACCTTTTGGAAATATTTTTTTGGTACATTGGAAATAAATCTCTTCACAAAGTATTATTACATAAAACTTAAGTAACATAGTACAAGTTCACTTATAAGATATAAACAAGAGAAAGTTATTTTCCTCGGTATTAAAAAGAAACAAACTATCCTATGTGAATGTTTCTGAGTGTTTTGGAGAAGTCTCTCACCTCTGTCAGCTGAGCCATAGTGATGCTTTCACAGTTAACATGAAAACATGTTATCATTGAGTCATTCCTGACCTTTTTTCAAAGATCTCTGTTACTTTATCTTAGCGATCACAGAGTTTTGTGCACTGTTGTGCAACACCCTTGGTGCCAACAATACTTTGTTGCTGGTGAGCTGAATTTCCAGCACAATAGTAGGTAAGTACTGATCAATAGCAACCAAAGGTGACACCTTTCCAGAAGCCTCTGTTTGTGAGCTTCTGAACTCTCTTGGCATGAGAGACACCCAGAATCTTAAATAGCTTTTTTTATCTGCTGATTCTGTAGTTATTACTGATCTATGCAGCTCTGAGAGCACTCTCTTTTTCTACCAAGCAGTGCTTGCTTTATGAACATCAAAATGGCACTTTAAAAGGTGAATATGATCCAAGCAACAATCACATTCTCCTCCACAGTTCCTGTCTCTCGTTGCCAAAGCTATTGTTTCTATCATTAGCTTTATTAGCAGTCTAACTTAATTAGCTAAGTGACATTGTTTAGTGGCAAGTTCTGAGTACTTCTCTGCTAACCATTGCATATTTAATGTGCATTTTATTCATGTAGATAGGCTGGCTGGTGGGCAAAACAGAGATGTACAAAGGACAGAAAAGGAAGTTCAGTGGAGGTGCCCTTCCCAGACAAAATGTTTAACCAATGACGATGCAAAATGAAAGGGCAAGGACTATTTCCTAAGGTGGATTTCATTACAATCTTCATTCCTGAGGCAGAAAAGTTAATTGTTGTCAAGAAAAATGTGCTAGTGTGGCAGATAGGCAACAGGTAATAAATTGAGTGAAACCTGATTTCCAGGTGCTCTTGCCCAGGCACAAGGGTAGCATCTGCCAGCTACCTCTTTCCTTTGCCTTACTTATTGCATAGAAGAGCAACTCCATCTATTGTCTAGAGCAGCTTGTAGGAGCAGCTTCTATCGCATTCTCCCCCCAGAAGTCTTTTTCATAAGGGAAATAGGAAGAAAAAGACTGCGAAGAGTTGTTTGCATTCTCCTAAGGACAGCACAGCATACACAATACCACTTAGTATGAGACTGTCCAACACATGACAGTGGATGACCACTAGAAGGTTTTATTGTATTTAGTGAGGGTGCCATTTCAGTGGCATCCCAAGCTTGATAGCTGTCAAAGGGCTATGTAGTTTGCAACAGTACTTTGATGTGTATCTTGCCTTGGTTTTCATTTCCCTGCGCTGCTTTTTAATATAACTTGCAATCCTGTGAGATTGACTCAGATCAGCTTTATGTAAAAGTGTCTTCACGTTCTTTGGCACTGCTTAACTATTGCTTCCTTATGCAGAGGGTAACTTCCTAGATTTTTCTATCTGTATATGCATCAAAACCAGAGTAATGAACCTTTTATATTTTTCTAAGAAATCTCACCCCTTTGCTGACAAATATACAGGGAAATTTTCAAAGCCCTATTAAGCATAAAATGTGTGCAGACCATCTCTGGCATATTTGTAGGGGTGTGAACAGATGTACATATGTAGACTACCCCACCACAGAAACAGCCTTTCATCTACTAGTTTATATAGTATGATATATTTTGACTGAAAACAGATTCACATCTGTAGAGAAAAAGAAGGAGAAACGGTGCATTTCAGAAAAGAAAGTAGGACAAAATAGACCTGGATATGGACCATCAGGAATTGTTGCTCAGGTCACAGCCCACTCTCTTGTGGTTGTGGTATGTGCAGAAAAGGTGTGAGAAGACACAGCACAGATGAATTGTTTGACATCTGTGGTTTGTGGCCTGGTCATACTGTGAAAGAGCTTGATATTTCATTGAATCAAACTTTCTGCAGCCATATAAGAATTCAATTCACAATATCCAGTCAAGGACTTTCACATGCTGAACACCTGGCTAAAGTGCTAAAACAGTCAACTGAAGGCCCAGCAGCATTCTAAAACTATAATGCAAGACAGAGGACTGAACAGAAAAGCATGATGCTACTTCTAACATCCTTTTGGTGAGACTCTGCTGGACTCAGATGAGACTATTTTAGTAGGAAATGCTTCATGTTTGGATGTCAAATGTTCTAGTGCATTATCTCCGTGCTTTGTCTTCGTACCTCATAAACAGTTGAAGAATTCTTCAATTTTGCAGATGTTATTCTAATTAGCAAGCTAAATTACTTCTGCTTTTAAAACCGTGAATCACAGTTAACTGCTTAATGTTACTTCTGTAAACATGGGCCTTACTGATGTCTTAAACTCTTTCATTGCAAGAATGTTTTTTCTTTCTTTGCATATACCTCTATTAATAACAGTCCCATGTCCCTACCCAGGTAAGTGGCTCATCAAGTAGCTCCCAAGCTAGCAGAAACTGTAAATGATCAGCATTTTTTCAAGTAATTTTTATCCCATACATTTGTTTATGTGGAGAGCCTAATTTAACCAGCCTTCTTTTTTTCTAAAACTGTGGCTTTAGTTCACACTGAAACTTCACAACATGTTTTGCTGTGCTCAGGAGAGGGGGGAAAAAAAATCAATTGCAGAAAATTTCTCTCATCTCAAAGATTCTTTTCCATTGCCAGTTCTGAACAATTAGGGGATTGAGACAGTCATCAGCAAATTTGCAGATGACACCAAGTTAGGAGCAGATGTTAGTCAGTTAGAGGGTGGAAGGGCTCTGCAGAGGGACCTTGACCGACTGGACAGATGGGCAGAGTCCAATGGGATGGCATTTAAAAAGTCCAAGTGCCGAGTGCTGCACTTTGGCCACAACAACCCCATGCAGAGCTACAGGCTGGGGTCAGAGTGGCTGGAGAGCTGCCAAACAGAGAGGGACCTGGGGGTGTTGATTGACAGCCACCTAAACATGAGCCAGCAGTGTACCCAGGTAGCCAAGAAGGCCAATGGCATCCTAGCCTGCATTAGGAATGGTGTGGCCAGCAGGAGTAGGGAAGTCATTGTGCCCCTGTACCCTGCATTGGCTAGGCCACACCTTGAGTACTGTGTGCAGTTCTGGGCCCCTCAGTTTAAGAAGGACATCAAGACACTTGAACGTGTCCAGAGAAGGGCAACAAGGCTGGTGAGAGGCCTTGAGCACAGCCCTGTGAGGAGAGGCTGAGGGAGCTGGGATTGTTTAGCCTGGAGAGGAGGAGGCTCAGGGGTGACCTCATTACTCTCTACAACTACCTGAAAGGTGGTTGTAGCCAGGAAGGTGTTGGTCTCTTCTCTCTAGCAACCAGCACCAGAACAAGGGGACAGAGTCTCAAGCTGCACCAGGGGAAGTTTAGGCTCGAGGTGAGGAGAAAGTTCTTCACCAAAAGAGTAATTTGTCATTGGAATGTGCTGCCCAGGGAGGTGATGGGGTCACTGTCCCTGGAGGTGTTCAAGAGGGGATTGGATGTGGCACTTGGTGCCATGGTCTAGTCATGAGGTCTGTGGTGACAGGTTGGACTCGATGACTTTGAGGTCTCTTCCAACCTTGGTGATACTGTGATATTTATCTAAATTTTAATATTATTTTTTTTTAAAGAGGAAATCTGCTGCATTTCACCCATGGGTGATTGCAGTTCATTAATATCTGAACTCTTTGTTTATAAAGGAGTTTGGATTCTTTGATATGAATGAAACATAGATAAAAGTTGTTATTGTTATTGTTGCCAAATCAGATGCATTCCTGGTGAAACTTCACTGGCTTTATCACACTTCAAGAGCATAAATTCAATGCAATAATTTGAAAACCACCATTAACTAGAGAAGGACTGGAAATAATGTGGTTTAATGTTTATGAATACTGTGTATTGTTCACTAATAAAGAGGAAGCATATTATGCACTGCTATGACATTTCACTTAGATCTCCATGCAGATGTGAGGCAGAAATGTATAGCTTCAGTCTGCACCTTTGTACAGCAAACTGTAATTATAGTATAGTAACTTGCTGAAATTCAGATATAAATACAGCACCATTTGCTTCTTCCCCAGGTCATCAGAGAGACAGAGATCCAGAGAATTTAAGTACTGCAATGCCTAATTTCTGAAAGTTCTGCAGACAAATTATATTTTCTCCTTTTTCAATGCATGGAAAAACTGAGGTGTCACAGAAACTTACAAGCTGAAGTAGTCAAACTCTGAAAATACTGAGGATAGAGAAGGGTGGAACTTCTACTCCTTCCTCAAGAAGACATAGTCATTTTTCTAATACAAGAATTCTCTTTTGTAAGCCTGATACATCTTTTTTACACACTGCAACCCAAAAGCTGACAAATAAAAAGTGAACAACAAGAAAGCCTACAGAAAAGTCCCAGCAACTGTCAATATAGTAATAGAATACTCATCTCAAAGGACTCTCAGGTTAGAGGTGAGGATTCAGTTCTCAGAGTCTCTGTCCTGGGAGACTACTAAGATACTGAAAAAAAAAGCATTTTTCTGTGATGCTGCTCAAATATATAAGAGACCTGACCATATCTGAAGTCCCTGGTAAGACCATCTATTTAACAGCCTTACTAGGGCCTAGGAACAAAGCAGTGCGGTAGCATCAGAACCTCTATCATGTCAGTGCTCAGCGTGCAAGTCCTTTTTCAGCTATAGCCTCATATGGCAGTAACACAGGCACAGTGCTTCCAGCACCAAATAAGTTTGTTGCAGATCACTAGCTTACAGTCTAAATTTATTGCAAATTTTTCAGCACTGTAGGTTACCTTCCCTGCCCCGCCCCGAGTTTCCAGGTTCCAGAAGGCTCCAATGTAAGCTGTTACCCTGTCATTAATGTTACACATCAGGGTATGGTTAGCCTCAGCTTAAGACTTCTGGTCTACTAAAAATATGAAAAAATGCTTGTCATAATTTTAAGTAGCTGACTGTGATCCAAGAAGCATTGCCAGTAAACAATTCCTGTTCTTTTCCTATTTTATCTGCATTTAAACAGAATGAAGAAGAAATATAAAGCTTGTACAAGACTTTCAGGTGTCCATGTATCTTGTTGAAAGATCATGAAGAAATGTGTAGCAATATTTAGGAAATTACTAAAACCTTATGGCCCTGTATGTTAGGGAATCTCTCAATGCCACAGAACTTGAGGTAGAGGATGAAAGGATTGTGTGCCTGTGGGTTAAAATCTGAGGGAAGGCTAACAAAACTGACATCCTGGTTGGAGTCTGTTATAGACCACCCAACCAGGATGAAAAGGTAGATGAAGTATTCTGCAAACACCTGGAGGTCATCTCAAGATCAACAGCCCTTGTTCTTCTGGGTGACTCAACCTGCCATATATCTGCTGGGAACATAACAAAGCAGAAAGGAGGCAGTCCAGAAGGTTCTTAGAGTGTATGGAAGACAGATTCTTGGCACAGCTGCTGTGTGAGCCTACCGGGGTGAGGCCCTGTTTGACCTGCTGTTCTCGAATAGTGAAGGGCTGGTGGGAGATGCAATGGTAGAAGGCTGTCTAGGGTGCAGCAACCACGAGATAGTGGAGTTTTCAATATGCAGGGAAACAAAGAGGAGCAACAACAAAGCCCTTACTTTGGACTTCCAGAGGGCAGACTTAATCTTATTTAAGCAACTAACCCAGACAGTACCTTGGAAAGCAGCCTTTAAGAACAAAGGGGTCCTGGATGGTTGTACCTACTTCAAATGAGCCCTTGAAGGCACAGGAACAGGCTGTGCCCATGTGCTGAAAGAAGAGCTGCAGGGGAAGGTGACCAGCCTGGATGGGCAAGCAACTTTTGAAGGAATTAAGGGAAAAAAAGAGGCCATATCACCTTTGGAAAGGGGGGGAGGCAACTTGTGATACATTTAAGGATGTTGTTAGATCATGTAGGAGAAAAATTAGACAGGCAAAAGCCCAGTTAGAACTTAAGCTGGCCACTTCTGTGAAAGACAATAAAAAGCATTTTTATAAATATATTAATGCTAAAAAGAGGGACAAGAAGAACCTCCACTCTTTATTGGACCTGGAGGGGAACATTGTAACTAAAGATGATGAAAAGGCTGAGGTACTAAATACCTTCTTTCCCTCCATTTTCAACAGTAAGACAGGAGGACTTCAGGATAACTGGCCTCCTGCACTGGTAGATGGGGTCAGGGATCAGTATAGTCCCACTATAATTCAGGAGGAATAAGTTAGAGACCTGCTCAGGCACTTGGAACCCCACTAGTCCATGGGGCCAGATGGGATCCATCTTAGGGTGCTGAGAGAGCTGGCAGATGAGCTGGCCAAGCCACTCTCCATCATTTACCACCAGTCCTGGCTCACTGGAGAGGTCCCAGATGACTGGAAAGTGGCCAATGTAATGCCTATCCACAAGAAGGGCCAGATGAAAGAACCTGCAAACTACAGGCCTGTCAGCCTGACCTCAGTGCCTGGAAAGATTATGGAGCAGACGGTCTTGGGGGCAATCACTGTGCACCTGCAGGATGGCCAAGGGATCAGACCCAGCCAACATGGATTTGGGAGGGGCAGGTCCTGCCTGACCAACCTGATCTCCTTCTATGATCAGGTGACCTGCCTTGTGGATGTGGGGAAGGCTGTGGATATAGTCTACCTCGACTTCAGCAAGGCCTTTGACACCGTCCCCTACAGCAAACTCCTGACAAAGCTGTCAGCCTGTGGCTTGGAGAGCAGCACTCTGTGCTGGGTTAGGAACTAGCTGGAGGGCCAAGCCCAGAGAGTGGTGGTGAATGGTGCCACATCCAGCTGGCAGCCGGTCACCAGTGGCATCCCCCAAGGATCAGTGCTGGGCCCCATCCTCTTTAACATCTTTATTGATGATCTGGATGAGGGCATTGAGTCCACCATCACTAAATCTGCAGATGACACCAAGCTGGGGGCAGGTGTGGATCTGTTAGATGTTGGAAGAGCTCTCCAGAGGGACCTTGACTGTCTGGACAGATGGGCAGAGTCCAAACTACAATGGATTGCCTTTCGGCTCAAGTATGCTGGTCCTGAGTGCTGGTCCTGAGGGAGCTCTCTATTCTGCTCCTGTACTCAGCACAGGTTAGGCCACACCTTGAGTACTGTGTCCTGTTCCGGGCTCCTCAACTTAAGAACGACATTGAGGTACTTGAATGTGCCCAGAGAAGGGCAATGAGGCTGGTGAGCACAAGCCCTATGAGGAGTGGATGAGGGAGCTGAGGTTTTTCAGCCTGAAAAGAGGAAGCTCAGGGGAGGCCTTATTGCTCTCTACAACTACCTGAAAGGAGGTTGTAGCCAGGTGGAGATTAGTCTCTTTTCCCAGGCAACTGGTAACAGAATGAGAGGACACAGTCTCAAGTTGTGCCAGGGGAAGTTTAGGCTCAAGGTGAGGAGAAAGTCCTTCACAGAAAGAGTAATTGGCCATTGGAATGGGCTGCCCACGGAGGTGGTGGAGTCACAACCCCTGGAGGTGTTCAAAAAAAGATTGGATGTGGCACTTGGAGTCATGGTTTAGTTGTCAAGTGGTGTTAGATATTAGGTAATAGATTGGATTGGATGATCTCTGAGGTTTTTTCCAACCTGGCTGATTCTGTGTGAAAGTCTGCCCTTTTGGTAAAAGCCATTTTTGTTTTCCTATTGCATTCTAAGAGCTGTCAGAAATATCAATTAAAACCAGAAATCTTTTAAAATAAAAGGCATATTCTTATCAACACTTATACTGCTTATAGATCCATCTGCCTTCCCAAGGATATTTAGTTTCTTTCTTCACCCAAAAAGTGTCAGAATGAATAACAACGGAAAAAGATAACAAGAAAGAAACAAGTACATAACAAGATATGAGCAACACAGTGCTGCAATGCTTCTGCAGAGATAAGCATTTAAATTATTTTTTGAAGCATTTTGAGATTCCTGTAAGATTCTGCAATCTGTGAAATAAAGAATTATTATTTCTTTAAGTTGAAACATAATTTCTAAATGCCTAAACAGAAAACAGTATGGAAATTTCATTAAGAAATAGAACTGTTTAAATGTTCAATCTGGACAAGGTGTCCCAGCTCATTACTTTATTCATCAAGCTCTGTGTGGAGGAAATGTCAGTGCTGAAGTTGTCAAAGAATCTTCACTTATGCAGATATTGTATTTATTACTGCACAAATACTCAGACATTTAAATGACAAGGAACTATAGGAAAGAATGTACTAAATTTGTGTGTCATAAAATGTTTTCATTGAGCTCAGTGAAACTTCCAGGTGTAAAAGGTGTCAGAATTTCATTTCATACCTTTGTCTTTGGGTGTTGCCTGCAGGGAAATTGATTTCTTTATTTAATTCTTGTGGGACCCTTCCAGACATTAAACAGAATGACTAGACAAATCAACAAGAATCTGCAAATGGGATTTTTCTGTAGCTTTGGTGATACTGAAAATGGAACTTAACTGCCAAAACTATTGCTTGTATTGTAGGACAAATTCTCTCCTGATGTAAAATGACAGTATTCTATTGACTCCAATGATGTTACACCCAATTTATGCCCAGAGAATATGTAGCTCTTTATCCATTTATCTGTAAGCTGGTTGCTGTGACTTAATTTCAAATGAATTATGTTACTGTTCTTGGGCTTTGCCCTTGCAGCACTTTATTACGTGGGAGGCTAGTTCAGCAGAAATAAATAAATATGTGATTTGCAGTCTCAGCAAATAGCCTAGCCAGGAACAATGGTTTCTCTACTGTGTTCCAGACTAATTGCCCCCAATTTTCTGCTCTAACCTTCATACCTAGTTCATTGCCTTCTTGCACTAATCTTCTTATTCTTTTTCCAACCAATATTCATGTTTGGATTTTCAAGTATGAGCAAATCTTTAACCACCAGCTCTTATGTATTCAAATACCTTTAGAAAACAACTTCTTCTATAGTGATCATAAGAAATGTATATTACAGTTAAGAGAGTACATTATTTAAGAAAAGAATATACTTCTTACCTTTCCTTCTTAAGGTCTCATCCTGGATTTTGGTGTTTGATTGTATACCGTAGCATTTATAGTAACAAATACTGTCATTATGTGTCCTGTGCTTGCTAGTATATCATCATGCAATGTTTTTCCAATTTCATAGTCAAAACCTTCTATCAAATATTATAAGCAGTTCATACAAACAAGATGATTTTTAAAGCTTATTTTAAGGCTGATTGGCAGCAACTTTCAGTTCAAAAACTGAATGCAGTAGCAGTAAGTTAATGAAAAGCATTAATAAAACCATGCTTGAGGTCATTGCTTAGGTACTAAGGACCTTTAGATGATTAGAGAACGTGTCTGAAAATTGTTCTGGGCACTACTTAACAGCCTGTGACTTTGGAAGGCATTAATCCAGAACATTGGTTTCATTTTCTCATTAAGTCTTCACCATTATAGGAGGTTGTTTGTGTGGCCTGTGAGAATCAGTGGTGCACAGGAAGAAGAAAATTAAAGAAACTGGTCTCAGTGAAATAAGTAGTTCCCAGCTACTTACTTTGGAGGACACCTGCTGAATTTAACAGAATTGGTTTCCACAGTCCAGCTGCATTTCTGCTGAGTGGTTCAGCCAGGTGTGGAGCCTGAGTGTATGACCTTTGTGTGCTTATCCACTATGAAAGACCATGGATCATTCCGTTGAATACAGTATGTAGGTATAAAGTAAAAGAAAGATTTGTGAAAGCAGTGATATCTGTAAAATGGAAATGTTAAGTTGTTGGATTCTTTTATTGAGTCCAGTCAGAAAAAAAACCCACACATTTTACATAAAAGTACATGTTTTCAGTTAGGTAAATAGTCACACCTGGACTATGTTGAATGTTAAATGTTAAAATATGTAACATTGATATGTTTTCCAAATATATTCTTTATCCTTCTTTCAGGTTTCTCTACCTTGCTCTGTTCAGCTCCTGCAACAATATGGATTGGGGGAACTCTATGCTTCTCACACATATTTGTCTGACTTATTGCACCATTAAAGTAACTACTGTATCTGGCTTGTGGCTTATCTGACCTGGTGTTCACCTTCTAGTGTCCCCTGTGGTCACTTAAAAAGAAACATGAAACAAGATTATTGCTATGGAAAATTTTACTCCTCATCTCATTTAGTTAGCATTGATACAAGTTTTGATAAGCTCCAGAGTGAAAATATAGGATCCTGAGTCATGCCTTTCATATTGTACATAGTTCCAGTGTCCCTGTGATACTCCCAAACACAGAATCATAGTATAAAGATGTCTTTCCTTCATATATTCAAGGTTTTCATGAAGTCTTTTTCTTCTGTCCTTTGTCAATGCATTGTCTTATACTCTAGGCAATTTTTTGCAAGCATAGTTATGTTTGCCCGGGTTTAAAAACAAAACTTGATTTTCATAAGGGGGGAAAGAAGAAAAAAAAGAGAAGAATAAAAGGAAAGACAAAAATGTAGATTTCATTCCTATCTGATACTGATTTTAAAAGATTATGTAATGAAGTTCCCAAGAACTTCTTAAAGTATTAATTTTCCATCAGAGAAATGCATTCGTAAAATCATACACACTTAAAAATTTTTTTTTTTTTCCAGTATAGGTTGCTGATACTGCATTTATATCGTGATTCTAAATGGAATTGAGTATGCTTTAAAACCAAATGGTACTGTCAGCCCATGGCTTGGACGGGAGCACACTGCGATGAGTTAGGAACTGGCTGGATGGCCGAGCCCAGAGAGTGGTGATGAATGGTGCCACATCCAGCTGGTGGCCAGGCACTAGTGGTGTGCCCCAAGGGTCAGTGCTGGGGCCCATGCTCTTTAACATCTTTATTGATGATCTGGATGAGGGCATTGAGTCCATCATCAGTAAATTTGCTGATGATACCAAGCTGGGGGCAGGAGTTGATCTGCTGGAGGGTAGAGAGGCTCTGCAGAGGGACCTCGACAGGCTGGACAAATGGACAGAATCCAACAACATGAGATTTAACACATCCAAGTGCCAGGTTCTGCACTTTGGCCACAACAACCCCATGCAGTGCTCCAGGCTGGGGTCAGAGTGGCTAGAGAGCAGCCAGGCAGAGAGGGACCTGGGGGTACTGGTCGATGGCAGGCTGAATATGAGCCTGCAGTGTGCCCAGGCAGCCAAGAGGGCCAATGGCATCCTGGCCTGCATCAGGAACAGTGTGGCCAGCAGGAGCAGGGAGGTCATTCTGCCCCTGTACACTGCACTGGTTAGGCCACACCTCGAGTCCTGTGTCCAGTTCTGGGCCCCTCAGTTTAGGAAGGATGTTGACTTGCTGGAACGAGTCCAGAGAAGGGCAACAAAGTTGGTGAGGGATTTGGAACACAAGCCCTATGAGGAAAGACTGAGGGAGCTGGGGTTGCTCAGCCTGGAGAAGAGGAGACTCAGGGGTGACCTTATCACTCTATACAACTACCTGAAGGGAGGTTGTAGACAGGTGGGGGTTGGTCTCTTCTCCCAGGCAGCCAGTACCAGAACAAGAGGACGCAGTCTCAGGCTGTGCCAGGGTAGGTTTAGGCTGGATGTTAGGAAGAAGTTCTTCATAGAAAGAGTGATTGCCCATTGGAGTGGGCTGCCCAGGGAGGTGGTGGAGTCACCATCATTGGAGGTGTTCAGGAGGAGACTTGATGGGGTACTTGGTACCATGGGTTAGCTGTTTGGGTGGGTTGGATTGGTTGATGGGTTGGACGCGATGATCTTGAAGGTCTCTTCCAACCTGGTTTGGTTTATTCTAAATAAAGTTAGTTTTTTTTTATTCTGAAGTTTTTGAGATGTCAAAGTATTTATGGTGCTAGTCTTGTACTTCACTTGGTGTCACTTTTCACAGCCTGGTCTATCTTTCTCTTTACTCCTATGCTTTCCCACCTGCTAATGCTTATGCATGTGTCCCTTCTTTCCTGCCCCATGCCTGACTAAAGCAAGTCTTGTCTCTTTTCAGTAAAATATCAGATACACTACTTGCATTGTGCAAATAGGAGTCAGTATAATGAACAGAATGATTGAAGGAAGAGAGCAATCGTTCAGAAAATACAGTCCCAATACATCCAGAATAATTTGAAAGTCTGACTCTCAACAACTTTTTGGAAATGTTCCTACTGACTTCAAGACAACAATTCTATATGTTTGCTCTGCAGTACATTTATGAAAGCATTAACATACAGAATTATAGAATAGTTTAGGCAGGAAGGGACATTTAAAGGTCATCTAGTCAACCCTTTCCCCTGCAATGTGCAAGAACACCTTCAAACAGATCAAGTTGCTCAGAAACAGGTCCAAAGTGTCCTTATGTAATATCTAGATGAACAATGTAAAGAATTCTTCCTCTTTATTCCTCCATACAGTATTCTTTATTATAGCTGTTTTAATATTATCATTTTTTTTTCCTTTTGATGGTAAAAGAAAGTTTTAGAATGCTTTTGTTTCATTTGCACTTGGTATGAAGGTATCATATTTGTATTTTAAGCTAGTATTACCAAAAGAAACCCAACCACAAAACCATACAAAAAGCTTTAAATAATTTCATGCCCAGTTTGGCAAGTTACAGCAACGGAAATTCATGATAGGACAAAATAAATTTTCCTACCTTACAAGCAATTTCCATATTTTAGGAGCAATTTCAATTACAAGTTTTAAATGCATATTTATTTGATATAGGATTGTTCTTGTAAATTAATTGAGCAAAAAATTGTTATTCCTTTTATATTCCAGTCAGTTTCTTCCAAATCTACTGTTTCTCTCCACTCAAACCTGACTGGCTTCCAAATATGCATTCACTGTAGGTCAGGCTCTGAATTTGTCCTTAAGTTCATGTCTTTTTATTGAAAGTGTGCTACATGTAGGGAGGATGTTTGCTTTAGCCTTTCCTATGGGTATGACACCAGCACCAGAAGGATTAATTTATTACTCTGAAAGTGTAAGTAAATTCAGCCTATTAATTTTTTTTTCAAGTCTGAGGTCTCCAAAATATTCTTAATATTAAATATGAAATATGTGGCTGCCTTGGGACAGATACTTTCTTTCTGTGTTTGATCAGAAAGTTCATTCTGTTTACAGTTTTCCCAAGTTTTCTTAAGTGGTCTGTTATACTAAATATATATTCTACTTAGTACACATTAAGAATTTCTGTGCTGTTGCTCTGTTTTGCACAGAATTCAGTTTGGGTCCTCATATTCTTATGAGCTTTCTCTATGAAGCAGCCTAATGTTTTTCCTTTTATGGTAAGATTAATCTGCCCTAGTTTAAGCATTTAAAAAATAAAATAAACCTCTCCATCGAATTCATCCTGTTCTTCCTTTATGGCCAATGAAGAGAAATAGGCTCTGCAAGGGAGTAATTCATCTCATCCTAAGATCAGTACCTAGGATAGGTCAGATGGATCGCTCTTTGGAGATGCCAGTTTTCTTTCCAGTGACTATCAAGGGAATTTCGGGTGACTGGCTCAGTCTTATATCTGTAACTTTTAGATATCTGAAGCCAAGTGACATAAGATGTTCTTCCTTATCATATCATTTTCTGAGGATATCAATAATTAATTCCCTTCAGAAAATATTACCTTGAAGACAACAGTGTTTTGACTGAGACCTGGAATGTTAAAGACAATTCAATGTACATATATTTGGAATATTATATGCTGCTCTGGCAGAATCTTGGAAGATTTGATGAAGCAAGCAGAATGAATACTGGTACTCGCAGGACCATTATTTGTACTTTTGGACACAGGTAACCAGGATTTTATACAGAAAAACAAAGATTTAAAATATATTAGTGGAATTAATCTCACTTTAGATATATGCGGTGGAGATACCTATGTGTGATGCAGCTTTTGTAGGCTCCTTTTCTAACCAAGGCATAGAAATAAGACCATTGCCTTAAAATGAGATGAACTATAGGCTGAAAGTTTATGGTTTTCTCCACTGGTTCTAAAGCAAGACTAGGGAGTGTGATTAACTCAGGTTCAGATACCAGTGTATTTCTTTCATATTTGTGGATTGATCACAACAATACATAATATCAAATCACTGTGTGTGATGAAAAAGCTGTGCTGTAAATGTAAAGCCTCAAAATTGTTCGGTGACCCTGTGCTCTTTAGCATTGCATGATGTTAATGTGTTGCTGTGACATCATTTAACAGCTGTGACATTGTACAAATATTTATGGCTCAAATGTGACATTGATTGATGATAAAGTCAATTTCAGTTGTGTATAGACAATTATTCCACACACTGTTACCTATGATATCACTTTTTTTTTTTCCCAAAAAAAGGCTTAGTACTAATTTACAGTGATGGTAGAAAATTAACAATGACATACTGAGATCTTTTTGCTAACACCTCAAGATTTTGTATATAGACACACATCATCATGAATACTTTTATTTATAAATTAATTTTTATGTTTTATACAGTGTCCTCTGACATTTTACAGACTGGAAATACTTTCTCTGTGAAGGCTTGCTTTTGTTATTTTTTTTTTTTTAGTGCTATATGATTCTCCTTGTTTTATCTGGGTTGTTATATGATATTTCTTCTTCCCAAGTTTGAGGAACATATTGCTTTTATTCTAAAATGTTTCAACAGCGTGAAATCGATGATCTGGATGAAGGGGTAGAGTCAGTCATCAGCAAGTTTGCAGATGACACCAAGTTAGGGGCAGATGTTAGTCAGTTAGAGGATAGAAAGGCTCTGCAGAGGGACCTCGACCAACTGGACAGATGGGCAGAGTCCAATGGGATGGCATTCAACAAGTCCAAGTGCCGAGTGCTGCACTTGGGCTATGGCAATCCCATGCAGAGCTATAGGGTGGGGTTGGAGTGGCTGGAGAGCTTCCAAACAGAGAGGGACCTGGGTGTGCTGATCGACAGCCACCTGAATATGAGCCAGCACTGTGCCCAGGTGGCCAGGAGGGCCAATAGCATCCTGGCCTGCATTAGGAATAGTGTGGCCAGCAGGAGCAGGGAGGTCATAGTGCCCCTGTACTCTGCTTTGGTTAGGCCGCACCTTGAGTACTGTGTCCAGTTCTGGGCCCCTCAGTTTAAGGAGGACATCAAAACACTTGAGCGTGTCCAGAGAAGGGCAACAAGGCTGGTGAGAGGCCTTGAACACAAGCCCTATGAGAAGAGGCTGAGGGAGCTGGGATTGTTTAGCCCGGAGAAGAGGAGGCTGAGGGGTGACCTCATTGCCCTCTACAACTACCTGAAAGGTGGTTGTAGCCAGGAAGGGGTTGGCCTCTTCTCCCAGGCAACCAGCACCAGTCTCAAGCTGTGCCAGGGGAGGTTTAGACTCGAGGTGAGGAGGAAGTTTTTCACCGAGTGAGTCATTCGTCATTGGAACGGGTTGCCCAGGGAGGTGGTTGAGTCATCAACCCTGGAGGCGTTCAAGGGGAGATTGGACGTGGCACTTGGTGCCATGGTCTAGGCATGGGGTCTGTGTTGATAGGTTGGACTCGATGATCCTCGAGATCCTTTCCAACCTAAGTGATACTGTGATACTGTGATAATAGTGGCTCAGGATTAATTTTTGTTGTTTACATGGAGTTTACATAGATATATAAATATAAATTTATGAAAAATGTGTCACTCACAAGGGTATTGCTTCGTAAGCCTTTAAGTATTTTTACCTTCCCTTTTGTTTTACTTCTATATACCTTTTCTGCAATTGATTGCCCAGTCTCTTTAGGTCACCTTATAGTCTGCTGCTTCACAATTTTCTTACACAATTTTTGTTTCCCATGATTTCAATCATGTCTATTTTTATATGTTTGCTATGAAAATTCTGTCAAGACAGAAAAATATCATGAGAAAAAAACAAATAATAAAGCAGTTTTTTTTTTTCCTTTTTAAACTGGGAGTTATATATATTATTTTAATATTAATTTATGAATATGATTTTGTGTTTCCCTGAGGAGTGTCAAGCAGGCTTGCATTTGTACTCTACAAACTGCTGTGTACAAGCTCTAGCAACACAATAAATAATAACGTGACACTAAGAGAGAACATGGTCTGGGATTACTTATTCACTAAATGAAAGTGAGCAAGTCTGTTAGAGAAGTGTGTTTCTCCACTTTACTAATTAGAATCATAGAATATTAGAATAAAGCAGGTTGGAAAAGACCTCAGCGATCATCACATCTAGCCTATTACCTAATATCTAACATCACTTGACAACTAAACCATAGCTTCAAATGCCACATCCAATCCTTTTTTGATGGTGGTGACTCCATCTACTCCCTGGGCTAGCCCATTCCACTGCACAGTTGCTCTTTCTGTGAAGAACTTTCTCCTCACCTTGAGCCTAAACTTTCCCTGATGCAGCTTGAGACTGTGTCCTCTTGTTCTGCCACTGGTTGCCTGGGAGAAGAGACCAACCCCCACCAGGCTACAACCTCCTTTCAGGTAGTTGCAGAAAGCAATAAAGTCTCCCCTATTTTTAGGGAAAAAATGCCAAGAGAGAAACAATTTTCAATAATACAAAACAAAGTGGAGAAGAATATATCAACCACTAAGTGATTTTGATTTTTGCTTTCTCCTCCTATTTATATCACTCCACTGGTACTTTACAGGCAAGTTACAAAAATATTACTTCATCAATGATCATGAGTGTATATATACACTCAAATCTTTTCTTATATTTGGTAGGAAGAGCATTAGGCCATTGTCTGGAGATTAAGAAAATACTGATCTGGTGCAAACCAAGAAGAGTAAGCACCAAAAAGAGCCCCCACTCTATGGAAACATATCTCAAAAGCACAAAATTAGTCACTTGTTTAGCCTGACTTTTAAAATGTCATGGGTGCTCATATATGCAGAGGACAAGCGCTTCCTGGAGAGTGAAGTAATTTTCATTCATCTGTGCTCTATCCTAACCAGGGCTTGTGGTAAGTGGGCACCTCAGGCAATCCCAGCTACATAGACATGCCCAAAGCCTTTCTGAAGGGTATGAGCCTTCTCTGGAGAAAGCAGCACATTTCCACTGAAATGCAGAGCTAGGGGAAAGGTGCCCCTTTGACAGTACTCAGGTAGTTTCTAGTTCAAACAGCTTGTAGTTTAGGGAAGAAATGAGAAACTAGTGCCTTTTTCTTTCTTTCTTTCTTTCTTTCTTTCTTTCTTTCTTTCTTTCTTTCTTTCTTTCTTTCTTTCTTTCTTTCTTTCTTTCTTTCTTTCTTTCTTTCTTTCTTTCTTTCTTTCTTTCTTTCTTTCTTTCTTTCTTTCTTTCTTTCTTTCTTTCTTTCTTTCTTTCTTTCTTTCTTTCTTTCTTTCTTTCTTTCTTTCTTTCTTTCTTTCTTTCTTTCTTTCTTTCTTTCTTTCTTTCTTTCTTTCTTTCTTTCTTTCTTTCTTTCTCTCTCTCTTTCTCTCTTTCTCCTCTTTCTCTCTTTCTCTTTCTTTATTTCCTTTTCTTTCTTTCTTTCTTTCTTTCTTTCTCTCTCTTTCTCTCTTTCTCTCTTTCTCTCTTTCTCTTTATTTCCTTTTCTTTCTTTCTTTCTTTCTTTCTTTCTTTCTTCTTTCTTTCTTTCTTTCTTTCTTTCTTTCTTTCTTTCTTTCTTTCTTTCTTTCTTTCTTTCTCTTTTTCTTTTTCTTTCTTTCTTTCTTTCTCTTTCTTTCTTTCTTTCTTTCTTTCTTTCTTTCTTTCTTTCTTTCTTTCTTTCTTTCTTTCTTTCTTCTCTTTCTCTCTTTCTCTCTTTCTCTCTTTCTCCTCTTTCTCTCTTTCTCTCTTTCTCTCTTTCTCTCTTTCTCTCTTTCTCTTTCTTTATTTCCTTTTCTTTCTTTCTTTCTTTCTTTCTTTCTTTCTTTCTTTCTTTCTTTCTTTCTTTCTTTCTTTCTTTCTTTCTTTCTTTCTTTCTTTCTTTCTTTCTTTCTTTCCCTTCCCTTCCTTCCTTCCTTCCTTCCTTCCTTCCTTCCTTCCTTCCTTCCTTCCTTCCTTCCTTCCTTCCTTCCTTCCTTCCTTCCTTCCTTCCTTCTTTCCTTCCTTCCTTCCTTCCTTCCTTCCTTCCTTCCTTCCTTCCTTCCTTCCTTCCTTCCTTCCTTCCGTCCTTCCTTCCTTCCTTCCTTCCTTCCTTCCTTCCTTCCTTCCCCTCCTCTGCTTAATATTTAAACGCATTCAATCCTCCTAAGACATATCTCCAGTTTCCAGGTGAAGGAAGAGCGATGGTATCTTCTTCTGTCATTAATATTTCCCACTGTTGCAGCTGCACCAATGTAAAAAAAAAAAAAAAAAAAAAGTGGCATTCCTGGGGCCATACAGGGACAATTTAGGAAACTGGATTTTGCAGATAAATGGATGAGAGACGTGGCCAATAAAGAGATTTGCATAAAAATCCCTGTGTCCTGAACTGTTTATGCATTTGACTCTGCATGATGGCTGGATTAGAAAACCAGAAGCAGAGTGACAATGAACAGATTTCAACTTTCTCTACACAAAAGCAGCAGACACTCAAAACCTACCTAACTGATGAGTCATCTTTCTCTCCTGTTCACCTGCCAGCACAGGTTTTGCATTCCTTTTTATATAGCCATCCAGCTGTACGTAAAAGCCAAAATTCTTCTCATGCAGGCTAAGTAGTGGATGTGAATTTCCTTAGAGTGTGTTGCAAATTCCACAGAGGTCCCTCACTGTTTCAGCAAGTGCACTTAGCTACGAGGTTAGTGCATGTAGTCAGAGAGCACTGTTGGCATCTACTCTTTAATGAATATAAGCCTGCTCAGTTAAGCCTCCAAACCTTCAGCAACAATCTTAGACTCTTATCCTGGATTGACAGAGACTTTTTGTATATGAGAAGGGAAGTGTACATCCAGAAATATGTATGGTGTATTTTCTATTGACCAGATTTATGGAGCTCCCTAACAAATGCAAGACACTTTGTAGATCATCTTTCTCAGGCTGTATCTAGTAATTTCAAAACAGACTGTGAAGATGCTTCAGTCAGGATCTGTGAGCCACTCTGCTAGCACCAGGTGTCTGTATCTGGCATGAAATAAGACCAGTGGGGACAAATCATCAAGTTGTATAGACACTAATCTGCAATGTACCGCTACGTGCTTTTTCTCTGCATCACAGAGACTGAAGGAATGCAAACAAAATTCTATTTCAGGGGTAAGCACTCAAATTATACTGTGATTCATACTAATCATAATTATTTTGTATATCTTTTTATTTGTGCATATATGTGTTTCATAGAACTATGGACGTAAGTTTAGTGATCCCTGAATCTCCTTCTTCTGATTGGAGTTCTAGTTCTCAGTATCATCTCCCTGCACCATCCATAAATCAGTTAAAGGAAAATAAAAGTCTTTTTTAACTTTATCAGCTTGGTAATAATACAGGGTTTAATTGACCTCTCTGCAGCAGAATTTCTAATCCTGAAATAAAAAGCGAAAAGTCAGAGATCTTAAATTTTGTGTTAATAGATCTTTATGAATCACCCTGAAATAGCTGGCTCAAACAAATCAGAACACTGTCAGACAGCTCAGTTTGCCAAGAATCCATTTCTCTTCTAAGAGATAGATGAGGTTCCTCACTGTGGAGAATACAGAGTGCTAGTGTTATGCCCTTTTATTTTAGAGTTGATTTATTCCAGTTGTGATGAAAGGTCACAAATTTCAGTGTTCCTTTTTGCTTTCTTCAATTCTTACAAATGAAGGTCTCTTCAGTAAGGCTAATAAGACATCTGAGAGTACACTTTGTGTCAGACAGTTCCCCTACTATTATCTTTGTGATTCAAATGACCATTATTAAGATATATCTTAATTTTGCACAGTTTTACTGTCTATGTTGTAAAGTCCAATCTAGCATCTGCTGAATGAATGTAAAACTTCTGGATCACTACAATGGATTCTGAATCAAACCTTGTATCAGCTGCTGTCCTTAATCTTCTTCAGCATGCCCCTTCTATGTTGGCATTTGCATTCCAATGAATTCCTAGGGAAAAAGTACACTGGTTCAGTATGTGTCTATCATCTGGCAAAGTCACATTTGCTAGTATGACACTCTATTCTGCAAATTACAGTTGGTCTTCATTCAGAAACAAAATTGAATTGAAATATTTGTTGTTGGTTATGAAAACCTTCATGAGGTTATCCTCCCACTCTGCTCTACCCCAGTGATGTCACATATGGAGTACTGTGTCCAGTTCTGGGGTCCCCAATTCAGGAGAGACCAGAAACTGCTGGAGAGAGTCCAGCAAAGGGGAATGGAGCATCTCTCTCACAAGGAAAGTCTCGTAAACCCCCTGGGTCTTTTTAACTTGGAGAAAAGACTGAGAAAATTTCAATGCCTATAAAGGGCAGATGTCAGTGGGGCACAGCAACAGGGTAAGAGGCAACAGGCACAAACTGGAACACAGGAAGTTGGATCTGAACATGATGAAAAACTACTTTGAAGGTGGCAAAGCACTGGAACAGGAGTTTACAGAATCTCCTCTGGAAAGATTCAAAATCTGTCTGGATGCGATCCTGTGCAACCTGCACTATGTGAACCTGCTTTAGCAGGTGATCTCCAGAGATCCCTTCCAATCTTTATTGTTCTGTTATTCTGTAATATACTGAATGCATTTTTATCCTGTATCCTCAAGAACGGAACTATGGATTATGATAATTAAGATGATAGGAGGTAGGTTAAAAAACCAGCATCTGAGTTATGAAAATCCTATTCAAAGTAGATCAAAAAGAACCACATGAATGCTAATCTACATTATAATCTCATTTACCTTAATAAAAATGAGCAGAGGAAATGGATGGGGAAAGCAAAACACATAATATTCTTACTGGGCTTTATTGGGATTGCCAATTAGAAAAAGACTTTTTATTATAATATGACATTCTGGACCAAGGCTTAGTGTGAGACCAAACATGTAAAAAATAATAGTCCTCATATTTGAGGGCAGAAGATGCTGTAGGAAGGAAAATTAGGTGGAGAATTTCCACTTCCATCTTAAACAAGTGTTTCCAGGAAGAGAACAGAATCCTATGATAATGGTATTGCCTTTGAGATACCAAGATTCGTTCTTATCTGTACTCATGCCTTGGACAGCCACACTCTGTGCTGGGTTAGGAACTGGCTGGAGGGCTGAGCCCAAAGAGTGGTGGTGATCAGTGCCACATCCAGCTGGTGGCCAGTCACTAGTGGTGTCCCCCAAGGATCAGTGCTGGGCCCCATCCTCTTTAATATCTTCATTGATGATCTGGATGAGGGGATTAAGTCAGTCATCAGCAAATTTGCAGATGACACCAAGTTGGGAGCAGATATTGATCAGTTAGAGGGTGGAAGGGCTCTGCAGAGGGACCTCAACTGACTGGACAGATGGTCAGAGTCCAACGGGATGGCATTTAACAAATCCAAGTGCCAGGTGCTGCACTTTGGCCACAACAACCCCATGCACAGCTACAGGCTGGGGTCAGAGTGGCTGGAGAGCTGCCAAACAAAGAGGGACCTGGGGATGCTGACTGACAGCTGCCTAAACATGAGGCAGCAGTGTACGCAGGTGGCCAAGAAGGCAAATAGCATCCTGGCCTGTATCAAGAATAGTGTGGCCAGCAGGAGCAGGGAGGTCATAGTGCCCCTGTACTCTGCTCTGGTTAGGCCGCACCTTGAGTACTGTGTCCAGTTCTGGGCTCCTCAGTTTAAGAAGGACATTGAGACACTTGAGCGTGTCCAGAGAAGGGCAACAAGGCTGGTGAGAGGCCTTGAACACAAGCCCTATGAGGAGAGGCTGAGGGAGCTGGGATTGTTTAGCCTGGAGAAGAGGAGGCTCAGGGGTGACCTTATTGCCCTCTACAACTACCTGAAGGGTGGTTGTAGCCAGGAGGGAGTTGGCCTCTTCTCCCAGGCAACCAGCACCAGAACAAGGGGACACAGTCTCAAGCTGCGCCAGGGGAGGTTCAGACTCGAGGTGAGGAGGAAGTTCTTCACCGAGCGAGTCATTCGGCATTGGAATGGGTTGCCCAGGGAGGTGGTTGAGTCATCGACCCTGGAGGCGTTCAAGGGGAGATTGGACGTGGCACTTGGTGCCATGGTCTAGTCATGGGGTCTGCGGTGTCAGGTTGGACTCGATGATCCTCGAGGTCCTTTCCAACCTAAGTGATACTGTGATACTGTGATACCTCCAGTGATGGTGACTCCACAGCTTCCCTGGGCAGCCCACTCCAATGGGCAATCACTCTTTCTATGAAGAACTTCTTCCTAACATCCAGCCTAAACCTCCCCTGGTGCAGCCTGAGACTGTGCCCTCTTGTACTTGTTGCCTGGGAGAAGAGACCAACCCGCACCTGTCTACAACCTCCCTTCAGGTAGTTGTAGAGAGCAAGCAGGTCTGCCCTGTGCCTCCTCTTCTCCAGGCTAAACAATCCCAGCTCCCTCAGCCTCTCCTCATAGGGCTTGTGTTCCAAACCCCTCATCAGCTTTGTTGCCCTTCTCTGGATACATTCCAGCAAGTCAATATCTTTCCTAAACTGAGGTGCCCAGAACTGGACACAGTATTCAAGGTGTGGCCTAACCAGTGCTGAGTCCAGGGGCAGAATGGCCTTCTGGCTCCTGCTGGCCACACTGTTCCTGATACAGGCCAGGATGCCATTGGCCTTCTTGGCCACCTGGGCACAAATTAGTCCAACTTATTGTGGTACAACATGGAATTTTATTTCTTCTAGCCAAGAACTTGCCAGGACTGTGTTTGTCCATGTGGGGTTTTAATATCAAGGCATTTTTGTTGGGAGACCAAAAAGTGAAAAAGTAACAGTAAAATTTACTAAGATTTCCATCAGTGACACTTGTGCAACTCTTGCTAAAGAAGTTTTTCTCCTTTTAAACACTTTCTAATAGCCCTATGGATCACACACACTTTCAATAATTTCCTCTTATTTTATGTTACTCATAGCTCTTTCATGCATTCCCTGAAATTCACTCCAAATTCTGTCATTGAGCCATCTCCTATGAGAACAAGGAAAACTTCATAGCCTCTTTTGTTCGCTGTATGTAGAAATAGAGAATCTTTTTCATATAAGTGAAGTCAAAATCCAACACCTTCAACTGTAACTGTGACTTTACTATGATATTCAGAGTTTTTAATTGTTTTTGATAGAATTATTTTTGCTAGAATTTGGCTCCAAAATGTAAGTTATTTAACAGATATAATTAGGTTGCTAAGCATTAACAGTTAATTATCATATTAATAAACAGTTATTACTCTTGTTCCATACTGAACCATGCCAAAGCAGCATTATTATGCATGCATTGCTCTTAGGCAACGTAATTGTCCTTAAAGGAAATCATTACAATTTAAATGAAATTGGGAGCTACTCGTTAGGGAAGGCTGTAGGGCATGCACAATACATACTAAGCAAGGAACTGTAATTTCCCTAAATCACATCTTTTCAGTAATTTCACATCACAGGGCTATCTCTGTTTAGTTAAGAAGAAACAGTTTATTTTTGCCTTGCAGTTTTTCAAGGGTATTATTTAACCAAGGAAAAGGGAATATGGAGTCACTGCTTCATAGTATTATTTAATAGGGGTTAGTAAACTATGACCATGCCTCAAAACATGCTTTACTACAGGCCACGATAAAAGGAATGGATTTGCAGTGGCACTAGCACATGCTGCAAAACCCACATGGATCATGGACTGAGGGCTAAGAGTACCCAGAGTGACATCCAATACAAAATACATTTTTGTATAGAAATAATTGTATCTCATTTTGCTGATTAGATTTATGCTTGCTTTTGCAAGTTATTTCTCTGTGTTTAATGGATACACCAAAGACTTGTTCTCCTCTCTGACATTTTTTGTCATATGAAGGCTAATTATTTGACTGAATCTCTTTGTCATCTGTTAGAATACAAGAAATTTGAACAGTCATTCCTGAGATCATCTTAGACTGATAACTAATTAATGTTTTACACTGCCACAAACATTTCCCTAGTTTAAGTGAATGACTCACATTTAGAAAAAGGTTATGTCATGTGTGGGTGATAAAAATTTTCAGATTAATTAGCCAATAGTCAAGATTAACTTTATTAATAAGCATTATTTGAGAAATGTGACACATGGCAAATTAGGTGGCTCAGAAAGTACCATAACATAAAACAATCCTCTATTCATCAGAAAAACATATTAAAACTTTTGACTTTTTTTTCTTTCTTTTTTCTTTTCAAAAAGATGACAAAAAAATACACAAATCCCTCTAACCCATTGTAGCAACATCTGCCTTATATTTGCTTTTTCATATTGTTTGAACCTTCCTTTTTTTCATATATGCTAGCCTAAAGTAAGTTATTCATCAGCATATAGCTGAATTGTGTTAATAAAAAAGCAAAGCAGTCATAGACCAATACAGAACAGATGTTTAAAAAATCTATCTGGTCCTCTTTATCTATTTGAAAAAGACAACATTAGTTACACATGGTTTGTAATAAAGCTAAAGTAAGCCATAGTGGAGTGCAGAAGAGTGATATTTTTATGTCGACAATATAGACTAAGCTACACACAAATCGAAACCAAGGTCTTTAACAAGAAACTATTCATTCTGTCTTTAATACAAGCTTTTAATTGCTAGATTCTTCCTTCCTTGCCCCCAGTATCAACCTGGAATATTGTTTTGAGTCCTTGACATAAACCAGTATAGAATTTGATGTCCTTGCTACAGAGGCTGCTACTATCTGCATCACCAGAATAAGCTTGCATGATGTGCTAAAGTCATACTTACATTGTTTTAAAAAACACTAGAAATCACTTTTCATGTTGAGAGCTGCTATTAGTGGCATTTATTATTTCTAGCTTTATTGGCATTTTAAGCCTATGATTTACTGCTTGTACCTGAATTTGTGACCTTACACAATGTTCTTGTCATTCCTGTTTTTTACCTTTTGGGATTGGACTGCCTATAGAGGAAGGTCATCAACACTGTCATTGAGAGGTCATGGCATTACCATAGCTGGCATGAGCTAGGGAGCAAGAACTTCTGATTAGATATGTGCCACTGCTAAAAATGCCATCTGAACAGAGTTCAGTCTACTGCTCTGAAGTAGATAATAGGTGCCTGACTGTACAGTTGCAATTACTATAACATTCATATTGTGCTACCAAAATGCTTACAGATAACATGTGCAGTTCACAGCACATGTTCTAAGACACTTTTGTAGCAGTCAGGCCACCACATTCACACTTGATTACAAAAATCAAGGCTTGGAAATGAATTCAAGAACTGTTGCTTGCATCAAAATTGAAGATAAATCAAAGACCTAGGCCGTACAATCTAGTTTTGTAACTGATAACACCAGAAATACTTGATGGGATTTGATCCAAAGCTTTATTCCAGAAGTGATGAGAAATTTTTATCTCATTATTTAGGAGGATGTATAACTCATGTGTCTATTTACAGTCATTCACTTGGTATTGTAATAATGGCTTTAGTCATGAATAAGAGGACAGCATTATAATGCAATATTCAAACAAATTGAGAGTGCTTAATTTGAAGACAGAAAACTCTCTATAGGCAACCTTGCTAGAGAGTTATAGTCATTTTACTTCATCTTCTGGAGCTTCATGTTTTTGGAAGGACAAGAGGTGGTGTTGTCCAGATTATCAATACTGGAGTATAAGCTATGGGAAATACAAGGAAGGATAGTGAATGGATAATGCCTGAATGGCAACAGCTCACAGTCATGAACCAGTAGATGTTGCCAAAACATCCCAAGGTGGCAACTTTCACAAACAATATTGTTCTGTTATTTACCAGTCCATTATTAATCAACTTCCTACTCCTGTTAGCTTAACTTCTAGGTTAATTTTTGCATTCACAACTTCTTGTTCCTTTCTAAACTGAAATTATTACTTCCAAATCAGGAATTATTACTTATCAAACACAGGTAGTTAATATAACTTTCTCCCAGTTTTCCAGATGAGAACTTGATCTAGTGTTTCTCTTTGACTTAAAGTGAACTATATAGTTCTACCAGAACTATTTTAGAAGCAACAGCCCCTAATAAAAGGTAGTATGAGTAAAAGGGAAGTGTTTGTATGGAACAACATATTCTTGTCTTCTTTGGAGTAATATTGCAGTAATTCTCATTTTCTGTAATAGTGCAGCACAATAATACTGAGACAAGGTTACAGGTCTTGAATAGGGGACTGATAGTGAAGGCTCAACCTTCTACATCAAGGTTGTACATGATCAATTCTCCTTGGGTTTGATATTACTTAACATGTTTTTCTCTTCTTTTCAAAAATTAGTCAAACAATCACCTCAGTAATTGCCATTAGTAGATCTCAGTACTTCCTGATGTTAGCTAATAGTTCCTGAAGAAACATAGTGTGAATATACTTAACTGGTTTTAGTTAATCTAAGAGTGTAAGTTTAGACTAAGATGTGCTGATCAGCAGTCTATGCATACATACTTCTTTTAGCTCCAAGATTTACTAATGAGAGATGCTACTAGCAGTAAAACTAATGGAAATTTCATGAAATAAATGCTGTGCACTAATCAGCATCTGTGATAATTATTAAGAGGTATAAGGTAGTAGTATGGCTATTAACACTGAATTCTAATGGTGACTAACTACAAATATAATAGGTTTTGTTCCTTTAAATTTTATCAGGAACACTTAACTACTTTTAGAAGTATATAAAATTACATCTAAATAATGTTTCTAAGTGTTTCCCATATTCACTTCATTTTCTTAAAAGATATCAAAATTATATTGCTAATATTTCTTTAAAAGTAATTGAATTTAAAAAATATTTTATTTTGTAAAGGAATACTTAATCTTGCAGTAAAGATTTTGATTTTTTAAATTATTTTTATTTTTTAAATTATTTTAATTATTTTTTTTAGTAATGGTAATGCCATGAGACTTTGTTGTTTATGCTGCGACATGAAGCCTGATTTATGCTGCAACATGAAGCAAGAAGGTCTGCCCTGAGCCTCCTCTTCTCCAGGCTAAACAATTCCAGCTCCCTCAGCCTCCCCTCATAGGGCTTGTTCTCGAGGCCTCTCACCAGCCTCTTGCCCTTCTCTGGACATGTTCAAGAGTCTCAATGTCCTTCTTAAACTGAGGGACCCCGAACTGGACACAGTCCTCAAGGTGTGGCCTAACCAGTGCTGAGTACAGGGGCACAATGACTTCCCTGCTCCTGCTGGCCACACTATTCTTGATGCATGCCAGGATGTCACTAGCCTTCTTGGCCACCTGGGCACACCATCCCCAGGATCAGAGACCATCTGATTGAAATCTATTTTTAAACTCTACTAGGGCTTAATTGTGAGAGGCAGAATGATGGACCTGCTGTGGGAAAGGATTAAGTAGGGAAGGGACTCGCTCCTATTACCTGTTAGAAAGGGTCCTCAGACAAAACCTTACTGCCCAAGACACTTTTCTGTGGAAAACTGATTTCATGTAGTAATCAATTGTAATGTGGAACTGATCATATATGACATAGTAATGCATCAATTGTCATAATTAAAATACTTCACACTGGTTGAAACAGTGGAACATTTTGAATTTTAAAATGGAATGCATGTATCCAATTGGCCAATGAATACTGCATGCTTTGTAATTCCTAGGTAGTTCCTCATATCTTACCAGGCTTGGAGGATATGGGACATACACTGTGTAAGCAGTAGAGAATTCAAGGAAAATGCAGTAGCTGGCAGGAGACAGGATTGAGAAAGAGGACAGTTAAATAGTGAAAAACTAAGAAGGAAATTTGAGGCACAAGAAAATGAAGTGGTATACCAACACATCTGTGCAATCAGAAATACAGGGCAAAAGCCTCAAAGTGAAGTTTTTAATTTCAGATATTTGCTTTCTTCTCTTCCTTCCTGCTTTTATTGCTTAGGTTATAAACTTTGCAGAGCAGCTGGGGAAAATCAACCCTCTGTACATCTGAATGACTCTCTGGGCAATACAAATGAGTCATCAATGAGTTTAGTTTGAAGCAGGAAAAAGATGATACTGGAACAAAATGTTCCGGTGCATATTTGTGTAGTGTCTAGCATAATGGGTCTCTGCTTCTGACTAAGGCCTTTGGGCATTCCAGTGGTGTAAATATTAACTAGCAATAGTAAAAGGACAAGCACTTTATTTGCATCCATGTTGCCATCTGTTGTGTAGACTGAATCGATATCAAGTACACGTTTAGCTTCGTTTACTTTTCTCTAAGCAGTACACTTCATTTACTGCAAAACACCCAACTGCTTTAAAAGCCTCCAGTAATTTTTTAGCATTGAAAGACATTGTTGATGTGGGGTTTATTTTGTTTTGTTTTTAATCTTCTTATTAATAAGCAGTAGCTGTAGACTGGAATTAGAAGTAATATATATGGATACAGTTGCTGATTCTGCAGTCATTAAAAAAATACAGAATCACAGAATCACCAAGGTTGGAAGAGACCTCAAAGATCATCAAGTCCAGTGATAACGATAATCTTAAAAAAGAAGGTGCCAGACTACTTACACAGAAAATAGAATTATTTATCTTGGATGAAGTACCATAACCAACACAGATATTGTGGTTTGTTTTTTGGGGGTGGGTTGTTTGTCTGTTTGGGGTTTTGTTTGTTTGTTTGTTGCTTGTTTGATTTTTAATAAATTTATAAAGTGCAGTGCCAAATAATTATTACTCTGTCTGAAAGAACAAAGGATACTACCAAACTGGATGTAACTATTGACTAGGCCATTCCCCTTCTTAAGCAACTGTGCAAAACAATTCTCACATTACATCAGATACTTGAATTGAATTTTTACTCCAAATAGTAATGGTGGTTATGTCTTAGGGTCAGAGGGATAACACAAACTGTGAATGTAGACAAGCTGCTATACAAGAGGCTATGTTTAAGCGGTCTTGTCATTAAACTTGGCTTGGAGGGATCAGAGATCTGTCCCTGATCACCGTATGTGTAGATAGGGTCTTATTTTTTTTGCACACATCTATTTCACATTACTATTACGACATGGAATAAAAATTGACTGATAAAGACTGAGAAATATGGAAAGAATGATATCTTGTTAGAAAGATATGTGAATGCTTCTGAACTAGGAACACACAAACAAATATATGTTTTCAGTATGCCCAAACTTGTAGCCACAAACTGAATAAATTAAAGGTAAGAGATTATGTTCCAGGACTTATGTGACTGTGGAAAAAATAATTTCAGTTATTAAAGGATTCATCAGCTGCATGTAAGCTCCCATTAAGACAATTGAACTGAAAGAACTGGTGTGAATATTGAATATATAAGCAGGGCAATATAGCAACGGTCAAGCAGCTGCTACAGTGCAGCTTCCTAGGGCAAGTATTTCGGAAGACAGATGATCACATAATCACCTCTTGCTTCATAAATTAGCATATTCTAAAATACTGTAAAATAAAAAGCTCATAGTGATATTCTGTAAGTGAAATCATTGGGGCACCTGCTTGTTAGAAAATTAGAAATGCGTGGAAATGGATTATTTTTGTGTGCAATCCCTGTTATGAATGTTATAGCAAAATTTGGCACATTAGAAGGGTTTCTATCACTATGTATATTTTATTCTTGAATGGTAAATTACTTTTGAGTCACGTCTGAATCTGTTTTGTATTTCTACTCCTCCATTATCAGAAATTTATCCCAAATCATAGGTGAGCCATGCACTTTCTAAGACAAGCTTCTCATTACTTTCTCATCTAAGACAGACCCATGTAAGGCCAGGGTAGATTTACTGTACTTCAGGAGATGGAGCAGGTAAATTAACAGACATTCCACATCATTAATCCCATGGGCAAAGTCTGAAAATTATTCATAAGGTTGTCTAAATTAGACCCCTTCCCATTAAACTCTTTTGGAACCTATTTTTGCTTTCTTTCATTCTGGTGTTGTATAAAGGACTGTAAATTGATGCAATCACTGTGCCGGGAGGCAAGAAGAAGGTGCGAGCAAGTTAGTTGTCTATTTGATCTGTATTGTTTTCAGAGTCCTTCACATGCAAACATGAAAATCAGCTTTCTCCTGTCAGCTTTAAATGAAATACACAACTGTGTATCTGTACAGCAAAAAAATATGCTTATATCTAAACTCAGTTTGCTGGTACAAGGTTTACAATGGCATAACTTATCACACATAAGTAATTTCATAGGTTCGTACCTTCCAAGGCCAGGAAATAAGATCTTGATCATCTTGCCAGACTTAACACAGGCTATGGGACTCTTCAAACTGATTTTTGATTCAACTGTAATAGAAGTATAGCTGAAGGAGTAAAGTGACAGTGATTTTTAATTATTTTCAGCCCCTTCCACACTTTCAGAATAAAAATGCAAAGTCCAGAATTAAACTCTCTGACATCACAGATTGCTTCTCTTATCTAGGTCTTCTGAATTTGCAAATGTCTGTGAACTAGACACTGAGAAGTACACAGCTGGAACATAGATCTTAAGAGAAAAAGATACAATTTTCTTTTAAAATTTCCACTGAGAAAATAAAGTATCAAACACAACATTTAGGTCAGGTTTGACAGGTCTCTGAGCAACTTGGTCTAGTTAAAGATGCCCCTGCTTACTTCAAGGCATTGGACTAGACAACCTTTAAAGGTCCCTTCCAACTCAATGCATTCTATGATTCCATGATAAATCCTGGGGGGAAAAAAGCACTAATTAAAACAGTAAAATTTCATAGTACCAGCATAAACTAAGGACAAGTCAGTAAGAGAATTTCACAGAATCATAGAATAGTTTGGGTTGAAAGGGACCTTAAAGATCACCTTGTTCCAACCTCCTTGCCATAAGTAAGGACACCCTCCACTAGATAAGTTTGCTTTAAGTCCCATCCAGCCTGAACTTGAGCTCTTCCAGGGGTGAGGTATTTACAACTTCTCTGAGCAACCTGTTTCAGTGCCTCTCAACCCTCACAATGAAGAACTTCTTCCTTACATCTAATCTGAATTTTACCTCTTTCAGCTTACAGTCATTACTCTTTGTCCTGTTATTGCATGCCCTTGTAATAACTCCCTCTCTATCTTTGATGTAGGCCCCCTTTAAGTACCGAAAGGCTGTTATAACGTGTTCTTGGAGCCTTCTCCAAGCTGAACAACCCCAACCCTCTCAGCCTGTCTTCATAGGAGGGAATCTGATGCATCCCCAAATGACTTTTAAAAACTTGGCCTATAATTAACAAATACAGCCTCTTGAATTCCTCTGGCAGAAGATGGATAAAAGCTATTCTTATGCTGGAATTTGGTGTTTGTTTGGGTTTTTTGGATTTGTTTTTGGTTTTCAGTTCATGGCCAAAACAAATCTGGGAAGAATGAAAGGAAGGCAAAGCAATATATTTTGCACTCTACTGTTCTTTCGCATTCATATGTGTATGAATCTTACCCACTAACTACATGTATGATTTTGTTTAGTAGGAACATAATCCATTACATGAATTCTTTTGTCAGAATTACAAGCCTTCTGGGAACTCTGTTTCTTTAAACACAGGGAAAAGTCAGAATAGCTGGAACCATCTCTCATCAGAACAGTTAGTACTGAAAAACATGACCTATAGTCCAGACTTTGGAAGGGGGGATTTTATGTTTCTTTGTTGCTAAGGTGGCCTATTCTGATGCTACATCTTGACAACAGTTGTTTAAGATAGACAAGGAGCACAGAGCATCTGCTGTTTATAAAATACAGTAACTGCAATAGAGAATGACTTTGGGGACAGCATAAGAAGCAGAGTAAGTGGAAGCTTACAGTGGAAGAGGAACTCTTGCTTCAGAATAAATATTCTGCAGGATAATATTGAAGATACTTAGGGAAAAGCATACAGAATATGGCTATGAATCAGGCAAAACACAGACCTAAAATAAATGCAGTACCTGCTAGCAGGGAAACAGACCTCTAGTATTTGCCTTGTGAATATCTTATGCAGAAGATATGTTCTTGAGAAAATTCACACTTTTATTTCACATTGTAGCTACCACAGGGTATAGCTAGATATATGATAAGAAAAAAGCAGTTCATTTATCAGGTCAAACTGTTTGTTTGGATTTCCCACTTTGTAGGTGCTGACGATTATAATTTGAGTAAATATCTAATGAACAAAAAGTTTAGTGAAAAAAAGGGTAAATAGAACATAGTGGAGACCTGAATTTCTGGCTTGATCTCAGACCAGCCTCATCACGGTAGACCTGCCCAAAAATTGTTGGGCTATGTCTGATGTTCTTGTCTCCAGACATGGTCCTGACTCTGTCTTGCTGATGATTTCCTAGCCTGACTTTGCATGTTCCCCATCCCTACAGACTTGTCTAGGGACCTGCAATCTTGGCTGATCCTGGTTATTACCATCAGACCTGTTCTTCTGGTCTAAAAATTGTTATTTTCAATTGTGGAGAGTAGAGGTATAGATACAATAAGAACAGAGCGATGCTGAGAATTCAGCTGCAGTGATAGCCTACCTGCAAATCTCTCAAGAAAAGATATTGACGTGACAAGGATAAAATAAAAGGAGTGAAAGGAAAGGGGAAACAACCTCAGCAACTGAAATGTTATGACTATACCTACAAAAAAGAAAAAGAGAAACAGTTTAAGCCTTAGTCAGCGTGTCAGTTGACAGCAGCAGTGGCTGCCTTGTTGTCCACACAGTGCATTCAATGAATGACCTGTCTCAGCCTCTTTCTCTCTTACTAACCTTGTGTCCATCAGTTGCAGATATCCATATCTAGCTTTACAGTGAATTTGGCATTTATGATGAAACAAACTTCAGTCTTCCTAACAGACAATTTAAAGAAAAATAATGCCACAGGCATCACAGTTACAAAAAGAGGGTTGGGAGGAGACTTTGCAGGAACGGGTATGGGGTGCCTGTGACAAATATGAACAATATATTTATCCTTTTAGGTCAAGCATGGTAGTAATAGCTAGAGGAATTCAACCTTGTGTATGCTTGATTGAGTCTATGTGCAATACAAATGAGTGATCAATGAGTTCAGCATGATAAAAAAGAGAAATACAGCTGAAAAGCAGTAGGTACTAGTAAACACTGTAAAAGCTCAGTAGTTTTCAGTGAAAAGCCTCGTTGCCATCATGCAATACTGCATAACCACAGAACAGGTAAATGGCTTTAATATTTGTTTTGATGATTCCTGCTGAACTAGGTTTTAGTGAAAGAATATGTAACATGTAGTAAAAGACTTTGAAATACAGAGACAGCTTATGAGAGTTGTGCCAAAGGACTGTCACATATGCTAGTAAAAACAAACAGACAAACAAACAGACAAAACCCCACAACACAAAAAAACCCAGTCTGCACTTTTAAAATAGTGTTCGAAGGACTCCTGCCCAAGGAGTGGGGCTGACCTCTGTGCTGCTGTAGACAGCTTTTCACAGATCAGGTTGCTCAGTGTATATGTCAGTGCTTTAGAGAAAGAGATGGAAAACAAAGACATCGGAATTTGTCACCAAACCTTAAATACTACCCAGAAGAAACTGCTTTAAGAAAGAAATTAGCATCAGACCTGTTTCTTTTAATATTGGCATGATTTTTTGGGGAGGGCATTTCTCTGAGATTGAAGGGAGAATTAGGTTAATCTGATGTGTTGATTTGGTTTCCCATTCTAGGAGACTACCTTAACAAACAAAATATAGCTATTAAATGTCTTCTAGTTTGCTCACAATATTTGCAAACACTCTACTTAAAACTTACTACACAAAATATGTTTACTGCTCACATAGCAAATATTTGAGAGAGTAAATTATTAATTTTTAATCTATTTCCAACAGATATCTGGTTTCATTTGAACTTGATTTCATTCATTGAACATAATTTTTACGTCAAAGAAAATAATGCATTTGAACAAACAGTTCAAATGAACAATTTAAAATCTGATATATATTTGGAGAAAATGCATGGTGATCAGTCAAAGGTAATGAATATAGTTGAGAAAGTATTAAGATATTTGTGGGCATCTGACACACAGAAAAGAGGTTAAATGTTATCAAATTATTCACTCTGAAGACTTTGCTCTTTTATATTCCCCCAAGTCATTCTCATTTATGATCATTTGGTGTCAAAAGGGAGTACAGTGTCAGAGCAGTGCATATTCCTTTTTTAAAAAGGCATTTTATTATTATTCTCTCATTTTAGAGATAAGAATGGAAGTAGAAGAGATGTCTACTGGCAAAAAGGACTTTTGTATTGATCAGGGCACTCTCAATAAGAAGAGGCTATCTCTATTTAACGTTAATATGCAGAAACTGTGTTTTATTAAAAATGAAAAAAAAAAAAAAGAGAGGAAAATATTTTTTAACCATGAATGTCATCTTAAACCTAAATGCTTAATGGATGAATGCAGAGAGAAGTTTTGAATATATGGTGACAAGGCAAGGAGATAAAATGCAGTTACTATGTCATGAAACTTTATAAGATTTAAAAAAAAAAAAAAAAAATCCAAAAAGCTCTTGTACTTTGTTACAAAATATTGTAAGTGATAATAATCACTATTTCCTCTCCAAGGCTTAGTACTTGTTCTGGCAGGATCAAACTTTACCTCACGTCACCATGGAAAAGGAATCACTTAGTATTAAGAAAGACTGAATTAAAATGAAATGGATACATGTTGAAAGGATAATTAGTTATTAACTATTCCAGTTACATTTTCCCCTGACACATAGGGGAATATGAACTCCTATACTTCTCTTAGCCTGAATGTTTCCCTGTTGCCCACTGTGAATGAATCTCTGGTTTAAATCAGTTTCAGCTCCAAGTTCTTTCCAGTGTGCAGGTCCCATGTCATTCCAGATTGCATGCATGGTAACTCATGCTGAAGCTCACAATGCATCAAGCCACCAACTTCCAAACAGATCCAGAGTTTATTTATTTTTATTTATTTTTATTTATTTTTTTTAAGTGTGGTAGACAAATGTGAAGCATCTTTCCCTCCTCCTTTCAGTTTTATCCTGACTTCGTAGATGTCCTAACTGCACTTCCGGGCCTTGCTTCCATACTGTAGAAACATCACTTTGGTGAGTTGCAGCAGAGTCCTCATATTGTTTGCTTTGTCCTGGGAAGGAAAAAAAGCTCATTACACCTTGCCTACAGGAGTCTCAGAGAAGATGTAGCACTGATTTCTCTCTGTATGGATATAGCCAGTCTGCTCTAATGCTTAGCAGTGTGAAGCAGTAACTCTTGATCTGTAGGCAGGGTCAGTCCCTGGGGTGGGTGCATTCAACAGTATAGATATAATCTCTGTCACCCTTTCAGGGCACTGGTATCTCTTTCTGTAATTGCTTCACATAAGCAGGATGTAACATTGCTTGGTGTCATTGCTCTGTTTGGTGACAACCTCTGCTGTCATGTAAGTACCTTTTCCCACAAAAACATAGCAGTACATTCTGGGTTTACAGTCAGTCTTCAGAGATACATAAAAATGTGTTATACTGTGCTAATGGAAAACCATATCACATAGAAGAATACCTGCACATACTTCTCTGTCTCAGTTTTTTCATGACTGGTAAGCATCCTTAAGTCTTGGGAAAAGGTTTGTAGAAGAACGTAAGGCTCTCCTTTACATTTCTTCTGGCATACAGTATTTCCTCCAGGCCATAAAATATCCTTGCATTTCTGTAGATGAGTTTTTCCTTTCAGTCTCTCACTCCAGTCATACAAGGCTGTACGGGAACTGAATAACCCAAGAAAGATTCTCATGTAAAAGTAGAAGAAGTCCTGGGTGCATGGCCTTGACTCACTGATACATCTGGTGTTGTGCATGAAAGTTAAGTGAATGGTTAGAGAAAACTCCTGTACTCTTCACCAGGTCCCTTCCTGTGGATAACTGGTAGGCAAGGACTATGAGGTTTATTATGCAGTGCACCCATCCTGGAAAGAAGATTCTTGGCAATTTTTTTTTTGCTATAACTCAACTGACTTTTCTTTTTCTGATAATTCTCAAACATTTTACTAAAGCCTTTATGGGTTAATTTGGTACCTAGTAATGCTATCTTTCACACTCAAATATATTTGGAGTTGCATGCATCTCATTGTTGAATATTATCCCATTTAAATAATAAAAGTTTAATGACTCTTATTGTCTGCTCTGTGATAAAAGCAAAAAATTCTCATAACACCACACGTGGGATTTAGCTGAATGCTCAGTGGAAAGTCAGCAGAAAAGACATGCAAAGCCCACGTTCAAAGTGGTGTTTGCAACTGACAGTACTAGAACTATGCACTAGTACTGAATATGAGTTCTTAATATCCTCATATATTCACTGGTAAATCTATTTAATATGCATCTAGTGCCTCATGATGGAGCATATATATGTTTGTTTTGAAAATTAGCTGCATGAAATTAACATTTAAAACTCAAGAATGGGTCACTTGGTTCTGAACATTTTTAATTCTCTGAACACTTTGAGATAGGTTTTTTTCTTTATGATTCACATTAAAACATTTGTCGCTAGCAATTGTCTTCTGATATTTGAAGTTTGGGGTTCAAACTGTCACTTGTTGATACAGGCAAGTATGTCTAGGGTTACAACAGTGATCTCATTAAGGAGATCAAATGAAAAATCAGAAATAATCTTTAAAGCAAGAAAGACAAGTGTAAAATCTTTCTTTCCCTCTGCTCCCCATGACTATAATTCATACTAATTTACTTAAGTATTTCACAAGAAGTTCCTTGACAGAGAGAAAGATATCATGTATTGGGTAGCCTTTATATTCTTGCTGTGGCATTTCCTTTTCATATGTTCTCTGCTATATACAGCTCAATTATCATGTCTGAAACTAAACTTTCCTTTGTAATTTAAGACATAATATCTCTGAAAACTGTAAATGGAAGTTTGTGCTATTGAGAAGGTTTACCCTGTATTTAAAGAGTACAATAAGTGTCCTCTCAGGACTTTAGTCAACAACCACTGGAACAAACAAGATTATTATTTCTTTTTTAACAAAATACATGTTCAGCAATGAATACAGAGCAATGGAGTTCTGTGTCTCACGGTAAAAAGTCTTTTTAATCAGCACTGATAACCAACTATCTCCTCTTCCTTCTTCAGATGTGGAATTTCACATTCCTCAGTATCAATGCCATATTGTCTCTTCAGACTCAGCTCTAATTCAAGTACTTCATCAAAGCTTCAGTTGTTTAAATTTACAGTTTTCTTCGGATGCATGGTGCAATGATAGGACTGAAAACTTGGACACAGATATTTTCTGGATATTAGAGATGAACTGCATAATCTTTGGAACTGATCTTACTTCCTGTCATCTGGAGGTGAAATAGCATGGGAAAAGACCTGGAAATACTTCAGTTCAAACCCTGTCACTTGTAGGTAGGTGTCCTGTACAGAGTCTACAGAACATCTACTTTATATGACCCTGCATTTCACAGACTGCATATCACTTTCTAACATCCTCTTAAAAAGTGAAGATTTATAGTAAAAGATTGTTGTAGTAGGGCCAAACAGCTCCAGCACAAACCCAGACAGACCCTAAGGTGTCTAGACATGGCCCCCCCTCTCCCCCTCCTTTCCACAGAAAGTCAGGGTAACACGGGAAAAGGAACAAAGGTAACAGGACCGTGCATGTCTGGTAAACAACCCTGTATCTGGGGTAAGGGAATGTGTTCTGGCCACAGCCTAGCTGAACCCCTTCTCATTGAGTAACTGTGTGCTGGCTTCAGTTCCCCTATTGGCCCAATCAAATCTTGGGCAAAAGTTATATACAGGCTGATTTCTAGAGGCCTTGCCCTTGCTCAAGCCTTGTCTGCTTGAACCTGTTTGGACCTTGTCTGGCGCGAAGTTGCCTTGAGTTGAATTGCCTCGAGTGCCAGAGCCTGGAATAAAACCACAAGCTTACACACTGCAAGATATGACAGAAGACATAAGCCTTGGAGCTGGAGCCACGCAGGACTTTGCCGTACCTCAGTTTGCCCAGGACAAAGCAAGTACCCAATGTGATAACATCATTAACAGCCCGCTGTCTGCTGAAGCCAAACCAGCCATCAAAGACCACGTGGCCTTCCTGATGGCAACCAGCCGTGCCTGGTGCATGAGCGCCCTAAACCTCTAATACAGCAGCAGCACTCCACACTTGGGTACAACCAGCTGTGAGTAATCAATTCATTGACTCTTTGGCTTAACGGTTCTTGTCGAGTCTCCCCCCCACTGCGGTCAAGCGCCATTTTGCTCCCTGGGTTTTCTCTTTTCTGTTAGTTCCTCCTGGTTTACATAAAATTGTTTAAATTGTTGTAGTTGCCCAAATACTGTACATTCCCATTGAAAACATATTCTAACTGTACATCAAACCTCTTGATACATTTTGGCAATTTTTATATTAATAAAAGGTTATTAATATCTGTATTAATATTTGCCATATCATTTATAAATAAAGGTTGGTCTCTTCTCCCAGGCAACCAGCACCAGAACAAGAGGACACAGTCTCAAGCTGTGCCAGGGGATGTTTAGGCTGGAGGTTAGGAAGAAGTTCTTCATAGAAAGAGTCATTGGCCTTTGGAATGGACTGCCCAGGGAGGTGATGGAGTCACCATCACTGGAGGTGTTTCGGAAGAGACTTGATGGGGTGCTTGGTGCCATGGTTTAGTTGATTAGATAATGTTGGATGATAGGTTGGACTCAATGATCTCAAAGGTCTCTTCCAACCTTGTTAATTTCTATTCTATTCTATTCTATTCTATTCTATTCTATTAATGAAATACTATATCCTTTAACAAAGATTAAAACTCAACCATGCATTACTGAAGAATCAAAACAAAGAAAAATCCAAACCATACCAAAAAAAAAAAAAAAAAAAATCCCTTTCTATCCATGTCCAGGATTCCTGCAGTCAGAGGATATTTGAGAAGTAGAATTTTTATGATGGACTTTTGCCCACATGTAACTTGCATGTAGCACTTCCTTGGCTTATATTTCTCTTAAAGTGTCTTGTTATTTTGACATTATACAATGAAAGTACTTTTGTTGGATTGGGGAAGTCTGCTTCATAGGAAAAATTGCTTAATGCCTCTCAGATGTGTAAGAAAAGTGAAAAACAATAGCTCATTTGAGACAGGGTCTATGGCTCAGTTAACAGTTTCCTGAATGAGGAGCTATCTGTCCTGCATTTTTTCAGTTTCATTTATTGTACAGAAAAAAAAAGAAAAATAAAAAGGACTAAAAAGAAATGCATTTGGCTGCTTATGCCAAATGGCAAAAGAAGAGGGATTTAATAATCCTTTTAATGTCTAGCACATACATGTTTTTTTAAATAATCCTTGTTTCTCAGGCTATCGTTACAGTTTTCCTATCTGATACTCATTGTCATTTGATTTGCTTGCAGAAGGGAATTTAAAGGAAAAGGTAGAGCTAATTTTATGTGTCAGCTTAACAAACAAAATCTGTGTACTGTGGCTAGCAATCATTAAAAGTATCTGTCATTAAAAACTGATTTGAAGTGCTTATGTTAGTCTTTTGATAGGAGACAGTGTAATGGTTTAGCACAAGGGCTAACCTGCCTGCTCCTCCAACACAGAAGTGACGGGAAGAGTAACACACACAACTCAGGGTTGAGATAAAGAGAAAAGAGTTTAATATAACATAAAACATTCATAAGCACAATGAGTAATTACCTTAGCTAGTAATCTAATTAATCTAATAATACAATGCATTATTACCTTGTCTTAGCTCATTTGCAGAAAAAATGCAGTAAAATACACTGGGGGGAAAAAAGCAGCATAAAACAGAAAATCAAAGCTAGCAGCTACCTGACTCCTGTTCTTTCTGCTGTCATGCCTGCACAAAAGACCCACACTCGAGAACCTGGAACCCAGAAGGGAGTACTGTGAAATTATCTGTATAAAACTAGATATGTGCATTGAAGCTAAGAGATTGTTCACAACTTTTTCAGACATTAGAATGTTCATTAAAGTACCCTCAACTTCATTCTGTTAAAAAAAAAAATGGTGCAGTTGCCACTCTAATGCTGCCTTACTTAATCTTCATGTATAATTTATTCATCATGCACTGCCATTGCTAAATCATTTAAGAACAAATTTTCATTGTAAGAGGAGCGTCACTCTAGTTAGATCATTATGTATTTCCAAGAAAATTTATTACTCCAGAGAAAAAATATTTTTAGCTTTCTTATCTTCTTTTCTTCCCAGTGATCTCTTTTTATCTCTCATATGTTTATCCTTCATCTTTTAAGCCCTCACTCAGAAAAAGCTTGGCAATTGCTAAGTTTAAGCATATACTTAAAGCAGATGAGACTGAAAAACATGTTTTTAGAATGTCATTTATCACTTTGCCAAATAGTAATATTTTCACAATTTAAGGACTGAAAACTGTCTGTGCTTGTTCTTGATGCAAAAGTAATTTTTTATACTTTCATTGTATCACTGTGGCAGAACAATTATACTACATCTGCAACATAGGTGGACAGACCTGTGCTAATTCTTCTTCAGGCAATGCAATTTTTACAAAAGAAGTCATGTGGCCAGCAAATCCACCTGTTAGGCTTATGCTTTATGTATGTGAGTGAGTGGCAATATTCTTAACTTAACTTAAGTCATCAAGGCAGCTTGTATTTATTTTAAACGTGACAGCTGGGTGGAATAGGTACCTGGGGGTACTGGTTGATAGTAGGCTGAACATGAGCCAGTAGTGTGCCCAGGTGGCCAAGAAGGCCAATGACATCCTGGCCTGTTTCAGGAACAGTGTGATCAGCAGGAGCAGGGAGGTCATTCTGCCCCTGGACTCAGAACTGGGTATGCCACACCCTGAATACTGTGTCCAGTTCTGGGGCCCTCAGTTTAGGAAAGATGTTGACATGCTGGAATGTGTCCAGAGAACGGCAACAAAGTGGTGAGGGATTTGGAGCACAAGCCCTATGAGGAGAGGCTGAGGGAGTTGGGGTTGCTTAGCCTGGAGAAGAGGAGGCTCAGGGGTGACCTTATTGCTGTCTGCAACTACCTGAAGAGAGGTTGTAGACAGGTGGGGGCTGGTCTCTTCTCCCAGGCAACCAGCACCAGAACAAGAGGACACAGTCTCAAGCTGTGCCAGGGAAGGTTTTGGTTGGATGTTAGGAAGAAATTCTTCATAGAGAGAATGATTGGCCATTGGAGTGGGCTGCCCTGGGAGGTGGTGGAGTCACCATCACTGGAGGTGTTTAGGAGGAGATTTGATGGGGTGCTTGGTGCCATGGTTTAGTTGATTAGATAGTGCTGGATGATAGGTTGGACATGATGATCTCAAAGGTCTCTTCCAACATGGTTTATTCCATTCCATTCCATTCCATTCCATTCCATTCCATTCCATTCCATTCCATTCCATTCCATTCCATTCCAATACAGTTCCCAAAACATTTAATCTAGTGACATTTAAAATATCTTGGTATGCCTTGTTTTGCTTTCAACAACAGCTCCAAAGGGGGTTCTATAAGTGAGATTTTGTCATGTTTACCAATCCCATCTTTATGTCTCAGGTATCCTAAACCACTTGAAAGAGAGAATCACTACTTTGAGGCAATGGAACTTCATCTCTTTGCTGTCTACAACTACCTGAAGTGAGGTTGTAGCCAGGAGGAGTTGGTCTTTCCTCCCAGGCAATCAGCACCAGAACAAGAGAACAGAGTTTCAAACTGCACTAGGGAAAGTTTAGGCTCAAGGTGAAGAGAAAGTTCTTCACAGATAGAGTTGTTAGCCATTGGAATGTGCTGCCCAGGGAGGTGGTGGAGTCGCCATCCCTGGAGGTGTTCAAGAGGGGATTTGACATGGCACTTGGTGCCATGGTTTAGTAGTCATGAGGTCCTAGGTGACAGGTTGGAGCTGATGATCTTTGAGGTCTTTTCCAACCTTATTGATTCTATGATTCTATGATCTCTGATTCTTTTTGATAACTACTTTAGACATGGTGAATAAATTTTAGGTGACTGAATTGAAGTGAAATAATTTCTTTTCCATGCTTTCCATACTAGGTAGATTAATAATTGGTCTCAGTTCTGTGACATAATTACATCTTCTATGAATAACACTGAAAAGTATATGAAATATAGTACATTAAAACCTGCAGTAAGTTATATAAAATATTTATATTGAAGAATAGTGTGTTGAATATAACCTTTTATCTGTATGTGAGTTGGAGGGCAATTCTGGTCTTCAACTTGTAATTCCTGTTTTGCTGCCCAGTTTACAGACTTATAATATGACATTTGCTCTAAATCTCTGTTTCAAAAAAATGAAAGCATGAGATTTACATTAGCAAGTATATTAACTACCTTAGAGAATAAAGATAAGTCTATGCAATCTTTTATATATATATATATATGCATATATATATATATATATATATACACACATATATATATGTGTGTGTGTTCTGAGAACTTTACAGAGAATTCTTCATAAGCTAGGGGAAGAGAGAATGAACAGCATAAGAGTGTGATTTTTTTTCTTGATTAAATTTGTAATTTCTTTTTTCCAGTATTTTATGGTATCTATATTTTAATATCATATTTTAGCAGTTGTGTTTTATTACTTAGTAGGTGACCATGACCTAAAACTCTGGGTCAATACATCTTTATATAACTTACTTGAAAGCTACATGATGGTGATTAAGAATAGGAGAAAGAAATAAGTGAGGTGTTGGTATGTTACATAAGAACATTAAAGTTTCTGATTTTTATGTTTTCTTAATCTAACTAATTGATCTTCCTAAATTTTTAATCATTAATACTCCCAATTCTGTCTTTTAAAATATTTTCAGGTAGGAAGATGTTCTGAAGTCCTGTTTTTGCTGAGCACCTGCTAAACAAAAGCTCTGACAGCAGCCCAGCTCCTGGGAACTTTTTAAGCTCTTCTCCTTCCCTAGTCCTGGTAGCTCTGTCTAGTCCTGTAAAGATCATAAACTCCTCACTCCTCAGTGAAGACAAGAGAATAAAACCACATTCACTGTTTCTACATGCTGTTTTGGGGATGTGATGTTCTGAAATACATTAGGATAATGTAACAAATACAAATTGCCACTGATTTTACAGCTTCTCAAATCTCACAAATGCTTTGTGCAATTACCCTCAGACTTTCGGGGGGGGGGGGGGGAGGGAAATCATCTTCTTTCAGAACATCAATGGTCTGATGTTAAAATTAGATGGAATGGCCTAAGTGAGCTTATAAAGGAAGGTGCTTATATATAAGCAAGAAGGTACTTATAACCTTAGCCATGTAATAACTACCACAGCTCTATGGTATCATCCATTTCAGAAATTCAGAAAGCTTTAGACAGACAGTCTGGAAAAGTATTCAGAAACTGAGAGCAGAAATACTATCCAAGACATGTCTATGTTTATCACAATGCTGATATTGCATTTATTGTATATCAAGAAAAAAAATCCCACTATTGTGTTGGTTAGCAATTGCTCATATTTGTATTGATAAATGTATGAAAGCAAGGTACTTTGGGAATCATGTTTACTTATGCCAGATGAGTTATTTTGTGTTATCAGTTACACAACATATATAATTGAAAGGCACTGTCACTTTTCACAGCTGGTCCAGCTCCGTATTTCTGCACATTCATAAGCATTTGGTTGGTAACACATCTGAATGTCTTGGAAAGAAAATTTTCCCATGGCAGTAGTCAGCTTCCTTCCTAGACTTTATGCCCATAAGTTGGCCTTGGGAGACCATTTTTAGTCAAGTACCTAAAACTATCTGGGTTACATGCCTAGTTCTCCCAAGTCAGGTACAAGTGAATAGGAAGAAAGCAGAGTGAACTTCACTCCTCAATGCAGTGTCCAAGACAGCAGAGTCTTGCAAAGGGTTTTGCCATTTGATGCAGAACTAGAGCAATAGAAATTTGTTATCCTATTGAATGAGCTGAGTAGCACAGAAATGTGTCTCAAAGCATCTCTTTCTCACAGTGTCTTTCAGAGTTGCTGACCAATGGACTCACTGCTTCTTTCTCAGTTTGAAATTGAATCTTTAATATTTTTAGTATAATTGTTTTGTTTTGTTCTGTTTTATGTGTTCTTAAGACAGGCGGAATAGAAGAAAGATGCAGCCTGTAGAATTTAGGAACTTCTGGGTAGCACATGATGAAGATAATGGGTTTTGCTGCTTAAGTAATTACACAGCGGTGACTGTGATAGTCTCTTTGTCATACCTGAACATTGCTAATGGATTCAATGCACTGCTTGCAGCATGTGAAAAAGTGAACAAAATGAGAATTTCAATTAGCTAGTTACTCAGTTTTACTGAGGCACTGTCCCTATAGAAATAGTACAAGATTTTTTGCTTCTTGTATTTCCATTCATTTTCTGAGTTATATTTCAATACTTTATTTCTTGTTTTAGGCTAACTCCAGATCAGATCTAGGTAAATAGAGAATAAACCAAACCAAACCAGGTTGGAAGCGACCTTCAAGATCATCGCGTCCAACCCATCAACCAATCCATCCCACCCAAACAGCTAACCCATGGCACCAAGCACCCCTTCAAGTCTCCTCCTGAACACCTCCAATGACGGCAACTCCACCACCTCCCCAGGCAGCCCATTCCAATGGGCAATCACTCTCTCTGTATAGAACTTCTTCCTAATATCCAACCTGAACCTCCCCTGGTGCAGCCTGAGACTGTGTCCTCATGTTCTGGTACTGGCTGCCTGGGAGAAGAGACCATCATCCGCCTGTCTACAACCTCCCTTCAGGTAGTTGTAGAGAGTGATAAGGTCACCCCTCAGTCTCCTCTTCTCCAGGCTGAGCAACCCCAGCTCCCTCAGTCTTTCCTCATAGGGCTTGTGTTCCAAACCCCTCCCCAACTTTGTTGCTCTTCTCTGGACTCGTTCCAGCAAGTCAACATCCTTCCTAAACTGAGGGGCCCAGAACTGGACACAGTACTCGAGGTGCGGCCTAACCAGTGCAGTGTACAGGGGCAGAACGACCTCCCTGCTCCTGCTGGCCACACTGTTCCTGATGCAGGCCAGGATGCCATTGGCCCTCTTGGCCACCTGGGCACACTGCAGGCTCATGTTCAGCCTGCCATTGACCAATACCCCCAGGTCCCTCTCTGCCTGGCTGCTCTCCATTTTATTTTATTATAATGCTAGCCAATGGGTGTATTCGATGTTAAGATGACTTGTACCTGAAGAGTGTCAATTTATCTCATTTACTGTAAAGGGTGACAAATGTGTTCAGCTAAGATGTAAATAGCTATACTTTAGAGTTATAAAACTGGTGAAGTCAGATAACATCCTTAGTGAGCAACAACTTATGTTTCAGAAGTCCAGTGAGACATTTTGCTCTCCTCTATGTTTCTTTGCAGGTGAGATGTGTGCACTGCACTATGGTGTCAGTGTTAGACAGAGGCTGAATGTAACTTTTGACATGAGTTCAGGCAAAGTGCCCCTCTGAAAGACTATGAGGCCCTAACAGTGCTAAGTAATGGTGCTAGTTGCTGGATCCTGATAATGAACTAATGCAATTACTTTGTCTTCCTTTGCACGACTACTTTGTGTGTGTGCATGTGTATGTGTATAAGCAGTGTCAGTGGTACACACCTGGTGGAGTTTGGATAGTGAAAATCCTTTCCTTCTGTTTGCAGCCTCTGTCTGTGCACTGGTGCAAGCAGGGCAGGGCTGCAGGGATCACTTCTGTGAGGAGAAACTGGATCATACCTCAGCCTCCTTGCTGGACATAGCCAGTTCCAGACTTCTCCAAGGGACCCACTGCAGGGTTTGGCTGAGGCCGTCAGCCAAGGTTGTGGATCGTTGGGAAAAAGAGGTTTCAGAAAGGGCAAAATGATGCACAGACAGCAAGGAGTGAGTGAAAATAAGTGGAAGAAACAGCCCTGCAGACATCAAGATGAGAGCAGGTGTGGGAGGAGGAATTCCAGGTGCTGGAGCCAGGGACTCCACTGCAGCCCCTGGACAAAACCAGAAAAGAGCATGTTAATCCACACATCAGGAACAAGGGAGTCAGGTTGAGCTTGGAAAAAAACAGAAGTAAGGAGAAGACTATTTTGGTGTTTTTAAGTGCTTCTCACCACCCTGCATTATTTTAGTTGCCTCATATCAAATCAAGTTTGTCTGTGGAAGTAACGTTCCTGACTTTATTTCAATTCATGTGTTTTTTTTTTCTCTTACTTTTAAAATACTTCAGCTTTCTTTCTATAAAATTGTGGATCTGTCTGTCATCCTCAATGCCATGGGGAATTCTTCCATCAAAAAATGCAGTAGGTTCTCATTGAGTGTAAATCAGTATAGATCGTTATGTCACGGGCAAAATTTTTGAGGTAAATTCTGTCCATGAAGATGTCATCTCTGAAACTGATCTCCAAAGCTGACAGATATGTAAAATACTATTTCTCTTAAACATAGCATACTTATTTTTTCTTAACTGGATATCTCTTCTTGTAGGTATACAAAACATGTACCTGTTGAGGCTAATGGAAACAAAAAATAAACTGTCTGCTAAAATTTGAGATAATTTTAATACTAAGTGGTACTTTAACTTGCAAGAAGGTAGAAAAAGTCTGGACCTTAAAAAAGATGCAGTTTTAATTGATACTGCTTTGACAGAAGTTTTGGAGTCACTTCAGATGAAAGTAAAGCATTTATTTTTGTTATGCTGATTACGTTGTACATCTATCAGTGCCACAGCACTCTCAGCATGGGTCTTTTCTCAGCCTTGTTATTCTACTCATAGTATTTCATTCCTTCTTTAACTTTGCTGACTCCAATATTTGAACCCACCAGACTAATTTATCTCTGGATATGGCACTACATGCTTTGGTATGACAAAAAGAGGAATTACTGATGGTCACAGCTGGTAGATTTCTGTTGGAGGAAGATTGAGAGAGTAATTCAAATCTGGAAAGCAGCAAATAATGCTTTGAAATACAACAAAGGCTATGGACCTGTACTAAATAAACAACAGTACACACATCACTGATGTCTTTTTCATTTAGGAATTAACATGAAAGAGTTACAATTAAGGATATTCTAAACAGTGTTCAATAGAGTTTTACTGTATTTTTTGCCCATAAAAACATATCTGTGCCTAGAGATATCTTTATTTCTCCCTGGTGCTCTCATATATTTTATCTCAGTTATATTTCATATTATTTAGATTGCTGTCTACAACTTGTGCCTTTGAGAGTGTCAGGCCTTGGCTATGTGAATAATCTTTCTGAAAATCATATTTTATTCTAGAGACTTAAAATTTAGAAACACTGGATGATTGGTATGGGATACAAAAATGTCAAATTCTTGATCATTTGTACCATGACTACAGTGCTTCTAATGCAATATAATAATTACTGTGTAACCTATATTATACATAGCTACAAGATATTTATATGACTACAAGATGCTTTAAACTGCAGTATAGGAGGCATTCACATTCAGGATGTCATTAAACTGTGGATTAGCTAGAAGCATCCTGAATAAGGAAGAATATAAGAATGGATTATGTCAGTATCTGTAGCATGCACCATCCACCTTCTCTCTCCTACAGCAGGGCTTAACTAGAATGACTCACAGAATATCTCGACAGCCTATTTGGATAATTTACCCATACTCTGACACACTTATGTAAGACATGGGATTGTCAGTAATTTACCTGCCATGGTAATTACTTTGTTGTATTAGCTATAAATATGGCTCTAGTGTATTCACTATATCTTACTGCCTATTTAACTCTTCCACAGACAGCTATTTTATGGTTTGACCTCTGAAGTTACAAATGCTGCTGATCTTAAACACCTCTTTTATAACTAATGCCTATTTCTTTCTATCAACCAGACACCTGGTTCTAACATTAATAATATATTTTTTTAAGGTAAACTCTCTCACTGGCTTAAAATTTGAGACTCCCAGGCTGTAGCAGGATGCAAATGAGCTCTTCATCTGTTTTTCACAGTCATTCTTGTAAGTTACTGCTAAAACTCCTGTCTGCACCAGAATCATGCTTGGAAGTTTTCGTTCCCTCCCTTTCTTCCTCCAACTTCTGTCACTTTCAAAATGTATGGTGCATATTATCTACTTTCAGACAAAGATGGTAACTAAGTGGCACCTATGAATCAATATATTGCAAACTGCAGAACCTGAAGGAATCTGCACATTATGTTTTCCGTTGCCTGTGGCCATTTTTTCTGTGTGTGTGTAGGTACTTATAAACACACACATATACACACACACACACACACACACACATATATATATCTCTCAGACCAAACAGATGAAAGAGCTCTCATAATTTTAATACTAGGGACAAATTCAATGTCAGAGATTTTACCATCACAGAAACAATTTGTTCTTTTTTTTTTTTCCCCCTTCTACTCCTCTTGTATCAGTAAAGAACCTTTACAATATCCTAAAGATTCAGTTCCATTTACAAAATATAGAACTCTGTTAGCACTACAATTCTTTAATCCTTTATTCTTGGTATGCATTCAGTCACAGACAAGAGAAAGAAAACAGCTTTTAGAAAGTCTTGGATACATTACCACAATAATTGTATCAGCAAGGACTTTGGAGTACAGACAGTACACATGAAACAGAGGAACCTTCACTATTCACTCAAGAAACGCAAAGGAAAAAAAAAAAATCAATATTTGCTCAATAAGGAAGGTCAAAATAGGCAGAAGGTAGAGGTAATGCGCTGTCAAGACAGGGGTGCAGAAAATTGTTTGTTTTTTCTCAAGTGCTAGTTAGAATCTCTGAAAAAAAAAAAAAATAGAATCCTTTACAGATGTATTTTGAGAATGATGGTAGTTAATAAACAGATTTCACCTGGAGAGAACTGTCCTGGAAGAGGCATTAACAAGCCGGCTAAACCTGTTTGGTCACTGTCCTTTTCTTCCAGGTTTGAGGTTGAGGAGCCGATAGGCAAGTGCCTTTGAGGCTGCCTGGAGGGAGTGGAAGCTGAACCCTGAGCCTTATGTTTCAGAGAGGCAGCTGCATGTGTCAGAGGCTATTTGAGAAGGCATATGCCGTTTTGCCCGCCATACAACATTTTTAACTGATTGGTGGGATTTGAATAGGTGATCTGCAATTAGGCCATTCAGTTTTCAAAATGGGACTTTATAGGGGATCATAGAGTCATAGAATCAATAAGATTGGAAAAGACCTCAAAGATCATCAAGTCCAACCTGTCACCCAACACCTCATGACTACTAAACCATGGCTTCAGGTGCCATGTCCAATCCCTTTTTGAACACTTCCAGGGTCGGTGACTCCACCACCTTCCTGGGCAGCCCATTCCAAAGGCCAACAACTCTTTCTGTGAAGAACTTTCTCCTCATCTCAAGCTTAAATTTCCCCTGGCGCAGCTTGAGACTGTGATGATTTCAGAGCCCACCCTGTTTGTTAATGGAATTCAAGGCAGCAACAAGCACCTACTTCGTGCTCCTGTCTTCAGGGCAGTTAGCTTCTTTTGTCCTGGCAGCGTAGTGTTTGAGTCATAGATCTCCATCACAGCAGTGTGCTCTCCCTCTTCCTCACTTCCTCTAATTTTGAATTCTACCTTTCGGATTGTTTCTGCCTTTAGGATTACGACTATGAACTCAGAGCATCGCTTCATTCAGCAAAGGTTTTGGTAGTTAACAGCTCACTCAGTCTGTGAATAACTTATGCTAATATACCTGGTTATTTCTATGGTTTATAGCTTGTTTACCTGTTGGTTAGCTCTGTTGTAAACCCGAGGTGGTCCATCTTGTCACCCAGTGGGGCATTGTTGTTTGTTTTGTGCTTATAAGAAGTTTCCAGTTTGTTCCTCTGTATTCCAAGTACTGATTTTCCCAGAGTGTTATTCCACTGGTTATTAGCATACTATTGTGTGTAATCAACCTATCATCGACTGGGCAAACAAACCTAGATCAAGTTGCCTCAGAAAAATAATTTTTGATATCTAATAAATCATATCGGTATTTTATCATATTTCTGGCTTATCAGTTTGATCAAAAACTATATCATGGACCCATCAAGGGACAGAAGAGTGGAGATACAACCTTGTATTTTGAGGCAGGAGTATGGGAAAAAAACCCACGAGTGTGCATCCATGCCTAGATATCTATCTGGAAGCCTGCAAAGTCAATTTGATTCAGTGAGCTCTGGAGAAGCAGAAAGTGATTCAAGTAGTTAGCTGGTAAGAAAATGTGGAAGTCACCTGCCATGGTAGTGTACTGGGCACTGCTCCCTGACCATGTCTATGTTTCTGCCTTTTATGGCCACAGCCTGGCAGAGTCCCTTTTCATTGGGTAACTATATGCTGGCTTCATTTGCGCGATTGGCCCCATTGAATCTCAGGCAAGATACATACACAGGCCAATTTCTAGTTGCCTGTGGCAGTTTTAGGCTATGCCTTTAAAAGTCAGCTGCAGATTTCAAGCAGAAAAGTGGAGAAATATGGACAATTCACAGTTTGGTATAAAAAGGAAAACAAAAAAATTATTCTAAACTAATTTCATTTGCCAAATGTGCAAGATGTACCCTAGCAATCTCACACATTCCACTTCATCCCTTTACTACTTCTCTGGCTGTTTGGCTGTTTCTGCTCAGCTGGGGAGGATTTAATCACTGCTAGCTGACCTTGCAGATAAGAACTAACATTCCTCTTAAAAACTCTCTTCTTTTCTTCTAATTATAGGGGGAAAGGAAGTGGTTTTGGGGGGAGTGGAGCAGCTTCCCCTGGTTATTTTGACCAGGAGGGGTTTCTGTGCTGTTTTCTGATTGCAAATACCTGTATAATATTGTAAATACTATATATTTGTACATAATCATTGCATTCCATTGTAGAGTGTAGTTTTTGTTTTGTAAATACAGCTTCCATTTCCTTCCTGACTGAGCCAGCTATGCTTTAGTTAATGTAGTGGGAAATTCCAAACCACCACATCGCCTTTGCCTTGCCTTGCTTGAATCTGCTTTGCCTTGGACCTGCCTTGCTTGAAGTTGCCTCAGGTTGTCTCTTCCTGAGTTGCTCGGTCCAGTACCTAGGTAAAAGCCACAAGCCTACCCACTGCAAGCTAGGGAAGCCATGAGCTTAGGAGCTGGAGGCAAGCCTTGCTTCCCCTTGCAACTAGAATTTTGCTGTGCCAAAGTTTACCCAGGAATGCCAAGAGCCCTTCATGACAGCGTTGTAAAACAGCCCATCATCCATGCTGAAGCCAGACCAGCCCCGAGACTGCGTGGCATTCCTATGGGCAACCAGACAAGCTTGACGTATGAGAGCACCACAAAAGCCTCAACAGCTAATACATAGCAGCAGCACTCCCTGCTTGGGTGGAACTCGCTGTGAGTAATTAATTCATTGTCTCTTTGCCTTAATGGTTCTTGTCAAGTCTCCTCCCATGTGGTCGAGTGCCATTTCGCTCCCAAGGATTCTCTCTTTCTGATTATTCCTTCCGGTTTGCTTAAAATAGGTAAAATGGTTATATTTGCTTGAATATTGTACATTCCCACTGTAAATGTATATTTTAACGGTACATAAAACATATTTAATGCAATTTTGACATTTTTTTACATTAATAACAACATTGTTATTGTATTTATTAATATTCATTTGCCATATCTTAATTTATTATTCAATAAATTCCATAACATCACCCTAATACCAACTGCAAAATCTGGGCTTGAGTATAATTTTTAGCCTTTTTTTTTTTTTTTTTAATTAAAGCTCTTTTCTTCATTAGTAAAGCAAGCTGGGTTGTTATATTGCACAGCTGTGCTGAGATTGACAGTAATATTGCAGCAAAATGAATATAGGTTTCTATTTGGGAAGGCAGATACTTAAATCTCTGTAATTAGGCTTCAATAAGGAAAGTACTTAGTGGTAGCTGTTTACAACACTGCTGTGCCAAGGGTTGCTGCTTTCTGAACCAAAAGGGTCAGACGTAAAGCGTTTTATTCCTTTGAAAATACTAATTAAAGAGTCTATCAGCATCTAAAAGACTGTTTTAGTAATTATGCTATATTATGAAGATGGCATTCACTAAAACAACATAATTTTTTTTTTATTTTTTAATCAGTATAAATAGTATCAATAGAGAGTGGTCAATGTAATTCTTAAAGAATAATACTGTGTGTCCTATTACTAGAATGCCATTTACTGCATAAGACATCCTTCTATATCCTGATACCAAAGAGGAAATTTTATTCTCCACTCGCTGTTTCGGAAGGCCTTGTGGGTTTTTTTTAACACGTAAACATGGCAGTTTTAAAAATAAAAATGGTGACACTTGGTAAGATACAGAAAGAAATAGGGCCCAGTTCTCTTCAACAGCAGTACTTTTCACACTTTCCAAACCTTTTCCTGGGGAACGTCAAAGAAAATCAGATGGGTACCGTAATCAAGTACAAATGTACAAGATTAAGGCTTTAGTGTTTGTCATCTTTCTGAGGGCAAACTGAAATATTCGCAAACTTTTTCCAACTTAATAGCTGCAAGAAAATAAAACTCAGAGTTGTGTAGTGATGCTTTAGGTATTATTGATTAAACAAAACAAAACAAAAAAGGCAAAAAAAGTGTGATTTAGTCTATTAAAGCAGGAGTGTCCTCCATCTGGAAGAGCTATATACCAAATAACATCTGCTGATTTCACTCTCCAGAACATCACTAAAATACTTACGATTAAGAAAAGCAGTGACTATGTATAAACATAGTTGACTGTTACTGGAATAAACATCTTTTAACAGATGTAATTTTGATACTATCTAATTCAACGAAGCTTCATGCAATATAAATGGACCTTTGTAACGCATTCTAATTTTAAAATTCATTACTGAATTATTCAGCAGTCTATAAAACAGATGTATGGCACTGCAGCACCCAAGTTGCTGTATCCATTACAAAATTATATTTTTATAATCTGTATGTAATTTGTCCTTTAAGTCTCATGCAGAATCAATGGATGTTTCCAGTCGCTATGACTCACCTTCAGTTTCCTCACACCCCTCAAAGGTTTCACTTGTGTTCACCTGATTGCCTGTTTCAACATTAAATGTCAAGCTTTTATGGTTATTTTAATTGGTACTGTTGCTCGGATTTTTCTTGTTATACCTATTTGCATTTGCTGGAGTTTAGAAGTAACTTCTTTGTCCAAACATACTTGGTCTTTCACTTAGAAAAAGTAATAACTAGGAGCAAACCTTACACTTTGGATAGACTAATTTGGGTTTCAACTATAGGTGACCACGTACCCTTGGATACTCTTTGAACTTTCATCTCCCTTGAATGTTGCAGAAAATGTTCTGCAGGAAATTATATGACCCAGGTTATAAATCTGTATGACAGTTTTGGTAGTGTAAAGGAAGGAGAGGTGAATTTTTTCCCCCCCTCTGTTGTGTTTAACTTGATGACAGGACTGAAACTTTGGTTGAGCTGCTTGCTTTGTTACATGGAATAGCAAAAAGTGGAGAGAGAGGAAGATATGTCTAATTATAGTGGATGAAAATGCTGACCAAGGAGTTAGATAATTTAGTCAGAAGATGTAGATATACCTAGTGGTACATATGTATGTATTCTTAGGGTTTTCTTATAAACAGCAAATCTTTGTTTCAGAAGAAACTATACGCACTCCTCAGCTGGAGGGACAGCGTGGATCAAACTCAGGGGATACTGAAATCCTGGTAGAGAAGAATCAGAGAGATTTGTTTTCTAGAGTTTATTTTACAGTATTTAACTAGGGGAAGTATCTAATCTGACACTGCAAAATTTTGAAATGGGAACATCTATTTAGGAAAATGATTCTGTGATTCTATGAAATGTAACTAGATCTGTCTGGTATACAAACTGCATGAGTCATAATTTTCTGTAAGCAAATAATTAGTGCATGTATATTGCAAATATAGTGTCTAAGGAGCACATACACAGTCTGCAATATACATTAATGACTATAATCTTCTAAATGGGTGTCCAGATATTACTGGGGGAATAAATCAAACTGTAACAGGGAGTGTCAGTTTTCACAGCATTCTAGTTAGGGAGTGCAAATATGATATTATGACTGAGGAGCTGTCACTCATGGGAGTGTTTTTAAATGTTATACTGTACTAGGACGATTTTATTTTTTAGTGCTTCACTGGAGTGAGGTGACAAATGATATATAGCTTTAAGAGATAGAAGCTGTTTGTAACTGTGTGTACAAGCATTAAAAAAAAATCAGAACAAAAATATAATGCTTAATGATGTATTTGTGTGAGAGCAGTTCAGCCTGCATGACAATGGTTTTTATACTATTAATAGGCCATCATTAATGATATGTCCTCTACCCCAGAATTATGCTCTCTGCTCTGACAATATATACTCCTCCCTGATAATGCTTTTATTTTCCTCCTTGAGTGTAGAGTTCTCTATTCAGTGCACAGTAAATGAGTTTTGCCACTACAAATATTATGTCTCTTTCAGAAAACTTAGAATAGGCTTATCGGTGGAATTGTGGCTTTTAAGTTATGAACAGCAGTACTTATTCTGAAGAGTCCACATTTGCATGAACTTGATCCCTTGATGTAGCTATATGAGATTAAGTTTTCAGCTATAAATTCTATTTATACAGAAATATTTGTAAATTGTATTGAGAGAGAAACTCTGAATCTCTAAAAGCAAATAGATGAGAAAATAAGTGACCTACAAGTATCAGCCACTGAGTTGGTAATCAGATCTATAGCATCGTGTCTTGAAAGAGAATCACAGAATGGCATATTAAATACTTGACATTATTGTCTTTTCTCCCAGAGAGAATATGACTTTCCTGTGCATAACATTCAGACTGTAGTTTGTGTCCTGTGCTCTCAGCCCTTCAAATTGTTTAAGACTTTAAAATTTAATCAAGGGATTTCTTAATGGAGGCAAAGGAAGAGTAGCAGCAGAAATACATTTGACAAAAGGGTAACAAATTTCTACTTAATTATTTACAACGGCCCTATACTGCTACTTAGAGACACAAAGTAGTCAGACTCCTGAGCATCAGATCCAACAGTCTGGAAGGACAAGGACATCAATTTGTCCTCACATCATGCAAACAGTTTCCAAGATTGCATCTTGTTGATCTTGATGAAATTACAAGTCTAGGATCTGCAGCATGCCAGTAATTTACGATCACAGGTCACTCCAAGTTGAATATTTTCAGGGCACATCAAGCCTACTTGTCATTTGCATGCAACTCATTTTATTACCTAAGAGATGTTTTTCATCAGGCCACTGGGCAGACATTTGCAGTTCTGGAAGGCCTGCATGAAAAAAGAAAAAACCGAACCCAAAACCACAACAAAACCCCTCTCTTTTCATCCCTCACAACATTAAAACAAATATCAATGCAAAATGTAATATTAAAGTAATTAACCTATTATCTTCAGGTCAGGTGTTTGTTGTTTTGCCATTTACAGAATGAAAAACTCTCCCACTTGGCTGCTGATGTTTGGACTGGGCCAGCTGTCTGTTCTTTCTAAATGCTGTTTCACTTGATTATGAGGCTATGAAGTGCCCTTCTGCCTGCCATTTGGGATTACTCCTAGTTAACTTTATTGCTGAGTAATTTTCCGTCTATTGCCTATTCAATTAAAAAAAAAAAAAGAAAGAAACAAAGAAAGAAGGCAGATTCTACAGCTATTATGTTATATATACTCACCCTGCAACCTTTTGGGCAGGTTTTCTTTTCCAGAGGAATCTGTCTCGCTCCTAATGCATCGGGTGGGAAAAAAAATAGTGTTAAGTCCTCTGAGATTGTTATTTCTAATATCATACCAGCCACAGGGATCACAGAGTTCCTGTAAGAATAACAATTTAGAAAAGGAAGACATTTCAAAATTACAGGCTCAATGATAGAATGATACCTCATGGAGGAAGTTTAAATATTTGAATAATTTCAGGTATGGGGGAGCAGCGAGGAGTTTGCAATAGGTATAGATTTTATTTGCACTAGTCTAGACATGTTCATTGTGTCTGTGGTAGTAATCCAAGCTTACTTTGCAAAGAGCTTCAAAAAAGGAATTCATCCCACCCAATGATAGGCACTTAAGATGAAGCAGAAAAAATCCTACTGAGGGTTCCCAGTTTCAGTCAGATTTAGATAGAGAATTGATGGTTCTCTGATATTTTGTGGATCAATCCTGCATCAGGCAGGTGCAGACTGCCAAGTGGGTCAAATCTTTATTGTGTCATACTCAGTGTGTATGCCACAATGCACTCTAGCTAGCTACCATGCTGCAGATGTATTGCTTCTGTTCTATAGACTAGCAACGGAAATGTTTACATGGTCATATAAAAGCATTCTAACAAAAGTGAGAAGGGATTATGGCTATATTCACAGTAGTTTAAAACAGACTAAGTTCTAAGCATCTAACTTGAAACTGTCTCTACTAATAATACCCACAACAGGGTTTTTCAGACTACCCTGCTATCTTGATCCATTTAGACTAGAAAACACAATCTCAGTAAGATTTCAATCTTAGTAGTCAGTCTGGACATCACACATCAGTCAGGTACATCAACACACCTGAATCACTGTTGCGATTGCACTAGGCATATTTACAGTCTCTGATCTCACTCTCTCCCAGATCCTGAAACACAGCAGTCAAAAAATACATGTGAAAATATGTTTACTAAGATATCTGAGTAAAGTTGCAACCTGACTCCGTTCAGACCCATTTATGTAGTTTCATGCAGCTCTTTGGGTAATTGGATGTGGTCCATAGCTTGGAATTTAACTAAGTAATATGGATGCAGAATTTCAAAATTTACTCTCTTTTTCCTTCCTTGGTGGTATACCATGTAATCCTCTGTGCAGCCTATTGCCCCTATGGTTTGTCTGGCTTACCTCACCAGCACTCACTTTTCAGATACCCTAATTAGCCATACCTTTCTCTCTTTCCACTTTTTGCTCTTCTCCTTTCCTTTCCTTTCCTTTCCTTTCCTTTCCTTTCCTTTCCTTTCCTTTCCTTTCCTTTCCTTTCCTTTCCTTTCCTTTCCTTTCCTTTCCTTTCCTTTCCTTTCCTTTCCTTTCCTTTCCTCTCCTCTCCTCTCCTCTCCTCTCCTCTCCTCTCCTCTCCTCTCCTCTCCTCTCCTCTCCTCTCCTCTCCTCTCCTCTCCTCTCCTCTCCTCCTCTCCTCTCCTCTCCTCTCCTCTCCTCTCCTCTCCTCTCCTCTCCTCTCCTCTCCTCTCCTCTCCTCTCCTCTCCTCTCCTCTCCTCTCCTCTCCTCTCCTCTCCTCTCCTCTCCTCTCCTCTCCTCTCCTCTCCTCTCCTCTCCTCTCCTCTCCTCTCCTCTCCTCTCCTCTCCTCTCCTCTCCTCTCCTCTCCTCTCCTCTCCTCTCCTCTCCTCTCCTCTCCTCTCCTCTCCTCTCCTCTCCTCTCCTCTCCTCTCCTCTCCTCTCCTCTCCTCTCCTCTCCTCTCCTCTCCTCTCCTCTCCTCTCCTCTCCTCTCCTCTCCTCTCCTCTCCTCTCCTCTCCTCTCCTCTCCTCTCCTCTCCTCTCCTCTCCTCTCCTCTCCTCTCCTCTCCTCTCCTCTCCTCTCCTCTCCTCTCCTCTCCTCTCCTCTCCTCTCCTCTCCTCTCCTCTCCTCTCCTCTCCTCTCCTCTCCTCTCCTCTCCTCTCCTCTCCTCTCCTCTCCTCTCCTCTCCTCTCCTCTCCTCTCCTCTCCTCTCCTCTCCTCTCCTCTCCTCTCCTCTCCTCTCCTCTCTCTCCTCTCCTCTCCTCTCCTCTCCTCTCCTCTCCTCTCCTCTCCTCTCCTCTCCTCTCCTCTCCTCTCCTCTCCTCTCCCCTCCCCTCCCCTCCCCTCCCCTCCCCTTCCCCTTCCCCCTCCCCTCCCCTTCCCCTTCCCCTTCCCCTTCCCCTTCCCCTTCCCCTTCCCCTTCCCCTTCCCCTTCCCCTTCCCCTTTCCTCTCCGAACCTCTCCTCTCTGAACCTCTCCAAACCACTCATCTTCTCTTTTCCTCCACTGGGAAATCAGCAAATCTGAGTTGTGATTGCCAAAAATTACTGTGGTTTGGGGTTTTTTTAAGTAATTCTAACAAATTTTCTGATATCTGATATTTATTTCCTACTCCTGATGCTGCTGATCTAAATTTGGCAAGTGTATTTGAAGTCAGTGATTTTTTTTGACAGAAGAGCACAACTGGGCCTGTGCTATGAAATATTTTACTAGTTGTCAACTACACTTAAAAAACTCAAGGGAGGTGCACTTCTTGAACAGGGGATGAGACAGGAAAATTAATTATTTTTGAGCATTTTGTTTGTTCTTTGTTTGGACTCTTTAATTCATTTTCAGTAATTTATATTGTAATGTTGAATATACTTATAAACATTTCCCAGAAGAACTTCTAAAATAATCTTCTTGATCCACTTTCATAAAATTTTAATGCACTGATCTTCAAGTTGCTTTGGAATTTCAGTGTTGGTACAGTCTGTAAAGTACCTACGAAGATTATAAGCAGATACTGTACTCCCACTACAGCTCTGTGAATTGCGAGATTGCCTTTGCTTGTTAGTGACAACAGAAGATCTATAGTACTGTCACATAACTGGGGCATGGCTAAACCATCCAAATCAAGTAATTACTTTCTACCTTCTGAAACTCATCTCCTAATTTTAACCAAATAAAGCATTAGTCTTCTTTTTCTGTCCAGACAGATGGTTTGCTTAGTGCTATCAAGTATGTTCTAGGATCCTTTCCAGAGGTGGCAGAACCTTGCTTGTTGTGATTTGTTTATATAAGTATTGTTCTGCTGTGGCTAATTATTTCCTATTTAATATTTTCTCTGTGTGAGCCACTGCAGTTATTCTCTTATTTATAAAGGGGAGCAAAAGTATTTACCAGTCATTAGCATGTTGTCGTATGTGAACAACTCAAGGGAAAGAATGAAACCTTGATGTCATAGGCACTGATTACTGGTAAATTGTGACTTAGTTAATAACTACGCTGCCTCTGTTGCCTAATTACAGTTATAGAATTTATAGAAGATCTTTCAAGCAGAATATGTAGTCCAGTTCTCATTTAAAAGAGACAAGGCAGCGTAAACCAGCTGTGAGACCATGATTTTTCAGCATATGCTGCAGTGGAATTTCCTGTGTGCAGAAGGTTCTTAGAGTGTATGGAGAAGAGCTTCCTGATGCAGCTGTTAAGTGAGCCTACCAGTGGTCAGGCTCTGCTTGACCTGCTGTTCTCAAATAGAGAAGGGCTGGTGAAAGATGTGATGGTAGGAGGTGTATAGCAACCATGAGACGGTAGGTGATGTGATGTTAGGGAGGGTGCAGCAACCATGAGATTGCAGCAACCATGAGAGAGTGTTTTCAGTATGCAGGAAAACAAGGAGGAGCAACAAAAAAAACTTTCCTTTGGACTTACTTTGCACTTCCAGTAAGGGCAGACTTCAGCTTATTTAAGCAACTAATTTGGAGAGTGCCATGGGTAGCAGCCCTTAAGGACAAAGGGATCCAGAATGGTTGGACCTACTTCAAACAGGAGCTCTTGAAGGCACAGGAACAGGCTGTGCCCATGTGCAAACAGATGAGCTGGTGGGGAAGGCGACTGGCCTGGATGGGCAAGCATCTCTTGAAGGAAATAAGAGCAAAAAAGAAGCTGTATCACCTTTGGAAAGGGGGAAAGGCAACTTGTGATACATTTAAGGATGTTGTTAGATCATGTCGGAGAAAAATTAGGGATGCAAAAGCCCAGTTAGAACTCAAGCTGGCCATGTCTGTGAAAGACAATAAAAAGCATTTATATATATATATATATATAAATGATAAAAAGAGGGACAAGAAGAACATCCATTCTTTATTGGACCTGGAGAGGAACATTGTAACTAAAGGTGGGGAAAAGGCTGAGGTACTAAATACCTTCTTTCCCTTCATTTTCAACAGTGAGGCAGGAGGACTTCAGGATAACTGGCCTCCTGAACTGGTAGATGGGGTCAGGGAGCAGTGTAGTTCCCCTGAAATCATTGAGGAAGTAATTAGGGACTTGGTGAGCCACTTGGATACCCACAAGTCCATGGGACTAGATGGGATCCATCCTAGGGTGCTGAGAGAGATGGCAGATGAACTGGACAAGCCACTCTCCATCATTTAACACCAGTCCTGCCTTACCAGAGAGTCCCCAGATGACTGGAAGCTGGTCAGTTTGATGCCCATCCACAAGAAGGGGCAGATGGAGGAACCTGCAAACTGCAGGCCTGTCAGCCTGACCTCAGTGCCAGGAAAGATTATGGAGCAGACAATCTTGGGGGCAATCACTGCACACCTGAAGGATGACCAAGGGATCAGGCCCAGCCACCATGGATTTAGGAAGGGCAGGTCCTGCCTCACCAAGCTGATCTCCTTCTATGATCAGGTGACCCGTCTGGTGGATGTGGGGAAGGCTGTGGATGTAGTCTACCTGGACTTCAGCAAGGCCTTTGACACCATCCCCCACAGCAAACTCGTGGCTAAGCTGCCAGTTCGTGTCTTGGACAGCAGCACTCTGTGCTGGGTTAGGAACTGGCTGGAGGGCCAAGCCCAGAGAGTGGTGGTGAATGGTGCCACATCCAGTTGGCAGCCAGTCACTAATGATGTCCCCCAGGGATCAGTGCTGGGCCCCATTCTGTTCAATATCTTTATTGATGATCTAGATGAGGGGATTGAGTCCACCATTACTAAGTCTGCAGACGACACCAAGTTGGGAGCAATTGTAGATCTGTTAGAGGGTAGAAGGGCTCTCCAGATGGATCTTGACCAGCTGGACAGATGGGCAGAGTCCAACATGATGGCATTCAACAAATCCAAGTACTGGGTGTAGCACTTTGGTCACAACAACCCCATGCATCTCTACAGGCTGGGGTCCTAGGGGTATTGGATGACAGACAGCTGAACATGAGCCAGCAGTGTGCCCATGTGGCCAAGAAGGCCAATGGCATGCTGTCCTGCGTCAGAAATAATGTGGCCAGCAGGAGCAGGGAAGTCCTGCCCCTGTACTCAGCACTGGTTAGTTCACACCTTGGGTACTGTGTTCAGTTCTGAGCCCCTCAGTTTAAGAAGGACATTGAGACTATTGAACGTGCCCACAGAAGGGCAAGAGGCTAGTGAAAGGCCTTGAGCAGAAGCCCTATGAGGAGAGGCTAAAGGAGCTGGGGGTGTTTAGCTTGGAGAAAAGGAGACTCAAGGGAGACCTTATTGCTGTCTACAACTACCTGAAGGGAGGTTGTAGCGAGGTGGGGGTTGGTCTCTTCTCCCAGGCAACCTGTGACAGAACAAGAAGACACAGTCTCAAGCTGTGCCAGGTGAAGTTTAGGCTCAAGGTGAGGTGAAAGTTCTTCATAGAAAGAGTAATTGGAATGGGCTGCCCAGGGAGGTGGTGGAGTCCCCATCCCTGGAGGTGTTCAAAAAAGGATTGAACGTGGCACTTGAAGCCATGGTTTAGTTAGTCATGAGGTGCTGGGTGATAGGTTGGACTTGATGATCTCTGAGGTCCTTCCCAATCTTATTGATTCTATGATTCTATGACTCTATGACATATAGCCAGAGGAATATATATGTATGTATGTGTGCCATATATAGAGAGAGAGAGAGAGTCAAAGGCACATTGACCTATGACTGTAGTTCTTGGTAACTTACCTCTGTTGGTGCAAGTGTTGGTTGAGAATGGTTTTGAAGTGGTTCTCCCAGTGTTCTCCCAGCACACAGGTTCATCTGATACTGAGCTGTGAAAGCCTTTTCGCTTGCACTCACTCAGGCCTTATGTCAGGGGTAGCTTCTCACACTGTAGTGTAGTGACTGTCTGGTTATCAGGCATTGGCTGATATGGCATTTCTTCATATCAGGAAGGAACAGATGCATTTACTTTACACTTCTGCTGGCCACAACACTTGCAGATGCATTATCATAAATCGCTGTATGTGTATGTAAATAATATCTTAAAAGCTAGAGGAAGAAATATTCTGCTAAGGGGAATTTGCCTTTTTTAGACTCTGAGGAAAGCTTGATCTTAGTGCAGTCCTACACAATGTTTAGATAACTCTATTATTATTATTATTATTATTATTATTATTATTATTATTATTATTATTATTATTTCATTTGTGAAAACCTTGGTGTTTATCAAAATATGGTTCAAAAAGTTTTTTAATTCTTGACTTGGCTTAATCTCAAAATCAGAACATTAGTTTGCATAGCCTACTTTGGAGCTCTGCTTCTCATGTGAATGGAAGAGCTTTTTTGCCTGTAAAGAGGCACAACCAAAAAAAAAAGTGTTTTGAAAGGTGGAACGCAATAAGATTGTCATGTTTTTTGGTTGGTGATTTAACATTTGAGCATCTGCTATTTGCATATCAAAATGAGACATAAAAGCAGCTTGAAAACAGCAACTGCAAAGCAGTAACAAGAAGCTACCTACCCAACCTCATATACAGGACTGGGATAGACTGGTCTATTGTATATATTCATGTCGTTCTTGAAAGCAGAGAGAAAAAAAACATAATATATGGAAACATCTGAGGTTGCAGCTCATTGTAGCTGTAATTGCTCGTTACTGAAACTCTTTTTGCATAAATTTTTCTACTCTTGAGTTTTAGTCCTAGAATTTCTGGTGCTTTCCCCTGCAATCTTTTTTTTTTTTTTTTCTTCTTTTCTTTTTCTTTTTTTTTTTTTTTTTTTTCCTTTTTCTTTTTACTTGCCTTTTTAACTCAGTTGAAAACTGCTTCTCCTTCTCATGGGGAAATAACTGTCCCTTTCTCGGTATTTTGACAAATATAAAAGCAACATTAGGCTGTACCTTTTATTTTTAAACCTAAACAACATATGCAGCTGACTCTAATTTTCTGTCATTACAGAAAAAATCAAGTTAAGTGGAGCAGAGAACTGTATACAAATAACAAAATTTCACTTTCACCTAGACATGCAGTCACATGGACCAGCTGGTATAAATTGACATTGCCTTTAATAGAGCTATAGCAGATGACACCGGCTGAGCATCTGGCATCTATTTAAGAGGATAAAATATAAAATCCCTTTGCTTTTCCAATGTACATCTATACTTCCAATGAAGAGAGGGCTGTTTGAGTTGGAATATCAACCTGCACATTATTAGTTAACAGATTAAAACTAATCTGAGAAGCCCTGGTGATTACATGCATATTTGGATTTTAACAAGTCTGTGTTGTTTTTTGGTGGGGTTTTTTTTTGCAGAACTGCGAGCAATTATATGCCTGACTGGGTGAAATGGGATGAAATAAATCAATAATTTATTATGAAAATTTACTCATCGATTTAGTGTGCAAATCATCAGTAATCATATGAGCTGTGCCAAAGAGTCAGGCAAGCTGAGCTCATTAAAAAGTCTTATGTAAAACTCGACTCCTCAGGATAGTTCCGTCACATGATTGACAGTATTTAAGATGCTTATAGCCCTCCGTTTAGCTCAGCCTTAGTACGAGATTGTTCTTTTGGCTATGAACTCAGAGCACAATTATCCGTCAATTTTCTCAGAGATTCACTTTTCTGTTCCATTCTCACACACGCGGTAGTCTTTCAAACGCTCTTCTGCGCTTTTTCTGTTAGATTTTAAAGTTTTTTTTAATTGACGGAAAGAATAGGTGACATTCTTTTAATTCGCCAGAAAAGTGGTGAGGATTTGGGGTTATGTCGTTGTCAGTGTATAATTCCCTGTTGTGTTTTACACTTCATTTTGAAGGTAGCGTTAAGTGCAGCTTAGAGCATTAATTTTAAAGCAGGAGGTTGACACATAGTGAAGTGACTATAGCAGGGAAGCTTTGATAGAGCAATCAAGGGCCATCAACAGTTAATGGCTCTACACCAGTGGATCAATGGGCTTGCTAGCAGCAGGGCCATTGACTTTGAACAACTCTCTGCCTAGAAGCTGAAAGGGCGTGTGTTCATGTCAGAGGTGGAAAATTGGTGGCATAAGCGCAAGGGGTTGAAAGGAGTCACAGGCTGTTTTAAACGGGGAAAGTTCTCTGTGCAGACAGGGAAATTTGTTCTTCAGAAGCCAGGTGTGCAGTTCAACAAAGCCAGGAGGTTGTTTGTCTCGAAGATACAGCCTCAACTCTGAAGCCATTCCGCTGCTAAAGGAATAGGAGTAGTAAATGGTTTCTGGGATGTTTTCGTTTAGACAGATTTGTCCTTTAATTTTTTAATATGAAACCGTGATGGTATGTGTAAGAAACTGCATACCTGAGCCAATGGTTCTTCTGTTTCCTGTGCATTGTCCCTGAGCATTGTCGTTGTGGAACCACACTACACTGCAGCACAGAAATTTATATCAAAAATTTAAAAGTCAATTTTTGGGTGAAAAGCTGTATCTCAAGGAGGCACAGCTTTTACAGTGTTAGCGGCCACACCAAATCCAGCATTCTATTACATAAAGAGAATCTAATTTTATCTTTGTCCTGAACAAATTTGTCCAAGAAAGGTTTCCGCAATTTATGATCAGCTATTGCCAAGGATTAAGAGGTATAGAAAGATATGGTCTTGAAAAAAATATGCATCAGTAGAGGAATTTTGGGTTTGTTTACCTGGGGGAAAAAAAAAGGCAGGGGAGAAAAGACAAAGTATAGCAGGTTTTTCATAGGTGCATGCATTTTCTTCTGGCTAGCAAAATTCAGTGATTTGACAGTTGCTTAGGTAACTGAATGTTTTATTTAAGAGCTGAAGAAATACAAGGTAAATGAATTTTGAGGATGAAATTCACTACTTGCAAAATGACTGAGAAATTGGATGTGTGCAGGGAAGTAATGGGTAAAAGCTACAATAGATTCACAGAGAACAACACGCTTGAGACTAAAGGTGGATAATGGAATGTGGTCATTACAATGGAAACATTTCAGGGGATAGAACAGTGGTATTCAAAGGAGAGAAGTACAGAGGTTGACGTTTTATTTTTAAAAAGAAGCATTTATATAATACAGACAAACCCTACAGCTTGTGGACACTGATATCACATCAACACATCACAAGTTTTTATTTAATTGAGTGTAATTTAGAAAAAAGCATTTAGAATACAGTCTGCTCCGTCACATCACATCAAATCAATTTCAATTAGCAGACTAATGTTTCATCTGTAAACTGATGCTAATCAAAGACAAGATGCACCTCTTGTAAGCTTGAGCTTATGAACTTTGATTTCTGTTTACTACACAATGGGAACACAGAGTCATGATCCACATCTTTTTCCACATGTTGTCACAGTTCTTTTTCAGATAATATGCAGGTACTCTCACTGGTCTGAATTCACCACAATTATAAATATAAGCTCTTAGGTAACAATTGAATAGACAATATTAGGCATATGATGAAATCAAATGTGTTCCTAAATGAATGATGATTTTCGAGGTTACCGTCTGAATATGCCAGAAACATTATTGAAATTATTTTTTAAAAACAATTATTTTATTTTAAGATGGAGAATAGCTTCATCAGAATCAGTTATTAATTAAATCCTTCCATAATATTTAATTCTCTAATGCTGCTGGAATGTTTAAACAACAACAGCAAGAAGAACATTCCCAAATGATGCGCTAATCTTTTCCTCCTTTTTTTTTCTCTCTCCCTCTTTTTTTCTTCTTCAACCAAAATAGAGAGGGACAAGCATTTTATTGGGTCAGCTTTAACTAATGGGTGTGTAGTCCCTGTTACCAGGGCTACAAATTATGGCCATCTTCTCTCAAAATCATGAAAACAAGACTATGGCAAATATAAAATGCCTCTAATTTTCTTATTCCAATAATTCTAATTCACATTTCCATTGCTAGGGATAAGAAAGGAAAGTGTTATTCATGTTGCAGTGAAGAGCTATTAAGGGCTAAGATTAGTCTTTGAATGAAAGGTGCCTGTTAACTGTAAATAGGGAAAGCTAAAATGAAATTTTCAGTCATATTAGGAGACATATTTAAGATATTTGCACTTATTTGGTTGGAAATATATGCCACCCTTTGAAATTTTACTGTCTCCCCCAAAGATTCCTAGCTTGATATTAGTACATTGAAAACACTTTCAACCAGGTCTAAGTAATATGCATCCCTCTCAAACAAACAAACCAACCAAACAAACAAAAAAACTCCAAACCAACCAACCAACCAACCAGACACCCTCTAAATAAATCTTCTCCAGGCCTTCAGTGACTTCATAGTAGTAGTAAGCTACAAATTACCTTTACGATAAACCAAGCTGCTCTCAAATATAAGTCTACTCCTGTGTTAATCTGTATTAACATGATGGTACAATAAGGGCCAGGCCTTTCTGTCCTAGTGTAACTTGAAGTAAAGGAAAGCAGTTTCTGCAGCAGTTTCTGTGCAGTTACACAGCTCTGCACTTCACTACATGATGGGTCTGTTATCCAGTCCTTTGAGAACCTGAGTGTCTATCCCTAGTTAAATTAGTATTTGCTGCCATGTTGCCTGACCAACCTGACCTTCTTCTATGATCAGATGACCCGCCTGGTGGATGTGGGGAGGCCTGTGGATGTAGTCTACCTGGACCTCAGCAAGGCCTTTGACACCGTCCCTCACAGCAAACTCCTAAGCTATCAGCCCATGTCTTGGATGAGAGCACACTGCGTTGGGTTAGGAACTGGCTGGAGGGCTGAGCCCAGAGAGTGGTGGTGAAGGGTGCCACATCCAGCTGGCAGCCAGTCACTAGTATCACAGTATCACAGTATCACAGTATCACTTAGGTTGGAAAGGACCTCGAGGATCATCGAGTCCAACCTGACACCGCAGACCCCATGACTAGACCATGGCACCAAGTGCCACGTCCAATCTCCCCTTGAATGCCTCCAGGGTCGATGACTCAACCACCTCCCTGGGCAACCCATTCCAATGCCGAATGACTCGCTCGGTGAAGAACTTCCTCCTCACCTCGAGTCGAGTGGTTGCCCCAAGGATCAGTGCTGGGCCCCATGCTCTTTAACAGCTTTATTGATGATCTGGATGAGGGCACTGAGTCCATCATCAGTAAATTTGCTGACGACACCAAGCTGGGGGCAGGAGTTGATCTGCTGGAGGGTAGAGAGGCTCTGCAGAGGGACCTTGACAGGTTGGACAGATGGGCAGAATCCAATGGCATGAGATTTAACACATTCAAGTGCCGGGTTCTGCCCATTGGCCACAACAACCCCATGCAGTGCTATAGGCTGGGGTCAGAGTGGATGGAGAGCATCCAGGTAGAGAGGGACCTGGGAGTACTGGTCGATGGTAGGCTGAACATGAGCCTGCAGTGTGCCCAGGCAGCCAAGAGGGCCAATGGCATCCTGGCCTGCATCAGGAACAGTGTGGCCAGCAGGAGCAGGGAGGTCATTCTGCCCCTGTACACTGCACTGGTTAGGCCACACCTTGAGTACTGTGTCCAGTTCTGGGCCCCTCAGTTTAGGAAGGATGTTGACTTGCTGGAGCATGTCCAGAGAAGGGCAATGAAGTTGGTGAGGGGTTTGGAACACAAATCCTGTGAGGAAAGACTGAGCGAGCTGAGGTTGCTCAGCCTGGAAAAGAGGAGACTCAGGGGTGACCTTATCACTCTCTACAACTACCTGAAGGGAGGTTGTAGACAGGCAGAGGTTGGTCTCTTCTCCCAGGCACCCAGTACCAGAACAAGAGGACACAGTCTCAGGCTGCGCCAGGGGAGGTTCAGGTTGGATATTAGGAAGAAGTTCTATACAGAGAGAGTGATTGCCCATTGGAATGGGCTGCCTGAGGAGGTGGTGGAGTCACCGTCATTGGAGGTGTTCAGGAGGAGACTTGATGGGGTGCTTGGTGCCATGGTTTAATTGATTAGGTGGGTTGGATTGGTTGATGGGTTGGATGTGATGATCTTGAAGGTCTCTTCCAACCTGGTCTAATCTAGTCTAGTCTAGTCTAATCTAGTCTAGTCTAGTCTAATTCTATTCTATTTTCCTTTCATGCCTTCACATGTGGGTCACTGGTGTCCTTTCTATTCTGTTCTATTCTTTCTGATGTGCCAATGAAGGCTTTTGGCATTTGTACAACAGTATTAATTTTAATAGCTTGCATAAAAGAAGGTGTACTGGGGCTATGGCTCCTCTGGCCCAAGAGAGTTAACCTTTAAAATCTGCACATTTACATCTGAAATATCAGTGGACAATAAGCAAAGACATTTACAGTTTGAGACATTGGATCACCTGCGGTCACACAAGTTACATCCTAATACTTCTATTTTTCATTCTGTTAACTAGCAAAAGAGTGTGGACTAGCTAGCTGAAACAATATATTGAAGTTGTAGCTAACGGAATCAGTTGAGAAGACATCCCAGTGTCTGAATTGTCTTGCCACTGAATCAGTGGAAATATGCTCTTCTTGAATCAAGTGCAGAATCGAGAATGTTCTCCTCCCTTCATTACTTCATTTAACAATTTTCAAAAAGATCTGACTCAAATATTTTAAATGGAACACTCTGAAGTTTAAATGTATTTATAAATATAAAATGTTTCATAATGGCTTATCACTAGCAATAAAGCAGTAAAAAGAATAATTTCAGAGTAGATTGTATGTTAAAGTAAATCTCATACTTTAAGTAAGAATATTTATTGGTATATGCATCAAAGTAAAAAAAATTGAATTGCTTGAAACATTGTGATTTAGTTTTATATCAAATTGATAAGCTGGGAATATGATAAAATGTGAATATGATTTATTAAATATAAAAAAATATTTTTCCAAGCCAATTTGATTCAGGTTCATTTGCCTGGTCAGTAATAGGATAATTACACACAATAGGAGGCTAATAAACAGGAGAATAACAGTCTAGAAGAATCAGAACTTGGAATACAGAGAAACAAGTTGGAAACTTCTTATACACATGAAACAAACAGCAATGCTATCCCGGCGTGGTGAGATGGACCATCTTGGGTTCACAACAGAGCTAACCAATAGTCAAACAAGCTATAAACCTTAGGAATAACCAGGTAAATTAGCATAAGTTATTCATGAACTGCAGAGCTGCTAACTACCACAAGCTTTGCTGAATGAAGCAATGCTCTGAGTTTGTATTCATAGTCCAAAAGGGCAGTATCCAAAATTAGAATAAACCTTTATTAGAATAAACCAAACCAGGTTGGAAGAGACCTTCAAGATCATCAACCAATCCAACCCACCCAAACAGCTAACCCATGGCACCAAGCACCCCATCAAGTCTCCTTCTGAACACCTTCAATGACGGCGACTCCACCACCTCCCCGGGCAACCCATTCCATAGCGCAATCACTCTTTCATCCTAACATCCAACCTGAACCTCCCCTGGTGCAGCCTGAGACTGTGTCCTCTTGTTCTGGTACTGGCTGCCTGGGAGAAGAGACCATCATCAGCCTGTCTACAACCTCCCTTCAGGTAGTTGTAGAGAGTGATAAGGTCCCCCCTGAGTCTCCTCTTCTCCAGGCTAAGCAGCCCCAGCTCCCTCAGCCTCTCCTCATAGGGCTTGTGTTCCAAACCCCTCACCAACTTTGTTGCTCTTCTCTGGACTCGTTCCAGCAAGTCAACATCCTTCCTAAACTGAGGGGCCCAGAACTGGACACAGTACTCGAGGTGTGGCCTAACCAGTGCAGTGTACAGGGGCAGAATGACCTCCCTGCTCCTGCTGGCCACACTGTTCCTGATGCAGGCCAGGATGCCATTGGCCCTCTTGGCTGCCTGGGCACACTGCAGGCTCATGTTAAGCCTACCATCAACCAGCACCCCCAGGTCCCTCTCTGCCTGGCTGCTCTCTAGCCACTCTGACCCCAGCCTGTAGCACTGCATGGGGTTGTTGTGGCCAATGTGCAGAACCCGGCATTTGGATGTGTTAAATCTCATGCCGTTGGACTCTGCCCATCTGTCCAGCCTGTCGAGGTCTCTCTGCAAAGCCTCTCTACCCTCCAGCAGATCAACTCTTGCCCCCAGCTTGGTGTCGTCAGCAAATTTACTGATGATGGACTCAATGCCCTCATCCAGATCATCAATAAAGATGTTAAAGAGCACAGGGCCCAGCACTGATCCTTGGGGCACACCACTAGTGACTGGCTGCCAGCTGGATGTGGCACCATTCACCACCACTCTCTGGGCTCGGCCATCCAGCCAGTTCCTAACCCATCGCAGTGTGCTCCCGTCTAAGCCATGGGCTGACAGCTTGGCCAGCAGTTTGCTATGGGGGACGGTGTCAAAGGCCTTGCTGAGGTCCAGGTAGACTACATCCACAGGCCTCCCCACATCCACCAGGCGGGTCACCTGATCATAGAAGGAGATCAGGTTGGTCAGGCAGGACCTGCCCTTCCTAAATCCATGCTGGCTAGGCCTGATCCCTTGGCCATCCTGTAAGTGTTGTGTTATTGAACTCAGGATGACCTGTTCCATGATCTTGCCTGGCACTGAGGTCAGGCTGACAGGCCTGTAATTCCCTGGCTCATCCAACCGGCCCTTCTTATGGATGGGCACCACGTTGGCCAGCTTCCAGTCCTCTGGGACCTCGCCAGTGAGCCAGGACTGCTGGAAAATTATGGAGAGTAGCTTGGCCAGCTCATCTGACAGCTCTCTCAGCACCCTAGGATGAATCCCATCTGGTCCCATGGACTTGTGGGGATCCAAGCTGCTAAGGAGAGTTCCAACCACCGCCTCATGGAACATAGGGAAACTGTGCAGCTCCCTGGCTCCTTCTGCTAGCTCTGCAGGCCAGCTGTCAGGAAGACGTTCTGCCCTTCTAGTAAAAATTGAGGCAAAGAAGGTGTTAAGTATCTCTGCCTTTTCCTTATCCTTGGTTACAATGTTCCCCTCCGTATCCACCAAGGAGTGGAGGTTTTCCTTCCCCTTCCTCTTACTATTAATGTATTTATAGAAGGACTTTTTGTTGTCCTTCACAGTAGAGGCCAGTTTAAGCTCCAAGTGTGCTTTTGCCTCCCTAATTCTCTTCCTACAAGACCTAGCAACATCCTTAAACATTTTGTGGGTTGCCTCCCCTCGCTTCCAAAGGTGATACACCCTCTTTTTTTCCCTCAGTTCCATTAAAAGTTCATGAACCATCCAGGCTGGCCGTCTGCCCCGGCGGCTCATCTTCTGGCACATTGGCATAGCCTGTCCCTGAGCCTTCAACAATTTTTCCTTGAAGTAGGTCCAGCTCTCCTGGACCCCTTTGTTTTTAAGGGCTTTATCCCAAGGAACCCTCTGAATTAGTTCCTTGAGTAACCCAAAGTCTGCCCTCCGGAAGTCCAGAGTGGAGGTCTTCTTGCCGCCCCTCTTGGCTTGACCAAAAACCGAGAATTCAATTATCTCGTGGTCACTGGACCCCAAACACCCTCCGACCACCACATCGCCCACCAGTCCTTCCCTGTTGGTGAAGAGGAGGTCAAGCATAGCCTTACCCCTGGTAGGCTCTTGCAGCACCTGGGATAAGAAGCTGTCCTCCATGCATTCTAAAAACCTTCTAGACTGTCTCCTCTCTGCCGTGTTGAGTTCCCAGCAGATGTCAGGCAGGTTGAAGTCGCCCATGAGAACAAGGTCCGGAGATCTTGAGACAGCCCTAAGCTGCCTATAGAATACTTCGTCAACATCTTCCTCCTGGTTGGGTGGTCTATAACAGACTCCAACCAGGGTGTCTGCCCTGCTGGTCTTCCCTCTAATTCTTATCCACAAGCATTCAACCCGATCGTCCCTAGTCTCCATCTCAATGGCATCTAGTGCCTTCCTGATGTAAAGGGCCACCCCTCCACCCCTTCTTCCTCGCCTGTCTCTCCTGAAGAGCTTGTAACCGTCAATTGCAGCGCTCCAGTCGTGTGAGTCATCCCACCACGTCTCTGTGATGGCAACTACATCATAACTTTCCTGCTGCATCAAGGCTTCCAGCTCCTCCTGTTTGTTACCCATGCTTTGTGCATTAGTGTACATGCACTTCAGCTGGGCTGCTGGTTTCACCTCCGACTCTAGCTTGTCACCCCCAGACTCTTGTCTGAGAGGACTCTTTTCAGCCCCTTCCCCCTTCGAAACTAGTTTAAAGCCCTGTCGATGAGACCCGCCAATTCCCTACCCAGGATCTTTTTATCTTTGGGGGACAGTCCGTTCTCATATACAGTGATCTTTCCCCTTCTCTGGGACAGATGTACTCTATCTGTTGCCAGCTGGCCTGGTGCAGTGGAAAGTTTCCCAATATCAAAAAACCCAAAATTCTTTTGACTGCACCAGCCTCTAAGCCACTTGTTAACTATAGCTGCTGACCTGTTCCTTACTGTATTCCCTCCTGCAGTTAAGGGTATTGATGAAAAAATTATTTGTGCCCCTGACCCCTCAACCAGGTCTCCCAGGGCCCTGAAGTCATTAGAGGAAGTGAGAACGAGGGAGCCATGCTGCTGTGGCGGAGATCTAGGCACTACACTGCTAGGGCACAAGAAGCTAATTGCCCTGAAGACAGGAGCAAGTAGGTGCTTGAAGCCACCTTGAATGTCATTAACAAGCAGGGGAGGGAGAAGATGAAAGAGATAAAAGAACAATGAACAAGGAGCATGTGGACTCTCAAGGTCTTCTCCTATAAATTCCTTTTTTGAAAACTGGACAGCCCAATGGCACATTAGCTATTCAAATACCGCCAATCAGTTCAAAATATTTGTCTGGCGAGCAAAACTGCATATGCCTTCTCTCATAGCCTCTGGCATGTGCAGTTGCCTCTCTGAAATGTGAGGCTTGGGGTCCAGCTTCCAACCCCTCCAGGCAGCCTTAATGGCACCTGCCTATTGGCTCCTTGACCTCAATCCAGATGCTGCAACAGAGAGGGAGGAGAGAGGGCAGTGGCTCAAACAGGTTTAGGTGGCTTCTTAATGCCTCTTAACAGTGCTGGCCTGTTAATGCTGGCTTGTTAATGCCTCTTCCAGGACACACTGCTTTGATGATCTGTAGTGATTCATAGAATGGTAGGGGTTGGAAAGGACCTCCAGAGATCGCTGAGTCCACCACACTGCCAAAGCAGGATTACTTAGGATAGGCCACACAGGAACTCATTCAGGCAAGTTTTGAAGGTGACCAGAGAGGGAGACTCCACAACCTTCCTATCTGGGCAGTCGGTTCCAGTGCTCAGTCACCCTCATCATAAGGAAGTGTCTCTGCGTGTTGAGGAGGAACATCCTGTGTTCCAGCTTGCATCCATTGTTTCTTGTCCTATTACTGGGCATCACCAAAAGAAGACTGTCACCTTCATCTTGACAGCCACCCCTCAGATATTTATAGACGTTGATAAGATCCTCTCTCAGCCTTCTCTTCTCAAGACTAAACAGTCCTAGTTCTCTCAGTCTTTCTTCATAAAAACTGGACACAGTATTCCAGGGATAGTCTCACCAGGGCAAAGTAGAGGGAAAGGAGAACCTCCCTAGGTATTCTGGATACATTTTTCTTGATTCACCCCAGGATGCCATTGGCCCTCATGGCCACAAAGGTACACTGCTGTACCAGGCAGAACTTGCTCTCCATTAGGACTCCAAGGTCTTTCTCCACGGAGCTGCTTTCCAGCAGGATGACCCCTAGTCTATACTGGTGCCTGGTGTTATTCCTCTCCAGCTACAGGACTCTGGACTTGCCCTTATAGAACTTCACAAGATCCACTTTTGTCTAGCGTGTCCAGATCTCATTGAATGGCAGCACAGCCTTCTATTGTATCATCCACCCCTTCCACTTTCCTGTCATGAGCGTACTTGCTGAGGGTATGCTCTATCACCTCATGGATGTGTGCATTTTCATTCCATGCAAGCAATCTCTAACCCAATCCACAATGACCAGTGGATAGTCTTTCTCCCTCCAATTTTGCTCTCTTACCTCCAGGCTCTGAGGTTCCTAAGGGTTGCTGACTTAATCATCGATTTCAGTTACTTATTCATTTTTAGTTCAGCTACTCGAGTATATAGTTAGATAAATTATATTTAAATGACATTTTAAACAAAATTTCTATACAGCATCAACAGCTGTCTTAAATAAGAGACTTGAGAGAATGTCTCTGAATGAATGTTTTCTTGAACAGACCTCAAGGCATAATATACTGGAAAATGAAGCAGAGAAAATGAGTCACAGTATTACAGTATATTAGAGGTTGGAAGGGACCACAAGAGATCATCAAGTCCAACGCCCCCGCCAAAGCAGGATCACTTCGGGGAGTCTACACAGGAATGCATCCATGTGGGTTTTGAAAATCTCCAGAGAAGGAGATTCCACAACCTTCCTGGACAGCCTGCTCCAGTGCTCTGTCACCCTTACTGTAAAGAAGTTTCTCATGTTGAGGTGAAATCTTCTGTGTTCAAGTCTTAACCCATTGTTCCTTGTCTTATTACTGTGCATTACCAAAAAGATCATGGCCCTCTCCACTTGATACTCACCCCTCAGATATTTATGCACGTTGATGAGATCCCCTTTCAGTCTTCTCAAGAATAATTAGCCCCAGGGATCTCAGTCTCTCTTCATAGGGGAGATGCTCAAGTCTCCTAATCATCCTCATGGATCCCCATTCGATTATCTCCAGCAGTTTTTTGTCTTTCTCTGAGCCCGAAACTGGATGAAGTATTCCAGATGTAGTCTCGCCATGGCAGAGTAGAGAGGTAGAAGAACTTCCCTAGACCTGCTGGACACACCCCTCTTGATGCATCCCAGGATACCATTGGCCCTCTTGTCCACAAGGGCACATTGCTGTTCTATGGAGAACTTGGTGTCCACCAGCACTTCAAGTTCTTTCTCCATGGAGCTGCTTTCCAGCAGGGCAGCCACTAACCTGTACTGGTGCCTGCTGTTTCTCCTCCCCAGATGCAGGACCCAGCACCTGTCCTCATTAAAACTCATGAGGTTTGCCTACACCCAGCTCTCCAGCCTGTCCAGGTCTCGTTGGATGGCTGCACAGCCTGACAGGGTGTCAGCCATTCCCCCCAGTTTTGTATCATCAGTGAACTTGCTGAAGGTACTCTCAGTCCCCTCATCCAAGTCCTTGATGAAGATATTGAACAAAACTGATCCCTGGGGAACACCACTGGCCACAGGCCTCCAAGTTGACTCTGTGCCACTGATGACGATCCTCTGAAATCTGTTGTCAAGCCAGTTTTCAATCCACCATACTGATCAGCCTCTATGCCACATTTCATGAGCTTTTCTTTGAGGATGTTATAGGAGACAGTGTCAAAAGCTTTAGTGAAGTCAAGGTATATGACATCCACTGCTCTCTCCTCATCTACCCATTTAGTCATAATTTCATAGAAGGCTATCTGATTAGTCAGGAGGATCTCCCCTTGGTACATCCATGTTGGCTACTCCTGATAACCTTCTTGTCTTCCATGTGGTTAGAGATGACCTCCTAGATCAGCTGCTCTATCATCTTTCCAGAGATAGAGGTGAGGCTGGCTGGTCTGTAGTTGCCTGGGTGCTCCTTCCTGTCTTTTTTAAAGACTGGAGTGACATTTTCTTTCTTCCAGTCTTCGTAACACGGTGATTCCTATATCATCAAAGATGAAAAAATTAGAAATTGGAAACTGCTAGCACCTTGAGAATATGAAAAGACTGACATCAAAGTCAAATATTTGTAAAGACACTTTCCAAACTAGAAATGAATTGTTAGACACCAAACGCTCTGGTGAAATACATGAAGTTTTATTTGTAACTGAACTTTTCCATCTCTCTGTGAGAATGTCTAAAAGGTTTGTTTATACTGAAATGGGACTTTTAAATGTGTTCATGCTATGCTTACTTGAAGCTAAAAATAAGTACCTGTTTCTTTTGTAAGCAACAGTTGCCCTTGCCCAGAGTGAACCAAAGTTATTGTAAATGAAAATGAGTAATTAACAATGTCTTCCCTCTCATCCCATTATAAAAACTCTTTTATTTCCTAAAGAGGAAAGTGCAAGATGCTTTAAATGAAGTAGAGCATATCTAGAGTAATTTGAATAGTAAGCTAAGAATATTTGGAGCTGGAGCTAGTGCTGCTTACATTCATCTTCAAAGTGTGTGATGCAAGCTGAGAAAATAAAACATTTTGAAGTGCTCCACCCAAGGTTGCAGGGGAATAATAACAAAGGCACAAGTAAGACTCTTCAAGATACTGTTTTATAGAACATTTTACAAAAAAAACATACCAGAACAGAGAAGCTTAGTGTTCCAGAAGCTGAGGCCAATGAAAGCCATGAGGCTTTCAGCAGCTGCTTCAGAGAGTCTATGTTTCATTGGAAACATGCTGTATGTCACTGTATGTCAATAACTCGTGATTGCTCCTGCACCTGAATTTGAAAGCCCACAGAAAGTGTTGTCAAATAGTGTTTGTCAGTGGAAGAAAATGAAAATCTAAACATTACTTTGCTGCATCTTAGTGCATTCAGTAGGTTCACATAAAGCCTCTCTGTGTCTTGTGCTGTTTTAATTGTATTTCAGGCTGCTTCTCACTCACCTGTGCTCTATTCAGTGACAAGAGTGCAGCTTTGCTTACCCTTTTGGTGACAGTGCACCTCTCCCCTGCTATGTAAGAGCCTATTAACACAGGTACTTAACAAATAGTGTCTGGAGAAACCTGGGATGTATGAAATCAATAACAAAGCTTTTCATTGATTGTAATGAAACTGGATTTCACATTGCACACCAGAATTCTTACACTTCAGTTTATCACGTTTCTTTCCATCAGCATTCAGGAGCTGAAAGGATTGATCTTATGACACCTTTTCTTTTTAATTTACATATGATGGAAAATTCTTTAATTAAAATTGTGGGAACTTATTTATTAAATGAAATCTCTGTTTACTATTCTTATACACCCTGGCTTACTGGAAAACCAGCTAGGAGTTTTCTGAATGTATTAATACTCATTTAATAAATTTCAAATCAGGCTGAGGAGATGCAACTACAAATAGTTTGTTGATCTTGCTTGCTGTGAACATGTGGAAGGGATACATAACAAATGCAGAAAATTACAGCCATCACTAAAATATGCATCCTAATTAATATTTAATTCTCAGTGTCACAAACATGACTTTATCTTTGAGAAGTCACAATTGCTCATATTTGTTGTTTAATTGATGGTGTTAATTTCAACAGAAAAAAAAGCCTAACTCCCTTCATATACATTTGAAATCATAGAATCATAGAATTAATAAGGGTGGAAAAGACCTCAAAGATCATCAAGTCCAACCTGTCACCCAAATGCCACGTCCAATTCCTTTTTGAACATCTCCAGGGATGGTAACTCCACCACCTCCCTGGGCAGCCCATTCCAAAGGCCAATCACTCATTCTGTGAAGAAGCTTCTTCTCACCTCGAGCCTAAACCTCCCCTGATGCAGTTTGAGACTGTGTGCTCTTGTTCTGGTGCTGGTTGCCTGGGAGAAGAGACCAAACCCCTCCTTGCTGCATCCTCCCTTCAGGTATACGTGGAGAGCAAGAAGGTCTGCCCTGAGCCTCCTCTTCTCCAGGCTAAACAATCCCAGCTCCCTCAGCCTCTCCTCACAGGGATTGTGCTCAAAGGCCTCTCACCAGCCTCATTGCCCTTCTCTGGACACGCTCAAGAGTCTCAATGTCCTTCTTAAATTGAGGAGTCCAGAACTGGACACAGGACTCAAGGTGTGGCCCAACTAGTGCAGAGTACAGGGGCACAATGTCCTCCCTGCTCCTGCTGGCCACATTATAGCTGATGCAGGCCATGATGCCATTGGCCTTTTTGGCCACGTGGACACACTGCTATCTCATGTTCAGCCAGCTGTCAACCAGTACCCCTAGGTCCCTTTCTGCCTGGCTGCTTTCCAGACACATCTGACCCCAGCCTGTAGGGTCACAAGAACCCTGCATGGGGTTCTTGTGATCAAAGTGCAGCACGTGGCACTTGGACGTGTTGAATACCATCATGTTGGACTCTGCCAATCTGTCCAGATCGGTCAAGATCACAGTATCACAGTATCACAGTATAACTTAGGTTGGAAAGGACCTCGAGGATCATCGAGTCCAACCTATCAACACAGACCCCATGACTAGACCATGGCACCAAGTGCCACATCCAATCTCCTCTTGAACGCCTCCAGGGTAGATGACTCAACCACCTACCTGGGCAACCCGTTCCAATGACGAATGACTCGCTCGGTGAAAAATTTCCTCCTCACCTCGAGTCTAAACCTCCCCTGGTGCAGCTTGAGACTGTGTCCCCTTGTTCTGGTGCTGGTTGCCTGGGAGAAGAGGCCAACCCCTTCCTGGCTACAAGCACCTTTCAGGTAGTTGTAGAGGGCAATGAGGTCACCCCTGAGCCTCCTCTACTCCAGGCTGAACAATCCCAGCTCCCTCAGCCTCTCCTCATAGGGCTTGTGTTCAAGGCCTCTCACCAGCCTTGTTGCCCTTCTCTGGACATGTTCAAGTGTTTCGATGTCCTTCTTAAACTGAGGGGCCCAGAACTGGACACAGGACTCAAGGTGCGGCCTAACCAAAGCAGAACACAGGGGCACAATGACCTCCCTGCTCCTGCTGGCCACACTATTCCTAATGCAGGCCAGGATGCCATTGGCCCTCCTGGCCACCTGGGCACAGTGCTGGCTCATATTCAGGTGGCTGTCGATCAGCACCCCCAGGTCCTTCTCTGTTTGGGAGCTCTCCAGCCACTCCGACCCCAGCCTATAGCTCTGCATGGGATTGCCATAGCCAAAGTGCAGCACTCGGCACTTGGACTTGTTGAATGACATCCCGTTGGACCCTGCCCATCTGTCCAGTCGGTCGAGGTCCCTCTGCAGAGCCCTTCCACCCTCTAACTGACTAACATCTGCTCCTAACTTGGTGTCATCTGCAAACTTGCTGATGACTGACTCAACCCCCTCATCCAGATCATCGATGCAGATGTTAAAGAGGATGGGGCCCAGCACTGATCCTTGGGGGACACCACTGGTGACTGGCCACCAGCTGGATGTGACACCGTTCACTACCACTCTCTGGGCCTGGCCCTCCAGCCAGTTCCTAACCCAGCACAGAGTGTAGTGGTCCAAGCCACGGGCTGACAGCTTAGCCAGCAGTTTGCTGTGGGGGACGGTGTCAAAGGCCTTGCTGAAGTCCAGGAAGACCACATCCACAGGCCTCCCCACATCCACCAGACGGGTCACCTGATCATAGAAGGAGATCAGGTTAGAGAGGCAGGACCTGCCACTCCTAAATCCATGCTGGCTGGACCTGAGCCCTTGGCCATCCTTCAGGTGCGCAGTTATTGCCACTAGGATAATCTGCTCCATCACTTTCCCTGGCACTGAGGTCAGGCTGACTGGCCTGTAGTTTCCAGGTTCAGGCCAGATCCCTCTGCAGATCTCTCCTGCACTCTAACAGATCAACACCTGCCCCCAGCTTGGTGTTGTCTGAAAACTTACTAATGGTGGAATCAATCCCTTGATCCAGATCATAGATAAAGATATTGAACAGGATGGGGCCCAGCACTGATCCCTGGGGGACACCACTAATGACTGGCCACCAGCTGGATGTGACACCATTTGCCACCACTCTCTGGGCTCAGCCCTCCAGCCAGTTCCTAACCGAGTGCAGAGTGCTGCTGTCCAAGCCATGAGCTGCCATCTTGGCTGTGCTGCCATCCAATGACAGGCTAGACAGCAAGACAAAAGTGAACTTCATGAAGTTCAGTAAGACAGGCATCTACCTGAACAAGTCCAATGGAGAGAGATAAGAATGACTAAGGGACTTAAACATCTCTCTTCTGAAGAAAGACTGAAAGAACTGATGCTGTTAAGTCTTGAGAAGAGAAATCTGGGAGATGATCCTATTAATGTCTATAAATATCTGAGAGGTGGCTGTCAGTTGAAGTTGACAGTCTCCTTTTGTTGGTGCCCAGTGATAGGACAAGGTTGTGGAGTCTCCTTCTCTGGTCACTTTCAAAGGCTGCCTGGATGAGTTCCTGTGTGGCGTGCCCTAGGTGATCCTTCTTTGGCAGATTGGATTGAACTCGGTCATTTCTGGAGGTACTTTTCCATCCTTAATATTCTGTGATTCTGCAATTCTGTGATTCAAAAATCTGCATCCAGCCTGGATCTTCAATGTAAGTACTATCTGGTTATCAATTTACACTATAATTGCTACATTGACGTTTTGCTCCTTATTTTTTCAGGAAGACACAAAATCTATGATAGTTTTTCTGTTTAGTTAAATGCAGTGACACAGACTTCGTGTTGGTGATGGCAGGTCCTAAAATTTGCTAAGCACAAACAAGTGTAGCAGCAGTCACGTTCTAGCTGCAGTGCTATTTTCCTAGTGATTCAAAAAGTCTTTAGGAGCATTAAACATAGAAAAATTATGTTTTCTTCAATTCACATCCTTATCTTTACAAAAATATTCTCAAATGTGATACAAAACTATTAATATTTCAATATTTTAAAAGGTTATGGGGAAGAATTTTCAAGGCAGCAGAGTTGCAACAAAGCAACAAAGTTGGTGAGGGGTTTGGAGCACAAGCGCTATGAGGAGAGGCTGAGGGAGCTGGGGTTGCTTAGCCTGGAGAAGAGGAGGCTCAGGGCAGACCTTATTGCTGTCTACAACCACCTGAAGGGAGATTGTAGACAGGCGAGGGCTGGTCTCTTCTCCCAGGCAACCAGCACCAGAACAAGAGGACGCAGTCTCAAGCTGTCCCAGGGGAGGTTTAGACTGGATGTTAGGAAGAAATTCTTCATAGAAAGAGTGGTTGCCCATTGGAATGGGCTGCCCAGGGAGGTGGTGGAGTCACCATCATTGGAGGTGTTTAGGAGGAGACTTGATAGAGTGCTTGGTAGCATGGTTTAGTTGATTAGATGGTGTTGGATGATGAGTTGGACATGATGATCTTGAAGGTCTGTTCTATTCTATTCTATTCTATTCTATTCTATTCTATTCTATTCTATTCTATTCTATTCTAAATCCATGAACTGAACTGCACATAAGTAGATTATTTTTTCTTTCAATACAGGTTTGGAGTGACTATTAACAAGTCATTCAGTTTCTAGGTTCTGCTTTAGTGCTAAAATTGAAATTATTTTCCATAATAAAAACCTTGAATATATATATATATACATTTCAAATAATTTATGTTAAGGTTCAAAGATTTGTGTAAAGTTTTATTTTCAAATACATATCTAATTTATTTAATAACCAATAATTATCTTTAAAGCACCTATATGGAATTAAATTTAAATTTAAGTCATCAAAGTTATTTCAAAGAATCACTTTAGGGAATGACATTCTGAACTTAGTAATTGTCAGCTAATGTATGCTAATAAGAACTTTTCTAAACTGTTCTTTTCCTCTACCACTTTACACAGCATCAAGGGAAAAAGAAATCATTTTGGAAGTTATGAAACTTCTGCCAATAAGTTGGGCTTTTTTTTTTTTTTTTTTTTTTTTTGTTATTTTTTTGTTATTTTCAGAGCTTCCTAATGCTGAAAAATTATAAAAGAAAGGCAAAAATCAGAAGCTGATGCAGAAGAATTCCAGGGAGTTCCTGAGGGGTAGGTTCTGCTTAATGAACCTGATCTCCTACAACAAAGTGACCCCGTTAAGGGATGAGGAAAGCTCTGTGGATGTTTTTTACTGGAATAAAGCCTTTGACACTGTCTCCTACAACATCCTCCTGGAGAAACTGGCTGCTCATGTCTTGGGTGTGTGAACGTTTCACTGGGTGAAAAACTGGCTGGCTTTCTGGGTCCAAAGAATGATAAATAGAGTTAAACCCAGTTGGTGGTCTGTCATAAGTGGTTTTCCATGAGGCTCAGTTTTGGGGCCAGTTCTTTTTAATATCTTTATCAATAGTCTGGACAAAGTAGTTGGGAGCACCCTTAGTAAGTTTGCAAATGACACTAAACTAGGGGGGAATGTTGATCTACTTGAGGGTAGGAAGCCTCTATGCAGAGACCTACTCAGGCTGGATTGATGTGCTGAGGTCAGTTGTATGAGATTCAGCAAGACTAAGTGTCAGGTCCTGAGCTTGGATCATGAAAACCCCATACAACTCTACAGGCTTGGGGAAGGGTGGCTGGAAACCTGCCCATCAGAAAAGGATCTGGGGGTCTTGATTGACATCTGTCTGAATATAAGCCAGAAATTTGCCCAGGTGGCTGATAAAACCAACATCAAACAGGCCTGTATCAGGAATAGTGTGATGAAAAGGACCAGGGAACTGATTGTTGCCCTGTATTCAGCACTGGTGAGGCCACACCTTGAGTGCTGTATTCAGTTTTTGGGCTGCAAGAAAGACATTGGATTGCTGGAATGGGTTCAGAGAAAGGCAATGAAACTGGTGAAAGGTCTGGAGAGCACCATGGAGCTGCTGAGGGAACTAGACTTTAGTCTAGAGAAAAGGAGGTTGAAGGAAGACTGCTCTCAACAGCTACCTGAAAGGAGGTTGTAGTAAGGTGGGTGTAGTCTCTTCTCCCTAGTAACAAGTGATAGTACTAGCGAATGTGGCCTCATGTTGCACCAAGGGATGTTTACATTGGATATTAGAAGAAAATCTTCACTGAAAGGGCTATCAAACGCTGGAAGAGGCTCCCCAGGGAGGTGGTTGAATCTCCATCTCGGGAGGTGATTAAAAGACACATGGATATGGTGCTAAAGGAAACAGTTTAGCACTGAACTTGGTAGAGTTAGATAATGATTGGACTTGATGACCTTAAAGGTCTTTTCCAACCAAAATGATTTGCTGATTCTATGAAAATATTGTCATAATCAATCTGCACATGAAATACCAGGCAATTAACACTGAAAGCCTGGGTAATTAGGGTGAATCATGTAAAAGAAAATGTTAGACAGTTCAATTTACAAATCCATTATATTTACCCTTTTGCTAGAGCTATAATTCAAAGTTTGTACACATAAATACTAATGGTTTCGCATTTTCCATAAAGACTATAAATTGTTCTGCTAGTTAATTCTCACTGAAAATATGTGAAGGGTTTGTTAGTTATAAACAGTCTAGATGCAGGACTAATGGTAAGAAATCATGTACAATAAGCAACATACACCAGACTTATGTAAATAAAAAATACTTAGGGTTCCCTAATGTGAAAAATTCATTGGGAAAGTTGTTTTATCACATACTCAGATCCCAAACAATTTTTAACCAAAATCTTAGATATTCATAGTCTATTTTCTTACAAGAATAAAATGTTGCCAGTAGTTGTTTGTTAGAAAATGAAAAATCCATACACATTTTATTCAATGCATATTTAATAAAGTGTTTGTTTTGTAAAATATATCCATAGATAATATATAAGTTCTTTACAAAAAGCACACTTTGTCCAAAGGCTGTGACAGTTCACGTGGTGTAACTTTTCTAATGCCTCTTTAGAGCTGACTGACAAGTACCATGGAAGAATCTCCTGGAGCTATCTAATTTTTAACTAGTCTATGATTCCTCACATGAAAATGAGCAAATATTAACTGATCATTTTCATAATCCATGGCGACAAGCTGTGTACTCACAATCTGAGAGGAATAGTCATAACATTTTGCACATATGGAGGTAAAGTAGCAAGAGATGCATATTTTGTGCAGCAGCATTTTTAAATTGCATTTAAAAAGCATACAAAGAATTGAAAACTATCATTTGGAAGGCAAATAAATAAACACAGTGTTTGACTATACAATGCTGCATCATAACTGCTGCTGTTAATTCAAGGCAAGCAATGAACAGGCTTGTGACAAATCTGCACAGAGTTTGGACTTTTCAAAAAGAGACAAGCACTTTCCCCCTGTTGAAGAGGTATATTATCCACTACAAAGGGAAACAAGATGGTGTGAGATATTCTCATTAGCTTGTCTTGTTTAGCAGGTGTACTGCTACCAGCAGTGCCACCTGTGTCTTATTGGTGTTCATCAGAATCGAACCAAGGTACAGTCAAAGTATAGCACAGAGGTAATCAGGTCTTTTGTGATAGGAATAGAGTCTTTCAGATAGCCACCAGCAAAGTTTACTCTATGTAAACATTTAAAATATTGTTACAGTTATGTAGCAATTGAAATTAACAAAAAGTGTATCTGGAAACAGGGATTCAATATAGTAATATTGTAAGTAGTCTTAAAATACCTGGAAAGTTATACTAGATAATGAGCAGCAAAATACATCATACAGCATCATTACCTGTCAAAGACACAGAAATTGTACTTTATAAGTTTTTGTGGAGCCAAAAAAAATTGTAGTTCAAGAAAATAAAGTGTAAATGATCTAAAATCACATTTGCAAGAATGAGAAAGTGAATCTTCTTAGTGGCTTACTGCTATATATGTTGTTCACTTTACATTATCCCTCATGTCAAGGTGTTAGTGTCAAAATTTGCCCTTTACTCATACATGCCTTTAGTAGGTAAGAAAGCTGATTAACTTATTTAGGAAGTAATTGCCTAGACAGGAATTAAGAGCTAGACTGTCCCTGGATCTTTCACATAGGCTCAAAGGGAGAGGAAAAAGAAATAATGAGAAGCTGACAGAGTTCTATTGTTTCAGAGCAATGGTTCAGTTCAGAATAAGACACAATCTTTTATCAAATTATGATATTACTAAAAGAGATAGTTCCCTGTACTTGATTTAACGTGAAATAAGGCAATAAATTAAGACCGATAAAACCATTTGAAGTGTAGTTTGTGTGGATAAACTCTGAGCCATTTGCCTCTTCAAAGACAAATGCTCTTGATTTGTCTACTAAAATAAAACATTCTTTCCACAAACTATTTAATCTGCATATCAACATGCATGTTGCTGGCTATAGTCAACTACCATATTTAAGTACTGGCTTATATTATGTTGTCAAGACAAATATAAATAGGCAATGTGAGGTAATAAGTCTTGGTGGTCCATATCCCAAGTAACTGGATACTGCAATATCTAAGACTTATGCTTCTTAATCAGCTGAAGTTCTAAATTTTCTGTGAGATAAAAAACACTTCAATAGAAGCTTAAAGATACAGAAGATGCTGGAAGGCTGCAGGTTGTGAAGATCAGCTGTATTTGGGATTTCTCAGCAGACAGGGAGAACTTGGGGCACTAATGTCTAGCTTAAATCAGTGTTCTCAGTGTCTAAATCTGAAGGGCAGAAAGTATTTGTTCCACAATGGCTATGATGAGAGACAACCAGACAGGCAGTTATATTGATTTCCTTAGGCAAGGCTGTAGTTCCTGTAGAACTTATTAGGATGTGTCTTGTTTACTTTGTCTCTGCTGATTCTGTATTGAATAATCAGAGTAAAGAATGAAACAGACTTCAATGAGACTTGGATCAGATCCTGAATGACTGAATAAGAAAGTCCCTTTTACTGAAGGTACACAATGAATCCTTCCTCCTGAATTCATTAGTTATTCTTTACACCACACCTGCTTCTCTAACAAAGCTTGTCCTTGGTACATGGATAAAACAAAGAGAAAACAACAATGAACAAACAACATTTTCATTCTTGGCACTGAAAGATGCTCTTTTGTAAAGGTAAAACCAGCAAAGAGGACAGTACTGCTTTTCTTAGAGCTTACATTTATGTTTTCAGAAATACATGAAAGTTCAGTTTACTGGAATATGCAACACACAATATGTAATATTTATTCAGACATATTGTGCCACATTTGATATAGGGAATAGAAATTGAACACTGATCTTTTATTCTCCCCTTAAAAATTATTGTTGGAATTGTGGGATATGGCTCTGTGTTACCAGCTCTCTTTGCTAACACTTTCATCAAGAGAGAACAGTAAAGAAGAAACCAATTAAAACAATGTCTATTCGACCCTTATCATGGTCTCTTCTCTTTTCTTACAGTGAGCATTGGATCTTTCCACCTGCATTATGAATACAACAGAGACTTCTGGAAACCTCCGCCAAAGATCTGAAATACTCTTTATTTCATTAGAAAGCTATCTATATTAGCAGAAAATAAAACTATAGCATACTGCTCACACATTTTGTGTGTGTGTGTAGTCAACCCAATAAATATTAACTTTAACACTTCTTTGAAGACATGTCACTTCTGCAAGGAACATGAATCTGGGATATATGTATTTAAAATATAAACTTTACAGTACCAAATATGAAAATCAATCAAGGGTTTTAGTTGGCCAGATGTATTTTTAGCCCAATAACACCTTTTACCCTAGTTTACTAAAGTTTTTCTTATTTCATATTTCCTCATGCATCTTTGTTATATATACATTTAGTAGTAATAAGCATATGATTGGAAGTTTGGAATTTTGTATTTCACATTTAATTCACATTTAATTCATGGAAACTGGCCAATGCAATCCCCATCCACAAGAAGAGTTGGATGCAGGAACCTGGAAACTACAGGCCTGTCAGCCTGACCTCAGTGCCAGGGAAAATTATGGAGCAGATCATCTTGGGGACAATCACTGCACACGTGAAGGATGGCCAAGGGCTCAGGTCCAGCCAACATGGATTTAGGAAGGGCAGGTCCTGCCTGACCAACCTGATCTCCTTCTATGATCAGGTGACCTGCCTGGTGGATGTGGGAAAGGCTGTGGATGTAGTCAACCTTGACTTCAGCAAGGCCTTTGACACCATCCCCCACAGCAAACTCATGGCCAAGCTGTCAGCTCATGGCTTGGACAGCAGCACTCTGCGCTGGGTTAGGAACTGGCTGGAAGGCGATGCCCAGAGAGTGATGGTGAATGGTGTCACATCCAGCTGGTGGCCAGTCACTAGTGGTGTCCCCCAGGGATCAGTGCTGGGCCCCATCCTGTTCAATATCTTTACTGATGATCTGGATGAGAAAGATTGAGTCAGTCATCAGTAAATTTATGGATAACACCAAGCTGGGGGCAGGAGTTGATCTATTAGAGAGTGGATCCTCTCCAGAGGGATCTTGACCAGCTGGACAGATGGGCAGAGTCCAACAAGATGGTATTCAACAAGTCACAGTATCACAGTATCACAGTATAACTAAGGTTGGAAGAGACCTCGAGGATCATCAAGTCCAACCTATCAACACAAACCCCATGACTAGACTATGGCACTGAGTACCACGTCCAGTCTCCTCTTAAACGCCTCCAGGGACGATGACTCCACCACCTCCCTGGGCAGCCCATTCCAATGACGAATGACTCGCTCGGTGAAGAACTTTCTCCTCACCTCGAGTCTAAACCTCCCCTGGTGCAGCTTGAGACTGTGTCCCCTTGTTCTGGTGCTGGTTGCCTGAGAGAAGAGACCAACCCCTTCCTGGCTACAACCACCTTTCAGGTAGCTGTAGAGGGCAATGCGGTCTCCTCTGAGCCTCCTCCTCTCCAGGCTAAACAATCCCAGCTCCTCAGCCTCTCCTCATAGGGCTTGTGTTCAAGGCCTCTCACCAGCCTTGTTGCCCTTCTCTGGACATGTTCAAGTGTTTCGATGTCCTTCTTAAACTGAGGGGCCCAGAACTGGACACAGGACTCAAGGTGCGGCCTAACCAAAGCAGAGTACAGGGGCACAATGACTTCCCTACTCCTGCTGGCCACACTATTCCTAAAGCAGGCCAGGATGCTATTGACCCTCCTGGCCACCTGGGCACAGTGCTGGCTCATATTCAGGTGGCTGTCGATCAGCACACCCAGGTCCCTCTCTATTTGGGAGCTCTCCAGCCACTCCGACCCCAGCCTATAGCTCTGCATGGGATTGCTGTGGCCAAAGTGCAGCACTCGGCACTTGGACTTGTTAAATGACATCCCATTGGATTCTGCCCATCTGTCCAGTGAGTCCAGGTCCCTCTGCAGAGCCCTTCCACCCTCTAACTGACTAACATCTGCTCCTAACTTGGTGTCATCTGCAAACTTGCTGATGACTGACTCGACCCCCTCATCCAGATCATCGATGAAGATGTTGAAGAGGACGGGGCCCATCACTGATCCTTAGGGGACGCCACTGGTGACCAGCCGCCAGCTGGATGTTGCACCATTCACCACCACTCTCTGGGCTTGGCCAGTTCCTAACCCAGCACAGAGTGTAGTGGTCCAAGCCACGAGCTGACAGCTTAGACAGCAGTTTGCTGTGGGGGACGGTGTCAAAGGCCTTGCTGAAGTCCAGGAAGACCACATCCACAGGCCTCCCCACGTCCACCAGATGGGTCACCTGATCATAGAAGGAGATCAGGTTGGAGAGGCAGGACCTGCCCTTCCTAAATCCATGTTGGCTGGACCTGAGCCCTTGGCCTTCCTTCAGGTGCACAGTTATTGCTGCCAGGATAATCTGCTCCATCACTTTCCCTGGCACTGAGGTCAGGTTGACTGGCCTGTAGTTTCCAGGTTCCTCCATCCGACCCTTCTTGTGGATGGGGACCACATTGACCAGTTTCCAGTCATCTGGGACCTCACCGGTGAGCCAGGACTGGAGGAAAATGATGGGGAGCGGCTTGGCCAGCTCATCTGCCAGCTCTCTCAGCACCCTAGGGTGGATCCCATCCAGTCCCATGGACTTGTGAGTGTCCAAGTGGCTCAGCAGGTCCCTAACTAATTCCTCATGGTTTACCGGGGCATTACACTGCTCCCTGACTCCATCACCAAGCTCAGGAGGCCACTCGTCCTGAACTCCTGCCTTGCTGTTAAAAATTGAGGCAAAGAAGGCATTCAGGACCTCAGCCTTTTCCTCGTCTTGAGTCACCGCATTCCCCTCCAGGTCCACTAGGGATTGCAGGTTCTTCCTGCCCTTCTTCTTATTGTTAATATATTTGTAAAAATGTTTTTTATTGTCTTTGACTGAGGTGGCCAGCTTCAGTTCCAGCTGGGCCTTTGCCTCCCTAATTTTATTTCTACGTAATCTAACAACTTTCTTGAACATACCTCGAGAAACCTTCGCCTCCTTCCAAAGGTGATACAGCCTCTTTTTTCCCCTTAAATCCTCCAGGAGCTGCTTGCTCATCCAGGCCAGTCGCCTTCCCCGCCGGCTTGTCTTTCAGCACGTGGGAACTGCCAGTTCCTGTGCCTTCAAGAGCTCCTGTTTGAAGTAGGTCCAACCCTCCTGAACCCCTTGGTTCATGAGGGCTGGTACCCAGCGGACTTTGCAAATAAGTTTCTTAAACAGGCTGAAGTTCACCCTCCAGAAGTCCAAGGTGAAGGTTCTGTTGGTGCTCCTCCCTATCTCCCTGCATATTGAAAACTTCACTATCTCGTGGTCACTGCACCCTAGGCAGCCTCCCATGATCGCATCTCCCACCAGCCCTTCCCTATTGGAGAACAGCAGGTCAAGCAGAGCCTGTCCCCTGGTAGGCTCGCTTAACAGCTGTGTCAGGAAGCAGTCCTCCATTCGCTCCAGGAATCTTCTGGACTGACTCCTCTCTGCTGAATTAAGTTCCCAGCAGATATCTGGGAGGTTGAAGTCACCAACAAGGACAAGATCTGATGATCTTGAGACAGCCTCCAGTTGTTTGTAGAACAATTTGTCAGCCTCCTCATCCTGGTTGGGTGGTCTGTAACAAATTCCAACCAGGATGTCAGATTTGTTAGGCTGCCCTCTGATTTTAACCCACAGGCTCTCAATTCCCTCATCTTCCACCTCGAGTTCTGTAGCAGAGAGTGACTCCCTAATATACAGAGCCACCCCTCCTCCTCTTCTCCCTCGCCTGTCTCTCCTAAAGAGCCTGTAGCCCCCCAGTGTAGCACTCCAATCATGGGTGTTATCCCACCAAGTTTCTGAGATGGCGACTATATCATAGTTGCCTTGATGGATCAGGACCTCCAGCTCCTCTTGCTTATTGCCCAGGCTGCGTGCATTGGTGTACATGCATCGCAGCTGGGTTCCTGACTTCTCAATTGACCCTACCGTGTAGCTTACTCTTTCCTCTGCAGAGGGACCGATATCCTCACCCAACCCATTCAGACCTAGTTTAAAGCCCTCCTAATGAGCCCTGCCAACTCCAGTGCTAGGACTCTCTTACCCCTTCTAGATAGATGCACCCCATCAGGACCCAGAAGGTCAGGTGCAGTGAAAGTTGTCCCATGATCAAAGAAACCAAAGTTCTGCCTCTGGCACCATCCCCTGAGCCAATTGTTGATGGTGTGGGTTCTCCCATTCCTCTCGGTGTACACCCCTGCCACTGAAGAAACTGAGCAGAACACCATTTGAGCTCCTGCCCCATGAATCAATTGTCCAAGGGCCCTGAACTCCTTAATCTCCCTGGTGCCCTTCTTGTCAATCTCATCACTCCCAGCCTGTATTACCAGCAGAGGGTAATAGTCAGTGGGCTGGATTAATTTAGGGAGTCTCCTTGCAATGTCCCTAACCAGCGCCCCGGGTAGGGAGCAGACCTCCCTGTGTCCAAGTGCTGGGTGCTGCACTTTGGTCACAAGAACCCCATGCAGCACTACAGGCTGGGGTCGGAGGGGCTGGAGAGCTGCCAAATAGAAAGGGACCTGGGGGTGCTGATTGACAGCTAGCTGAACATGAGCCAGCAGTGTGCCCAGGTGGCCAAGAAGGCCAATGGCATCCTGGCTTGCATCAGGAATAGTGTGGCCAGCAGGAGCAGGAAAGTCATTGTGTCCCTGGACTCAGGACTGGTTAGGCCACACCTTGAGTCCTGTGTCCAGTTCTGGGCCTCTCAATTTAAGAAGGACATTGAGACTCTTGAAAGCATCCAGAGAAGGCCAGTGAGGCTGGGGTGAGGCCTGAAGCACAAGCCCTATGAGGAGAGGCTGAGAGAGCTGGGATTGTTTAGCCTGGAGAAGAAGAGGCTCAGGGGAAACCTTATTGCTCTCTACAAGGGACGTTGTAGCCAGGAGGGGGTTGGTCTCTTCACCCAGCCAATCAGCACCAGAACGAGAAGAAACAGTCTCATGCTGTGCCAGGGGAAGTTTAGGGTGGAGGTGAGGAGAAAGTTCTTCACAGAATGAGTGATTGTCCACTGGAATGGGGTGCCCAGGGAGGTGGTGGAGTCACTGTCCCTGGAGGTATTCAAGAGGGGACTGGATGTGGCACTTGGTGCCATGGTCTAGTAGTCATGAGGTCTTGGGTGACAGATTATACTTGATGATCTTTGAGGTCTTTTCCAACCTTATTTATTCTATGATTGTATGATTCTATGATTACTTGTATTTTAGCATTAATTCTACTTCTGCTGTAACAGTATTCTGCATACCTTTATCTCATTTCAATAAGTAAAAGGTGGCTTTAATAAAAAGGTTTATTTAGTGTGGTAGTTCACCTGTATGAAGTTTTCCATTGCTTCATCATACATTTCACCTATGCTAGAGGTGCTGCAGCTGTCCTTTTTTCTTCCATAGTGTTCACTGTAGATGTTGACAAATGGAGATTCTTGACAGCATATTTTTCACATTTTTTATTTACACACATTGTCTTAACCTGTCCTCATTTTGATAAAATTAGTGTTCCTGAGCTCTGAACTGTGCATTCATTTTACATTGTGTGACTTTTCTTTGATTAAATTATAATTCATGGTCTCATCAGTTTTTTTTTTTTTTTTTTTTTTTATTTTGACTTTCTATACATTTATTTATTATAATTTAATTTACTTGATGAATATGTGGTTACTTTGCTAAGGGCTAATTTTAATTCTGGACTCTCTTATTGTCCAGGATCTGGATTATTTGCCCATCAAGCAAACGCCAATCAACATGGAGTTGATATATATGTTTTATTGCACTTCTGTGCAGAAACAAGTGTTAGGCAATAGTTTGCAAAGCTAGTGCCTGGCTTGAAATATGCAGCAAGTATTTATACAGTAAATTGTATTAGCTATGCCTAATGTCAATGCCTAGTAATTAGCCATTGGTTAGTTTCTTTCTCGCTTCATCTTAACAAAACAGGATAGAATAGAATAGAATAGAATAGAATAGACCTTTGAAATTGTTGAGTCCAACCTATCATCCAACACTAGCTAATCAATTAAACCATGGCACCATTTGCCCCATCCAGTCTCTTCCCAAACACCTCCAGTGATGGTGACTCCACCACCTTCCCAGGCAGCCCATTCCAATGGCTAATCACTCTTTCTGTGAAGAACTTCCTCCTAACATCCAGCCTAAACCTATTTGCTATTTATCCTCAGAGGGTAAGTGGCTTGCTTGAGTAGGGGGCTTCTCCAGTTAGGAGGTGCATGTTTTTCACATTATAATGATATTCTAATGAGATAAGTTCAATATTAGGTCCCCAGTCCAGGGGTCTTCACTGACTTTACCAAACCATGTTAGTGCTCAAGGATGCAGGTCCAGTGTTTTGGGAATATCCTGGATTCTCTCCTTCATAAGGTTTCACCTGGAACCAATTGTCTCAGTATACTCATCTTAAAGTAGACAGTATTAGGATAACTTCATCTCCTGTTTCTGAGACCATCATACCCTAAAGTAAGCATTGTTGACTTGACTTTAAACAATCAGTCATCACGCTCAGACCCTTTTCCAGTGCATCCTCAATTCTTATCACTTGTGAGATACAAGACTTCTACCATCTCTTAAGAGTTATGACATTAAAAAAAATTGTTATACTTCTTTCTGTAATATCTGTCTTTGAAATCTGCCTCCCACATGGCTATTTATATGCAGAATGGCCCAGTTCTATAATGTTGTGCTTGTTAAATAGCCCTTGTCTGATTTAATGGGAAAAATAAATGTAACAAATGCAATGGAAGCTGTGATCATATGATATAAGATTGTTTGATTTATATTCTTCAACACCGATTCTTGTTGCTCAGAAATCCTAGCTGAAGCACTGATTCACCTGTTTATCTTCTGCAAGGATTTTTCTGCACAGGTATAATTTTTAGCCAGTTTCCTCTCCATCAGGATACTTTGAAGTTGCTAATTTGGGTGAAATTTTCATCTCTCTTCAATTTTTAACCCCTCCAGACAAAAGCAGTTAAAGGAACATTTTCCAATACTACAAAAGTTGCAAGTAGTTCTTAGAATTGATAATCTGGATTTATAACAGATAAGGAATTATGGCAAATAAATTGAAAAATTGACACATTCACTGAAACATGGGCTTCTTTTCTTATTTAAGAAAAGGGTGCCAAGCTGACTGCATGTATGTTTCGACAAAAATACCTTTGAACTACATGTTCTCTCTTAATTAAGTGCAAAGTATCAGCACTAAAAATCTTCAGATATTATGGTGTCTAAATCATTAGGGGCAAAAGCAGGAAAGATGAAACTTCAGCTGAAACAGGATCAAAGCCTCCCATATTACTCAAGCCATGCTCATGCGCACAGATAAGTGCACATAACTAAGTCTGCAGTCATAGCTCCTAGCTCCTGGAGTCCCATAATAATAAATGTAAAAGCCAATAAGTTGCTACTTGTAGATTACTCTGTGTTTAAATGATAGTAATAGGATAGTTTTTCCTCTTTCCTGCCTCTTATAGTCATGTAATTTCCATACAGAATCACTTTTCAGGGCAAGTTGTAAAACAGTTCTTGCCTCCAGCTGTCACAGGTAAGGTAAAGTCCATCCTTTGATGGATTCTTATTGCTTATTAAATATTTAATAAGCTCTGAGACTAGTTCAAGGCTATATTTCACTCTTCCCAAGTAATTTTGGTGCTGCTTGTCAAGGAAATAATACAACCTGAATGAAAGGCACACGGCACTAGTTAGCAGTTTGCATACATGTCAGTATTACTTACTTACAGATGTATAATCAGGTTTTTTCTTTCATTTTAGCTTACACCATGTTGCATTTTTAAGTGTTACCCTGAGGGAAGGAAAATAAAAGTACTAAAAACAGATGCAGGAAACAAAACCCTGACAATATCCAAACACTGTGTTGAAAACCTGAATTTTAAAGGACTCCTCACCCCCACACTTTTTTTAGTACATTAAGAGCAGCAAATAAGGTCACTAGGTTGCACAAGCAACCTCCTGTTGTTTCCCTTATCTTTAGTTTCTTTTCATTTCTTTTCTGTCATCTGCTTAATAAGCATTGACTTTTTTATTTCAGAGGCTCTATAATATTCTGAACCAAGGGCTGTAATTGTGAAGATTTTCTTTATCACCAGGGCAAAGTGATAAAAAAACCCAACTCTCTGCAAGTACATCCATTTTTGAAAGAATAGTGTAAAGCTGTTGAAATAATACTGCTGGTGATTTGTAAAATATGAAGGATCGTTTGGTTTTATCTTGAAACGTCATAAATGAAATTCTGTTTACCCAATGGTTACCATTATACAGTGCCACTATGGTACTCCATATCATTGTGTAGTCACAGCAGGTAGTGTGTCCAGCTTTATGCATTCAGTGGGAAAGATCATAGGCAGCCATGATCAATAAAAAGACATTAGCATAAAGATGTTATAAGACAAAAGTATTGAATAAAACATTTCACATTTTTTGTTCACTTGTTGAATTTGAGGTTTTCTGAATAAAATGTGTATTTTAAAATTACCCCCCCTTTTAGAAATTATCAATTAAAGAAAGTGGCAGATCTTAGAAACTTCTAGTAAATGTATTTGTCATAGCTTTTTTACACTTGTGAGGACACATGGGTTTGATGGTGACACATGGGTTTGATTGGTGACACATGGGTTTGATTGGTGACACATGGGTTTGATTGGTGGACCACTAGATGGATAAGGAACTGGCTTGATGGCCGCACCCAAAGAGTGGCTGTCAATGGCTCCATGTCCCAGTGGAGGCCAGTGACAAGTGGAGTCCCTCAGGGATCAGTCCTGGGACCTATCTTATTCAACATCTTTGTGGGGGACATGGACAGTGGCATTGAGTGCACCCTCAGCAAGTTTGCTGATGACACCAAGCTGTGTGGTGCAGCAGACACGCTGGAGGGAAGGGAGGCCATCCAGAGGGACCTTGACAGGCTGGAGAGGTGGGCACAGGCCAACCTCATGAAGTTCAATAAGAGCAAGTGCAGGGTCCTGCATCTGGGTCGAGGCAATCCCAGGCACAAATACAGGCTGGGCAGTGACTGGCTGGAGGATAGCCCTGAGGAGAGAGACTTGGGGGTGCTGGTGGACAAAAAGCTCAACATGAGCTCTCAGTGTGCACTTGCAGCCCGCAAAGCCAATCAGATCCTGGGCTGCATCAGGAGAAATGTGGCTAGCAGGTCAAGGGAGGTGATCCTCCCCCTCTACTCAGCCCTGGTGAGACCCCACCTGGAGTACTGTGTCCAGTTCTGGAGCCCCTATTACAAGAGGGATGTGGAGGTGCTGGAACGTGTCCAGAGAAGGGCCACGAGGATGATCAGAGGGCTGGAGCACCTCTCCTATGAGGACAGACTGAAGGAGTTGGGGCTGTACAGTCTGCAGAAGAGAAGGCTCCGAGGTGACCTAATTGTCGCCTTCCAGTATCTGAAGGGGGCCTACAGGAAGGCAGGGGAAGGACTTCTCAGGATCTCAGGTAGTGATAGGACTAGGGGGAATGGAATGAAGCTGGAGGTGGGGAGATTCAGGCTGGATGTGAGGAGGAGGTTCTTCACCATGAGAGTGGTGAAACCCTGGAATGGGTTGTCCAGGGAGGTGGTTGAGGCCCCGTCCCTGGGGGTGTTTAAGAGCAGGCTGGATGAGGCTCTGTCCAGCCTGATCTAGTGTGGGGTGTCCCTGCCCATGGCAGGGGGGTTGGAACTAGATGATCCTTGTGGTCCCTTCCAACCCTGAATGAAACTATGAAACTATGAAACTATGAGGAACACAAAAAAAAATATGATTGTTATCAAGAAACAGAGTCAAGCCTTCATTTTTTAGGAGATTTGTTTGACAATTATATGGAATATCATTGAAACACATTTTTAATTATCTATTAACAGGTTAAACTTTACAGTTAAAAAACATCGAGCTACCACAGTCAGCTAGATGAGAAAAATGTTGAAATTGGAAGTGTTGATATGTTATTAAACCACCATCAAAACCATTCAATACTTCTCTTTTAGACAAAGTACTGTATTCTTTTTGTGGACAGGTATCTTTTTACTCAATGTGAAATTGGATCAGAAATTCCTGTGTTGCAAATCTGCAGCACTGTAGCCCAGTAAATACATTATTGCCATTGTCCTGTGACAGTCTGCAGACCTAGAATAGAAGGGGAAATACAGACGTAGTTGATGACCTGGAAAATACTGGCACAAGGTGAAAGCAGAATCCAATGTCCTTAAACTAATTACCAGTGCTTGGTTACTGGTCTTCAAAAGAATGTAGCCCTGAATGTTGGAGAAAAGTAGTTACAGGGGTGGAAGGTTAAAAAAAAAAAAAGAAAAAACAAACAAAAAGAAAAAAAAAAAAGGGAAGAAAGTCTCCATTATATATAAATGACACTGCATAATATATGTATAGTGGACTTGCAGCTAAAAGAGGTGTGTAGAATGTGATGATATATGTACAAAAATGACCCCAAGTGGATTCTAAAGTGATGAGGGAGAAACCATTAATATTAGAATCATACTTCTTCCTTCAAGCGACTTGCTATACTAATGACTTCCCACTTCAACCCCCAAAGAGTGGAGGACATTTCTGGGCCCCTCAATTTAAGAACAATATTGAGACACTTGAACGTGTCCAGAGAAGGGCAATGAGGCTGGTGAGAGGTCTCGAGCACGAGGTCTATGAGGAGAGGCTGAGAGAGCTGGGGTTGTTTAGCCTGGAGAAGAGGAGGTTCAGAGGATACCTTCTTGCGCTCTACAACTACTTGAAATGAGGTCGTAGCCAGGTGGGGGTTGGTCTCTTTTCCCAGGCAACCAGCAACAGGACACAGTCTCAAGCTGCACCAGGGGAAGTTTAGGCTCGAGGTGAGGAGAAAGTTCTTCACAGAAAGAGTGATTTGAGTGGAGTGATTGGTGGTGGAGTCCACATCCCTGGAGGTGTTCCAAAGAAGATTGGACATGGCACTTGAAGCCATGGTTTAGGTCGTCATGAAGTGTTGCCTGATAGGTTGGACTTGATCATTTCTGAGGTCTTTTTGATTCTATGACTCTATGATTCTGTGATTCTATGGCATTAACCAAGCCTAAACATAATGCCATAGAAAGGTGTAGATACTACAGTTTGGGTCTACATCATTCTACCTGCATACGATTTGACTTAGAAATATTAACATCAGTGCAATTGGAGTAATGAGGCACCTGCAGTTCAGAACAGTATGACAAGAGGCCAAAAAGGAGACCAAACAATGGCTTCTAAAGTAAGAATCACAGAATCACAGAATCACCAAGGCTGGAAGAGACCTCAAAGATCATCAAGTCCAACCCATCACCACAGTTCTCCAAAATGACAGATATTTTGGAAGAGCAGGGAATAGATGCATAATCACTCCTCAAAAGGGAAAAAAAACAAACCTTTTCCCAGAGATTCGGAGAAGACAATGCACAACTCACTGTAACTCACAGAGCCCCTGAATAGTTGCTAGATTGAGGGCAGGACTGAAGAACCGGTGGCATAGTGCAAAGACTTAGTTTGCTGGACAGATTTCTGAAAAATTATTGCACTCTGGTTTGAAGTCTTGGTTGCCCCTCACTTATTACTGATTCTGTCAGGATGAAAATATGTTCTGCTCTTTATATGTCTTTATACTTAAGAACTCTTTGTTGCTGTACATGAAAAGATATTAATCTTAGCTTGTTAGTGCTCATCGGATTAACATTTGCAAATATGGAGGAGGAAGAAATCCAATGAAAATCCAAATGAAGGTGCAAAACACTTTTCTTATATAAATGGTGCAGAGGATCAAAAAATATTGCCATCTGATTATTTTTTTTTTAATTGTAATACTATCCTTTTTTTGCCTGAGACACTAAAAGGTTTGGGATGATATAAATTATTACATTTAGGAATCTGTATTTCCAGAAATCCATACAAAAATGTTGACTTGCTGAACAGTATGAGAAATGAAATTGCAAAAGACAATTTCCTTTCTTACTGAAAAATGATTCCTTCACTTACTCTGCCCTAAAATCTTTATACTCCTTTCTCAGAATTTCATTTAATCTGATAGTTAGATTGTGTCTTTCCTTCTCCTCCCACCATTTTTGTTGTTGTCTGGTTTCATCCTTCTCAATTCTTTCTGACTTCTATAATTTTAGCATTATATCCCAGTGGACCTCTGTCCAGAAAACTCAAGTGGCTAAGTGACTACAATTATTTTATCCCAATTTGGAGGCTTCCCTAATAAGTTTAATAATTTCTACTATTTTTCGCAAAAGATGCAATTTATCCTACTGAGTTGGGGAGGTTTAATCAAATCCCTATAAATGTTTTCCTAGTATCTTTTTGTTAAGTAGATACTTCTCCAATTATTGTATGTGTAAAAATA